>NC_036875.1:20683506-20686043 GCF_002910315.2 Salvelinus sp. IW2-2015
GATTAAATGTACGTCATTGGCTCTCCAGAGGGTAGTGAGGTCTGCACAACGCATCACCGGGGCAAACTACCTGCCCTCCAGGACACCTACACCACCCGATGTCACAGGAAGGCCATAAAGATCATCAAGGACAACAACCACCCGAGCCACTGCCTGTTCACCCCGCTATCATCCAGAAGGCAAGGTCAGTACAGGTGCATCAAAGCAGGGACCGAGAGACTGAAAAACAGCTTCTATCTCAAGGCCATCAGACTGTTAAACAGCCACCACTAACATTTAGTGGCCGCTGCCAACATACTGACTCAACTCCAGCCACTTTAATAATGGGAATTGATGGAAATTATGTAAAAAGTGTATCACTAGCCACTTTAAACAATGCCACTTAATATAATGTTTACATACCCTACATTACTCATCTCATATGTATATGTATATACTGTACTGTATATCATCTACTGCATCTTGCCATCTTTATGTAATACATGTATCACTAGCCACTTTAAACTATGCCACTTTATGTTTACATAACCTACATTACTCATCTCATATGTATATACTGTACTCGATACCATCATCTACTGCATCTTGCCTATGCCGTTCTGTACCATCACTCATTCATATATCTTTATGTACATATTCTTTATCCCTTTACACTTGTGTGTATAAGGTAGTAGTTGTGGAATTGTTAGGTTAGATTACTTGTTGGTTATTACTGCATTGTCGGAACTAGAAGCACAAGCATTTCGCTACACTCGCATTAACATCTGCTAACCATGTGTATGTGACAAATAAAATTTGATTTGATTTGATTTGATTGTCAGCTATGCCGCCCCTCAGAGAATGACCCAACCATCCTGCAAAGTGTCCTGTGAGTGTACTAAGCCTAAAAAGATCAGTGGACACCCTTGTGTTACTCCAAATATACTCCTTCATTACTCTAAATATACTCTGTAGCCACATTGATGTTACTCCACAAGTGCTTGGCAACCATAGTGATATCTAAATCTCCAAGTGATTTCCAGCAACTCTTAAAGTCACAGTCTGTAAGATTTTCTCAATAAATGTCAGTTATTGTTAGGCTATACCAATTGATTAATGCATTACGAATATAGTCTAGTGTAAATGAATGCCTACGCATACATACACTAATGTGTAAGCTCTGTCACTGTCTGGGCAGACAGACACTCATCTGTATTTTAGAGGGAGGGTTATTATCACTCCTTCACCTCATAKGCCTATGGATCCATGGGAATTGGGAATGACCTATTGCTGTCCTATTGGTGGTATTTATGAGGGTCACATGAAGAGGGAATCAGGCAATGGTGTCTTACAAACGTATTATAAATGTATGAACTCCTCAGCCTACACATTCAGTCTAGCAAACACCACAGCTCGGGTTGATCTCGTAAAACCCAGCCGTGCCACATGCCACCAGGTCCCCAATAAGCCCTGGTCACATTGTGATCATTATACACCTGGGACCGACAGACAGACAGGCAATGGAACATACATGGGCTTTAATAAGGACGTGACACAAGGCAGCCTCAGGGGTAGATAATGTTCTCTGGGACAAGTGAGGTTCAACCACATATATGGAATAGATAGAATGAACATTATCATTAAAAGGCAGACTTGTACTGTATGACAGACAGGATGTCAATATGTCAAAGTAGCCGTTCAATTCAATCACCATGTGGGTGGGTCCATGACATGATAACCTGTGGAATAGAGACCTTTGTCAGTCTGTTCTTTACAGTCTATATCTATGGTTATATATTAGAGTACAAGAGTGGGTCCTTAGAGGTGGGACTGTGGCATTAGCCTGTTTAAATTAAACCAGAGGTATTTCTGTCCTCTGTTCCCATGGGGCCTGAACATGATTTCACAGCATGGGGATAAGAGGTGAGGGGTGAGAGATGGGGGGATGTGGTATAGAGGGGAGAGAGGGTTGTTAAAGATAGCCAGGCATTTGGTTTGGCTGTATGTTACAACATTGATATCCATGGTGACTATAATGTAGTTTCCATGTTGACAATGCACCTTGTTGTTATGGTAACTATGCCTGTCCAGTGAGCAGAGGTTGAGGTTGCGCAAAGTCAAAATATAGCAGACACGTTTTGTCTGCTTTTTCAGATGCCTTGGGGGGGAGAAGAGGAGAAAAGAGGAGAAAGAGGAGGAGAAACACCCCACAGGAGAAGAAAAGGAAAGAGAGGGAAACCACCCCACAGGAGAAGAAAGGAAAGAGAGGGAAACCACCCCACAGGAGAAGAAAGGAAAGAGAGGGAAACCACCCCGTGCGGGTGGTTTCCATCTCTTTCCTTTCTTCTCCTGTGGGGTGGTTTCCCTCTCTTTCCTTTCTTCTCCTGTGGGGTGGTTTCCCTCTCTTTCCTTTCTTCTCCTGTGGGGTGGTTTCCTCTTTCATTTCTTCTCCTGTGGGGCGTTTCCCCTCTCTTTCCTTTCTCTCCTGTGGGGTGGTTTCCCTCTCTTTCCTTTCTTCTCCTGTGGGGTGGTTCCCTCTCTTTCCTTTCTTCTCCTGT
>NC_036875.1:20686068-20758568 GCF_002910315.2 Salvelinus sp. IW2-2015
TGGGTGGTTCCCTCTCTTTCCTTTATCTCCTGTGGTGGTGGTTTCCATCTCTTTCTTCTTCCCTGATGGGTGGTTTCCTCTCTTTCCTTTCTTCTCCTGTGCGGGTGGTTTTCCCTCTCTTTCCTTTCTTCTCCTGTGGGTGGTTTCCTCTCTGTTCCATTCTTCTCCTTGTGCGGTGGTTTCCTCTCTTTCCTTTCTCTCTGTGGTGGTTTCCCTCTCTTTCCTTTCTTTCCTGTGGGGTGGTTTCCCTCTCTTTCCTTTCTTCTCCTGTGGGGTGGTTTCCCTCTCTTTCCTTTTCTCCTCGGTGCTTTCCTCCTTTCTTCTTCTCTGTGGGTGGTTTCCCTCTCTTTCCTTTCTTCTCCTGTGGGGTGGTTTCCCTCTCTTTCCTTGCTCCTGGGGTGTTTCCCTCTCTTTCCTTTTTCCTGTGGGGTGGTTTCCCTCTCTTTTCCTTTCTTCTCCTGTGGGTGGTTCCCTCTCTTTCCTTTCTTCTCCTGTGGGGTGGTTTTCCTCTCTTTCCTTTCTCTCCTGTGGTGGTTTTCCCTCTCTTTCCTTTCTTCCTGTGGGTGGTTTCCCTCTCTTTCCTTCTTCTCCTGTGGGGTGGTTTCCCTCTCTTCCTTTTTCTCTGTGGGTGGTTTCCCTCTCTTCTTCTTCCCTGTGGGGTGGTTTCCTCTCTTTCCTTTCTTCTCCTGTGGGTGGTTTCCCTCTCTTTCTTTCTTCTCCTGTGGGTGGTTCCTCTCTTTCCTTTTTCCTCCTGTGGGGTGGTTTCCCTCTCTTTCCTTTCTTCTCCTGTGGGGTGGTTTCCCTCTCTTCCTTTCTTCTCCTGTGGGGTGGTTTCCCTCTCTTTCCTTTCTCTCCTGTGGGGTGGTTTCCCTCTCTTTCCTTTCTTCCCGTGGCCGTGTGGTTTCCTCTCTTTCCTCTTCTCTTGGGGTGGTTTCCCTCTCTTTCCTTTCTCTCCTGTGGGGTGTTTCCCTCTCTTTCCTTTCTTCTCCTGTGGGGTTTCCCTCGCTTGCTTTCTTTCCTGGGTCGGTCCCTCTCTTTCCTTTCTTCTCCTGTGTGGTGGTTTCCCTCTCTTTCCTTTCTTCTCCTGTGGGTGGTTTCCCTCTCTTTCCTTTCTTCTCCTGTGGGGTGTTTCCCTCTCTCTTCCTTTCTTCTCCTGTGGGTGGTTTCCCTCTCTTTCCTTTCTTCTCCTGTGGGTGGTTCCCTCTCTTTCCTTTCTTCTCCTGTGGGGTTTCCCTCTCTTTCCTTTCTTCTCTGTGGGGTGTTTCTCCTCCTCTTTCTCTCTTTTCTCCTCTTCTCCCCCCAAGGCATCTGAAAAAGCAGACAAAACGTGTCTGCTATATTTTGACTTTGCGCAACCTCAACCTCTGCTCACTGGACAGGCATAGTTACCATAACAACAAGGTGCATTGTCAACATGGAAACTACATTATAGTCACCATGGATATCAATGTTGTAACATACAGCCAAACCAAATGCCTGGCTATCTTATACAACCCTCTCTCCCCTCTATACCACATCCCCCATCTCTCACCCCTCACCTCTTATCCCCATGCTGTGAAATCATGTTCAGGCCCCATGGGACAGAGGACAGAAATACCTCTGGTTTAATTTAAACAGGCTAATGCCACAGTCCCACCCTAAGGACCCACTCTTGTACTCTAATATATAAAACCACCCCACAGGAGAAGAAAGGAAAGAGAGGAAAACCACCCCACAGGAGAAGAAAGGAAAGAGAGGGAAACCACCCCACAGGAGAAGAAAGGAGAGAGAGGAAACAGAGGATCCAGTTCCGGCTAAGAAGAAGACTGCACTGGTATGTAAAAGTTTGTTTTAAACTTCATTGCGTTTCGTTTGGTGTACGACTGTACTACTACTTTCTCAATTATTTTATTTGTCTACACAGAAATCCCAGGAGTGTTTTGTGGCTCAGGAGAAGAAAGTTGATGAGGGCGAGAAAAAGACCAAGAAAAAGAGATGTGTAAGACTAAGGATGGAGGGGATTGAAAAGACACCCGCTGTCCTAAAAAGGAACTGCAGTTAAAATGTGCCTTAATTCAACCACATTGGTGTTAGAAGTTGGAATTATATCTCTGTGTGTATTCAGAAGAAGACGATCACAGACGTCCTGGCCACGACGGAACCCAAACCGGTCTCTCTAGGTGACCTGCAGAACCTGGTTCTAAAGCACTTCAAAGATGAGCGCTTTGTCATCGAGCTGGAATAGTTTAAACTGCAGGGTGTCACCTTTAACCTTTCAACTGTCACACCTGACATCTGTCTTCTTTTACCAGCAGGTCTAATGGCTATAGTGCTGAAGCTGTTTGCAAAGCACATCAATGTAACATACTTTATTGTAGAATAGATTCCTATGAATGTTTGTGTATACAGATGAGCTGTTCTGTGAGTGAGTAAAGCCAAGTGTGACTGTCCTCTGTATGTCTGTCTGTCTCTGTCCCCAGGTAGAGGAGCAGCTGAAGCTTGAGGTGACATACATTGGGGTGGGAACACCAGGGAGACTGAAAGCCCTCCTAGGGAAAGGTAAGGGCTTGTCCTTAGTGTGGTTTAATTTACATTATACTTTGTTCGGATCTTCTACACTTCACCCTGAGGTGGGCACTCATTTACTCTCCCTCAGGGATTTAACCCCAGTCTGGCCTTGCCAGCGCTGCGCTTCCTGGTTCTGGATTGGAATTGGAGGGACCAGAAGCTTCGCATGATGGTGGACATCCCTGAGGTGAGACTATAATTCCCTCTGCTGGGCAAAGAACACAGTCACACTTTACACAGCACTGAAAATATTCTCTGGTAGTACATGGGCTTTCTGTCACAGACAATATGGAGTTTCTTAATAATATAGCCCTCTTTTTCACTTCCAGGTCCAAACTGACTTGCTGAAGCTGCTGGATACGGGCATCTTGAAAGGCTGTAGAGAAGGAAAAGTCAAATTGGGACTCTTCTGATACACATACACACACACCTACTGCCATACTCTGCCCTCTGCCATAGACTGACACACAAACACACACCCAACCATTTCGAACTGGACCTCTTCTGCTCTCACACAAACACACACACCAAAGTTATTGTAGTAAACAAAAACTGAAGCAAAAATTGGGAAAACAATTGCAAAACAAACTGCAAAACAAACTAAAAGAAAATGTAAAAAAAATAACAATTATTTATGTTTAGTTTAAGTTTTTTATTCTGAAGTTTGAGCAAAAATCTAATGTTTTTTTTGTTGACGTTTAGTTTTGATTTACATTTGGTTGAGATGTCAACTAAAGTGATTTCAACGTGAAATCAATAACAAATGTCACCATGTCATTGGATTTCAGTAAATGTTGGTGAAAAAAKATGAAATGCCCTTACGCTAATTCCATTTTGCAAATCCAATCAGTTTYCACCTTAATTCAACGTCATTAGATWGATTTTTGGGGTTGAAATGACGTGGAAACAATGCTGATTCAACCAATTTTTGCCTACTAGGTAGCATGTGCATCACTATCACCAGCTACTGTATCACTAGCTAACAGGGAAGAAATCCCAGGGCGAGTGAGGAGCGTGACTGGGCTAAGCTAGAACGTCTTGTGAAGTTGCTGGAGCCATTCGCAATCCCCATGACCAACTTCAAACTGTCTGATGTGGTGCCGTGTCTTCTCAACCTTGAGGCACACTTGCAGTCAACTACTCTTGCAAAACAGTTGGCACAGGTCCTCCTGAAGTCACTGTTTGAGCTCTTTGCATGCATACTGAATCCTCTTGCAGCCAACTTCGATCCAACCCCTGCAGCAGCTTGCCATATGGACCCAAATGCGTCTCTGGCACTACGCTCAACAGAGATGGAGCCACTGATGAGGGAAGCGGAGTCATTTGTACTTCAACAAATCAGAGAGTACAGCTGTGGAGCAGCAGGACCCCAGGAAAAGGAAAAGGGGGATACCTAGTCAGTCAATTAAATGCATTCAACTGAAATGTGTCTTCACATTTAACCCAACCCCTCTGAATCAGAGGGGAGCTGGGGGCTGCCTTAATTGACATCCACGTCATCGAAGATGCCAGCACGATGAATCCAGTGAATATCTCGACCACAGTTCTTCAGAAATATAGCCTCGCATCAAAGATTGTGTCTGAGGTCACTGTCCAGCTGGAGGGTCAACCTGGCAGGGCATTAAGTGCCCGGTGTGAGCTGCGGAAATACCTGAAGGAGGTAAGGGGGGGGGAATGTTTACAGAGTCACCTCTCCAGTTCTGGCAGACAAGGATGGCTCTTTATCCAAAGCTGTGCCCTGTGGAGCTGGATCTGGTTTCTTCCTTTGCACCCCAAGTGTTCGTGGAGAAAATATTCTCTGTCTGTGGACAACTGTCATCCGGCTTGAGAACCCCAACATCCACCTCTCTGGAACACAGAGTCTTATTGAAGATAAACCAGAAGATCTTGTTTGGTTGAACAGAAACAATCACACACATACAAGCTGGCTGGCTGTGAACTGATAGATCTGTGAATAAGTGTTGTATTGCTTATGTTTCTTCTGTTGTTGCATCTATTATTAACCTTATTTGAAGGGGTTAGTCAGTGATACTTGTTTAATATTACATAAACATAATATGTCAAATTTGCCATGACTTAATTTGTAGTTTTTTCCTCTCTTTCTGTCAGATAAAGGGAAAGGTACTTGATTCTTCTTACATCTAAAAGAAAGGACTGGATTGGTTTAAACATGAGTATTTCTCCCGAGTGGCGCAGCGGTCTAAGGTACTGCATCTCAATGCAAGATGTGTCACTACAGTCCCTGGTTCTAATCAAGGCTGTATCACATCCGGCCGTGATTGGGAGTCCCATAGGGTGGCGCACAATTGGCCTAGTGTTGTCTGGGTTTGGCCGGGGTAGACCGTCATTGTAAATAAGAATTTGTTTGTAACTGACTTGCCTAGATAAATTAAGGTTACACATCCTTCCACCATATTTCTTGCACCAGTCTAGGTGCTTATCCTTCAAATCCAAGTCACGTTAGGATTGTTTTATAATTAAACCTAAATCCTGGCTACAGAGTTGTATGGAGTCCTGTAGTGTCTATCCAGTTCTATGGTCCTGGCCCAGAACTGTATGTATTACTGCCCCCTAGTGGCTTGAAGTGACATCCCAAAACCCCAAAAAACTATAGGCACATAATGGCTCCTAGCCTCCCACGCATTCTGTCCCCAACACTAGAACTGAAACTAAATAATATAAAAACAAAATAGAAATGTTTTTATCAAACTGAAACTAAAAACGAGCAAATCAAGTCTGAACTAACTGTAACTAAATTGAATTTCCAATAAAAATCTAAAATGAATAGAAATAAAACACAATATATAAATCCACAACCTATAATAACCTTGACACAGCACATACACACACACCACACACACACACACACACACACACACACACACACAACACACACACACACACACACACACACACACACACACACACACACACACACACACACACACACACACACACACACACACACACACACCACACACACCACACACACAACACACACACAACAAACTTAAGTGGCGCTTCTCAATCCAATCTCCAGAGACTGCTGGACACTTCAACCCTCTCCCTATCCTGTTCTTACCTTCTCGGTGTGACACTTTTGATGTTATTTTTATATTTTAAGTGACCATGTAACATGTCTGATATTGTTTATACAGTGTTGTAGTTCAACACCTCCACCCCTCCTGTGGGATGGTCTGAATATAGCAGTGGTGGGCCGTCAGGGCCTGCAAGGCCTTCTCTGCTGGCCTAAACATCATCAGAATATAATTTTTTTTTAAATATATTTTCCCACAAAATGTATTAAATTATTCCCCAGAGTAAGAGTTATACTCTTCATTTCATACTTTCCTCTTGGTTGCACTGCTTCCAGCCCCAGGTTGAGATTTGGAGGGCTGGTCTTTACGTTAGATCTTTTATCCAATCATATCAGCCATCATGTGTTGCCAGGGGTCTAAAATCTGCCCTTAGGCCTTCAGAATCAACAGTGCGGGCGCTTGTAGCTTAAAGTGAAGGAAATTAAAATTTTGTGTCAACCAATCAGCTTTAGAGTTGGCTATTGTACGCCTGCTGGCTGGCTCCAGTGTTACACAGGAGCCAGCTAGCAGGCCTAGGGCGTCCACGTCTTTTGATTGGATTACCAATATTGAGAGGCAGGTCCTATGGGCAGGTCTATGCAGATCCAGGAAACTAAATTTGATAAACGAATTAATTCGCGTTCTACTGTTTTTGAACCCACAATGGCGGAAGGAGGAGAAGATATCGATTTGGTCGAGGATATAATTATAACGCCATTCTCAAGACGAACCTTTCAAGAAAAGTTAGACATTGCCTGTCACAGGCGGGAAAGGGGTTCGTTCGTTCGCCACTTTCAAAGTTTCAACTATGAGCGCGTGTCAATGGCTCACGGGCTCCGGTGCTTTTGAAAACGTTTGGGGACACCAGAGTGGAGCTACAGCTCTCACTCGTCCTGCGTTATGTGACGGACACGGGAGTCAAGGAGCGATTATCCGGTTTGAAGATGTGACAAGCGGCAAGCGAGCTGATGACATTGCCGCTCTTATTTTCCGTTTCTTGGAGGAAAATGAATGTAGTCTGGATAAAGTTGTGGCACAGTGTTTTGATGGCGCAGCAGTCATGGCATCTGGACTCAATGGGGTGCAGGCTAAAGTTAAGGAGAGGGCACCGATGGCCTTATTCATTCACTGCTATGCACATCGACTAAATTTAGTACTGACTCAAGGAGCCTCAAAGCTTAAAGAATGCAAGGTCTTCTTTGCCAACCTCAATGGCCTTGCAGCATTTTTCTCACGATCCCCTAAGCGCACGCAACTGTCTAATAATCAGTCTTTGGTGAGTAGGCATACAATGCATGTTATTTTTTATTAAATGTGTATGTATGTTTCGCATTTTATTTCGTTAATATTAAATAGCCTATATATTAAAACAAATAAAATGGCAAATAGCCTATGTTGCAAATTTTGTTTTCTTTTATTTTCAGTGAATAGTTATGTGTCTTTATCATCACGGTGAAACTGCTTTGGGTGCGACAATGCGCTGTTTAGTGAACACACTGTATTTATTTTTGGGGGACTTAAAGCTCAAAGTTTGTGGACCAGAAATGGATAGAAGAAGAATATTAATATAACTCTGTTGCACTCGACATGTTCTTGCCTATTAGTTGAACTGTACTGTATTGTACTCTTCCCCTGCAATTCTCTGAAAAAAATGTCAATTTCAAGGTGACGCAACGCCTGGTTATACTGCGTTTCTGTCTAAATGTATAGTGTCTAGAGCCATGGCATCTAAATGATGGTAATAACAGGTGGAATAATTCGGGTGGGACTGTGTAGGACCTCACTGAAGGCCCAGGCGCCAGGCCCACGGCACGCTACTGGAATATAGACATCTAAATGGAACCAGATTCATCTGTTTGGTCACCCACACCACCGGGAAGCCCATCCCACTGAGTCTGAGTTGTTTCACCCAGTAGGAAGTCGGATTTATCATAACATCCTGTGTGTGAAAATTGTTTCTACAACGAGGCAGGCACAGACACAGTCAACTGGTCAAAAGGGAACTAATTGTAAGTTACCATCTAAAATAAACCTTAAGTATTTTAGCTTGATGATCTGTTAGACTGTAAAACATCTGTATGTAGGACTGAAGCGCAAAGGAAGAACTGAGAGAAGAACAGTAGAAAAAGAATGAGAAAGAAGAGACAGAAAGAGGAAGAAGAGCTGATGATTCTGGTTAAGGATTTCTCCCAGTAGCCTGCGGGAAAAACTCCTTGGTAGGGAGGGGAGCGAGAACAAGGGAGAGGAACAAAGAAATAAGACTGTGTTAAAGAAGACCGGAAGAGAAGAGAGACAAGACTCACATTTCTTGCTTGTTCTCTGGTTGTCTGACCCATCCGTGCTCCTCTCCCTGCCACAGCTGGAGCTCTCTGTCATGGGAAAGTCGAAGGCCAATGCTGGGCTCCTGGCCCGGAGGCCTGACAACTCGGCTTTTAAACATCAGAGGATGCCTGTCTGGTCCCCAATGCTCACTGCTCACACCGTCCTGCCTTTCTTTACTGTATGGCCACGTGTTGAAACTGGGAGTGTGGCCTACTTGTCACCGTGCAGAACACACATGAACTGAATGTGAGTAATCAATCCCTTCAAATGAATCAAATCTTTTTGCCTTTTTTTCTCTACTTCCACCGATGACACACACACACACACACACACACACACACACACACACACACACACACACACACACACACACACACACACACACACACACACACACACACAACACACACACAACACACACACACACACCACACACACCACACACACACACACACACACCACACACACACACACACACACACATAATCACTTGAAATGGAGCAGGTAACACCCTCCACAATGCATATCTTATCTAACCATGAACACAGAGATGGAGAGGTAGAGAGAGACAATAAGAAGAGTTTAAGGGTATCCTGAGAATGAGTACCGTATAACAGGAGGAGTGGCGGTGGAGAACAAACATGTATCTAAAGTTCTTATGGGTTTTAATGTTTGCTATCTATTTCTGTCACTCCCTCTCTCACCATCTCTTCTTCTCTCACTCCACAGGTGGACTACACACACGCAGGGTCATGTGMWACGTGTTTTGAGACCACAAGCTGTTGAGCCAAATCTAAGTCCTTTGAGAAGCACAGTGATTATGTTTCCTATTTCCTGTCCCAGAGAAATGTGTTCTTCTTCTATGGGCTGATCAACATCCACCGGAACATACATGTACTCCAGGGACGATGGACAGATGGTCGGGAGAAAATAAAAACCTGAAGGTAGCTACTGTTTCTATCTACTTCTATCTATCATCCCTGTCTGTCTGCCTCTATCCAACTTTATGCTGGTTCATTCTGAGCTTTTACAACTTCTTCCCTGTCAAACTCTTCCTGTCTGTCTGCTCTACATAACCCCAGCACCTACTGTGAGCCCTTCATAAAGGAAAAKAATGGACTCCCTATCGCCCCCTGCTGGGCCATGGCCAACAGCATGTTCAACGGTATTACACCATTACCCACACTATGTTCTGAGTCTCTGCTAATGATGTGACAGCATTATAGGATTTTGGGGGAAAACACATTTTAATATCCAGTGATATGATCAAATCAATCTGACACGAGACCTGGTTTTGATTAATTTATTGACTGACTGATTTCTTGATGTGTTTTGTTTGTTTGTCCCAGACTCCTTCACTCTGACGTACCACTCAGGAGAGGGGGGTGCAGTGGTCCATGTTCATCKGTTCAGGAAGGGCATCACCTGGTACACCATCAAGTTCCTCAACCCACTGGATGAGAACAAGACACTAACGTTAGCACATGTGATTGAAGGTGTGTCTCACAATACACCCACACAGTGTGTTCATGGCCATCTCTATTATTAGTAGTCWTGGTGTAATACCACATTCTTATTTAATATTAATAGACATATGTATCGCTGCTCCCTCTTACTTAACTTTCCAAATGTTGTCTATGTGTTGTCAGGCACGGWCCGGCCTCTGTACTGGTAGAAGCCAGTGTATGACCTGGACCCCTGGGACCACAACAACGGCTTCATCAACGAGGACTTGATAGTGTGGATGAGGGAGGCTGCCTTCCCCAATTTCAAGAAGCTCTACGGGGTCCCGCGCTAGAGAACCCTTCACTGAAGGGCTGCCGACTGGGAACTACTGCATCCATATCTCCTACAGTAGCCATTATTATTCATCTGCTTATTAATGCTTTATTCTACCAGATTGATCATTTTGAGATTTGAATCAATTGAATTAAAACGGTTTACAATTGGCAGATTACTATTTCCGACCCTGAGACGGATTGGGGTTAGCTAGTTTCTCATTGGGTGGAAGTGAAATAGTAGGTTGTGGCTTGAAATGTTGGATTTCTTTATTTGGTCAGTTATAAAAACAATGTGGGCCACAGCACATGAAGCCCCCCGTTAGAATTTGCAGTGGATTCCTTCTAGGGCGGAAAGGAAGTGGTACTGTCCACAGTCAGCTGGTTCGGGAGTCAGAACAACTTCCTGCCCGTAGCCTACCTGATCACTGGCTGTCTCATCCTGCTCCTCGCTGTCATCCTCACTGCCATTTGGTGGAATTTTGGTAAGAACAGACGGAACATGGAGGAGTKATGTAAAAGGACCAATGTGAAAAGGGGTGAGGAAGAAAATAAATMTTGAGTGAATCATGAGAAAGAGAAGTCTAATATTTCATTCTAAATACTGTGAATGTGACCAATTGATTTACTGAAATGGTCAATGATCCAAATGCACGTAGTTCACATTTGAGATGTGGTTAGCATTTGATCATCATGAATGCTTGTGCTTGGTTTAATTTCCCTACATCGCCATGTGGTGGCAGTAGTGGTGTTAAAATGAAATGAGGTGGGATACATTTGGAAATTGTTTTCAGATATTACAGTGCATTCGGGAAATATTCAGACATTTTATTACTTTACAGTCTTATTCTAAAATTGATTAAATATTTTCCCCCCTCATCTACACACAATAACCCATAATGACAAAGCGAAAACCGTTTTGAAATTTTTGCCAATTTATTACAAATAAAAAACATAACTTATTTACATGAGTATTTAGACCCTATSCTATGAGACTCGAAATTGAGTTCAGGTAAATCCTGTTCCATTGATCATCCTTGAGATGTTTCTACAGCTTGATTGGAGTCCACCTGTGGTAAATTCAATAGTTTGGACATGATTTGGAAAGGCACACACCGGTCTTTATAAGGTCCCACAGTCGACAGTGCATGTCAGAGCAAAAACCAAGTCGAGGTCGAAGAAATTGTCCGTAGAGCTTAGAGGCAGGATTGTGTCGAGGCACAGATCYGGGRAAGGGTACCAAAACATTTCTGYAGCRYTGAAGATCCCCAAGATCAAACACAGTGGCCTCCGTCATTCTTAAATGGAAGAAGTTTTAAACCAAGACTCTTCCTAGAGCTGGCCRCCCASACAAACTGAGCAATCGTGGAAAAAAGGGCCTTGGTCAGGGAGTTGACCAAGAACCCAATGATCACTCTGATAGAGCTCCAGAGTTTATTTAACTAGGCAAGTCAGTTAAGAACAAATTCTTACTTACAATGACGGCCTACTCCAGCCAAATCCGGACAATGCTGGGCCGCTCTGGAGTTCCTCTGTAGACATTGCAGAACCTTCCAGAAGGACAACAATCATACCCAAGAACTCAAGGTTGTAATCCCTGCCAAAGGTGCTTCAACAAAGTACTAAAGAGTCTGAATACTTATGTAAATGTAATATTTCTGTTTTTGCACAAATAAAAAAAATACTGTTTTTGCTTTAGAATAAGGCTGTAATGTAACAAATTTTGGAAAAATTCAAGGGGTCTGAATACTTTCTGAATGCACTGTATAATTTACACCAGTGCTTGAATATCTATTAAGAAATTATCTTCAAGAAATTGATATGAAGGAATCATTTAAGATGACATTTTTTACTGTCGACCGTATGAATGTGTTGTGAATTAACATTTTTGTAAAAAAACACTACTTATTTTTAGTCTTTATTTCTCTTTGTTCAGTCTGTGAACTCACAGAAACACACACACTGACCTAGGGCCATCCTTCCCTACTGATGTCCTAACCCTTAACAACACACAAGTTAAACTGGTCCAGGATCAGATTTGGTGTTCAGGACAGGGAGTGAGCTGACAAATTATCTCCTCACATCCATTACTACAGACATGTCTAATCAAACACAGATACAGTACACTCATAGGGACAGACATACAGACATAGCTAGCTTCACACAGATGCTCTCTTTAGGACAGCCATACAAAGATAGACACACCGATACAAAGGTTCAACAGACACAGCTACTCGCACAAAGACACTAAGGAAAGTCATCACGTACACACACACAAAACACAGCAATCACAGTAGAGACAATCAATGTCCAAGAAATACACACAGGAGAGTAATTCAGACACAGATGCACATTCACACGCATACTGTATATTGGAATTTGAAGTATTTCTGTACATATTGACTTCAGTATGCTGACCGGTCACTAGTGATAATGTTCCCTCTCCGGACCATCTTTGACATGATCCATGACCTACACACAGCTCTTTAAGGCTGACGCGGTAACCTAGACCAGGGTTTCCCCAAACTTGGTCCCAAACTCACCATCAAGCTTTGATTATTTGAACCCGCTGTGTGGTGCTAGGGGACAAAAACAAAACTTGCACCCAGGGTGGGCCCCGGGACAGAGTTTGGCTGGAGTGGACTCTAGCTTCCTCTAACTAGCACACACAGACGTCCTACACCCTCTGTATTCTGTGTGAACTTACAGACAGCCATGCATGCAAATATGGCCACTATGATGAAAAATAATAAAACATTTAGTCTCACTGACATACTGTAGAGACATCAGCCCTTCAGTTGGGCAGCTCCTCTCTAGGCTCACCATGACAGCGGATTCTGCCTCAAGTCGCTGGTCCTAATCTGGCAGTGTGTGAATCCAATCAGGCGAACACGAATGGCACCTAAACGTTGTGTATGGGTTCTTTTTTTGACTTGTCACCAACCAGTGTCACGTGAGGCAAGGTGTCCATGACAACAGTGTAACCATGAAAACAGTGCAACCACATAATGGTTGGGAACATTCAAGTGAGAGTATGTCCTTTTCAGCAGGAATTATGAAAGAAAAATAAATAAAATAAAATCATTTTGAGTAACTTGAGCACAGGTTTTTGTTGTAGATTTCACTCTAGATTTATGTACAACGGTGATTGGTTAAATTCAAAAGTTAAGACATCTGATTTTGAGAACTAACAGATCTAAAAGCTTCCAATCAAAGCGTACCATAGTAAAAATGACATAGGTGACCTTTGGCCTTTATGCAAACACTATTAGAACACATTAGTGGTAGAAACATTGCCTTTCTATCGAAGGCAACCATTTCAGAGACCTTATCTTCGGAGAATTAGCTAACTTTTAAATTGACACACGAAAGGAATATAAACTCACAGTTTGACTAAACATAAAATGAAGACACACTGACAGAGTGGACTAAGCCTGGCTGAAACAGTAGTGAGCTCTCCATCTCTCCTCTTTCATGTAGACATTCATCTTTGTTATTTCAGTGATAAGACTGGTATGGCACTATGCTAGCACTCTCTGGCCACGCATGTATATGTAAACACACACATACTGTACATACAGACTCCTGTGTAGACACACTCACATGCCAAGTGAACTAACTTGAAGGCAGTGTGTTTTTTACAGACTCAGACCCAGGGTTACATCCCCCTCTCTTTGTCCATGGGGGATGTAGTTTATGGTTACGGCCCTGTCAATCACAGTCCTCACTCCGCCCCTTCAGCTCTGCCCCGCTGGCTTCTGAGAGCTGCTCTGAGGCACCTGATAGGCTAGATCTTCAGTGGGCGTGGCCTGTCCTGTACTCTTGGGCGTGTCGTACATTGACCTACCCGATTGCCCACTGTCTGTCCGTGCGAGTAGGGAGGCGGGGCTACGGCCCATGAAGCTGGAGACTGTGGGTGGCTGGCTCAGCAAAGAGCTCCCTGATAGGTGGCTTGCAATGTCAATCACGATGGGCGTGGCGTACTCAGCACCGGAGGCGGGCAGGGGTTCAGCATAGGCATGGTAGATGTCTGTTGCCATAGGAGCGCCGTAGAGGTCAGGGTCAGTGTAGCAGTGGTCAGAACCTTCCTCTGGCTTGAAGGTTGACCTCTGACCTAGTGATGTCACCACACCGCTCACCAGGGGCTGGGCATATTCTAATGGAGGAGATGAAGAGGGTGTGTTACAAATACAAACACTCAGTTTGGTGTGTGTGTGTGTGTGTGTGTGTGTGTGTGTGTGTGTATACCTGCGGGTTTGGCCTGTAGTCTGGGGGCGTTCCCTCTTCCTCTGAGCCGGCCCACTGCACTGCTTCTGTAGCGGACTGACTCCTCCCCCTCCGCCATCTTGGACGGCAGGAACTGCTTCATACTCTTCCACCAGTCTGGACAGAGACACACACACATTAAACACACACACACACAACACACACACACACACAAACACACACACACACACACACACACACACACACACACACACACACACACACACACACACACACACACACACACTGAGAGTGTTGTGTTTACCTGTACGGTCCCAGTGAGGTAAATCATAAGCCCCTTCTGAATCGTTCTCCTGACGAGAGAACAGAGGAGAAAATCAAAGAGTGTGATACTCTGCCCTGATGCTAGGACAGCAGAGTCCCTGCCCATCTTCTGAAAACATTAAAACGTCTTCAAAGACTATCTTAAATAAGACAACTGTCACCCCCCCCAAAAAAATGGTGCACTTTCCTACACGCACTGACTTTGCTGATAAGTCCTTACTCTGAAAAAATGTACTTCTTACAGCTGTGATATGWRGTTGTCTCACCTAGCTATCTTAAGATGAATGCACTAACTGTACGTCGCTCTAGATAAGAGTGTCTGCTAAATGACTGAAATGTACTTTGTTCGGAGCTACTGAGTGCATGGGTATTCAGTTGTTACTAGTTAATCATCACCTGTTTCTCCAGTGCCAGGCACAGACCATGGTCAAGATGAGGGCGGTCAGAACCATGACCAACACTGGCACCAACACTGCTGCCAATGCCACATCTATGACCACAACACAACCAGTGTGAACCAATCACGATCATCAACACAACTAGATACTGTAACTATTTTCCCTCTATCTGTTCCCTTCCTCCCTCACCATTGCTGGTGCGTGGGGGCATGGTGGTGTTTCTGATTTCAGGGGTGTGGGTGGTCAAGCCGTACAGTGAGGGAGTGTCTGCGGCCAGTGGGGGAGTAGGAGGACGAGGGGGGTGGTTTATCCGTGGCCTAGCTGTCCAATGGGAGAATTGGCAGAACAGTTATAATCCCTCTATGCCAAAAGAAAACCTTTGACTGCCCACAAGAAAATCTCATTTACTAAAGGGCTAAAGAAATCAAAACACCTGACTTGCATCCGATTGGCTGGTTTGGTTACCTTGATGGAACTGGCATCCGAGCAGCTCAAACTTAAGGGCAATTCGCTGGTGCCACTGGGTGGGGCTCATCCTCACATATCGTGCCTCGATTGGTGGGATGAAGTTATTGCGCACTTCCTGGAGATAGTTGGTGTTTCCCTGGAAACTCTGTCAGGAAAGAGAAACAGTCTTCAGTACACACGGACATTGAAGCTACAGTATGTTTCCAAATGATATCTCATGTTAACTTGCCTTTGCCTACTGTATTGTTAATATTATATATGGTCTGTAACAAATGTCTGATTGCTACCTTCTTGGGGCAGGTTTCCCTTGTAAAATWGATTTTTAACCTTAGTGAGATCATCTCCTGTATAAATATAGGATAAAAAGCCCTGATTACAGATCCTGACTAACACAGCCATTCAATCAATCTCCATCCATCTTTAATGAGATGCTGTCCTGAGTGACCACAGGRCTTAATAACCAGTCAGCTCCCATGTTTCCTGCTATAAACAACCGCAATCAATCACTGTTGCCATAGAAACAAACAACACAAACCCCCTGCTCTTGTCTAAAGTGGCTTCCTCTCTCCTTAAAGGGAAAATTCACTCAAAACTATCTTTTGGTATTTCTTTCATTAGTCCACTGTTGATACATTCCCAAAATGTTTTGCATGTCAGCAGTCAAGTTTTCAAGATATTGGACTTTCAAGAAGCAAAGTGTCACCTGCCACATCCGCATGAGGATGCAAAATGCCAAAAATTACATTTTTGAGTGGAGTTTCCCTTGAATGTTATTGATGAGAGCAGTGTTTAGTTCACCTTGTCCTGGGTAGCATCTGCCTCCCGATAGGTGCTCCAGTACTGTCCGTCATTGCTATAGAGGACCCGATAGGCTGACACGTAGAACTGATACTCCAGGAGGGCGGAGCCTGTAGTGGTGATGCCTGTAATCCTCTTCTCCTTCTTCAGGTCCACCTGTAGCCACTGCTGCTGGTCGCTATGAGCCGACACCCAGGGAAGCCCCACCCTTTTAAGGCGGGCCCCAGATGGGCCCCACTCGCTGGGCTGGCCAATCACGTCACTCCATTCCCACACAGAGGAAGCAGAAAGCTGGGAGTCCCTAACAACGCCCGACTCTAGACCCAGTGTCCCATAACAACCTGAAAGAGAGCAACAGAGAGCGAGAGAGCAACAGAGAGCGAGAGAGCAACAGAGCGAGAGAGAGAGAGCAACAGAGAGCGAGAGAGAGCAACAGAGAGCGAGAGAGAGAGAGAGAGAGAGCAACAGAGAGCGAGCGAAAGAGGGCGCAAGAGAGAGCGCAAGAGAGAGCGAGAAACTGAGTGTATTTTAAGTGGGAGGACACATGGCTGTCTTGGCGATTGTGGTAGTGATTGTGGTGGCAGGTATAGTTGAAACGGTTACAGAAGCATGTGTGGCTGTGGTATCATGGTCTGTTTTTGTATTGTAGCTTAACTCACCACTCGTCTTGAAAGTGAAGAGGCTGTTGGACAAGGGACCACTGGAGAAAGATAGACATAATGATGGCGAGAGATGGAAAGGGAAGAGAACGCAGATGTATTCTCCCAGACAGACTGASTACTTACACAGTGGAGGAGACGTTGTTAGCCAGCGAGCCATCATAGTGAGGGATGCCCTTACTGCTGACCACACTGATCTGACCGCCCACAGAGTTAGACACTACACCTGCATGGATGGCTGCTAGACACACTGGAGATGACTAGAGGAGGGAGGGAGAATGAGATATTCATTATGATCTATCCAAGTGTTTAGAAATGTGAATTGTTATGTATGAACATCTTCATCAAATTACTTCTATGTCAATTGAATCCTCACTGCTGTAAGAAAAGGGTTCAAACACTGGAGGGAGAGAGAGGGATGATGAGGGGGAGATAAGAGCGTGACAACAAGAGAGGAGAGAGATGGAGAGAGAGGGATGATGAGGGGGAGATAAGAGCGTGACAAACATGAGAGGAGAGAGATGGAGAGAGAGGGATGATGAGGGGGAGATAAGAGCGTGAAACAAGAGAGGAGAGAGATGGAGAGAGAGGGATGATGAGGGGAGATAAGAGCGTGACAACAAGAGAGGAGAGAGATGGAAAGAGAGGGATGATGAGGGGGAGATAAGAGCGTGACAACAAGAGAGGAGAGAGATGGAGAGAGAGGGATGATGAGGGGGAGATAAGAGCGTGACAACAAGAGAGGAGAGAGATGGAGAGAGAGGGATGATGGGGGGAGATAAGAGCGTGACAACAAGAGAGGAGAGAGATGGAGAGGAGGGATGATGAGGGGAGATAAGAGCGTGACAACAAGAGAGGAGAGAGATGGAGAGAGAGGGATGATGAGGGGAGATAAGAGCGTGACAACAAGAGAGGAGAGAGATGGAGAGAGAGGGATGATGAGGGGGAGATAAGAGCGTGACAACAAGAGAGGGAGAGATGGAGAGAGAGGATGATGAGGGGGAGATAAGAGCGTGACAACAAGAGAGGAGAGAGATGGAGAGAGAGGATGATGAGGGGGAGATAAGAGCGTGACAACAAGAGAGGAGAGAGATGGAGAGAGAGGGATGTGAGGGGGAGATAAGAGCGTGACAACAAGAAGAGGAGAGAGATGGAGAGAGAGGGATGATGAGGGGAGATAAGAGCGTGAAACAAGAGAGGAGAGAGATGGAGAGGAGGATGATGAGGGGGAGATAAGAGCGTGACAACAAGAGAGGAGAGAGATGGAGAGAGAGGGATGATGAGGGGGAGATAAGAGCGTGAACAAGAAGAAGGAGAGAGAGGAGAGAGAGGGATGATGAGGGGGAGATAAGAGCGTGACAACAAGAGAGGAGAGAGATGGAGAGAGAGGGATGATGAGGGGGAGATAAGAGCGTGACAACAAGAGAGGAGAGAGATGGAGAGAGAGGGATGATGAGGGGGAGATAAGAGCGTGACAGACAAGAGAGGAGAGAGATGGAGAAAGAGCGGTCAGTCGGTGGTTAGGATTGTTCCACTGTCAACTGAAAAGCCATATATCCCAGTGAGTGACAGTAATGGCTTGTAAGGTTTTACAGTGAGATAGATCACAAAGAACAGCTCTCAGTTCCCAGACCTCAGCTCCACAGATAACAGGAGATGAGTCGGCATAATGATGTCACTTCCTGGCAGGAGGAACCCTGAGTGGCATGACATTTTTTTTTTTTAACTGGCCTGTTTTAATAGCTATCTATCTATGAAGTGAAGGTGGTAAATTACCTTTTAATGGCATCAGACAAAGGCTCTGCATCTGTCCTCATGCTCCTAGACCTTAGCGCTGCTTCTGACACCACATTCTTTTGGAGAGATTGGAAACCCTAATTGGTCTACACTAGAGGTCGACCGATTATGATTTTTCAACGCCGATACCGATTATTGGAGGACCAAAAAAAGCCGATACCGATTCAAAATCGGTCGATTTTTAGATATTTGTAATAATGACAATACTGAATGAACAATGAACACTTTTATTGTTAATATAATACAGAAATAAAAATCTATTTAGTCTCAAATAAATAATGAAACATGTTCAATTTGGTTTAAATAATGCAAAACCACAGTGTGGGAGAAGAAAGTAAACTTGCAATATGTGCCATGTAAAAAAGCWAACGTTTAAGTTCCTTGCTAAGAACATGAGAACATATGAAAGCTGGTGGTTCAATATTCCCAGTTCTTCAATATTCCCGGTTAAGAAGTTTTATGTTGTAGTTATTAAAGGAATTATGATGCGACGACTATTTCTCTCTAAACCATTTGTATTTCATATACCTTTGACTATTGGATGTTCTTATAGGCACTTTAGTATTGCCAGCCTAATCTCGGGAGTTGATAGGCTTGAAGTCATAAACAGC
This sequence comes from Salvelinus sp. IW2-2015, assembly GCF_002910315.2. NCBI lineage: Eukaryota > Metazoa > Chordata > Actinopteri > Salmoniformes > Salmonidae > Salvelinus > Salvelinus sp. IW2-2015. The sequence goes on from NC_036875.1 coordinate 20,705,075, forward strand.
GATGTGCTTCAAGCATTACTAAGAGCTGCTGGCAAACGCAGTAAAGTGCTGTTTGAATGAATGCTTACGAGCCTGCTGCTGCCTACCACCGCTCAGTCAGACTGCTCTATCAAGTATTAAATCATAGACTTAATTATAATAAACACAGAAATAAAAGCCTTTGGTCATTAACATGGTCAAATCCGGAAACGATCATTTCGAAAACAAAATGTTTATCAGTGAAATATGTAACCATTTCGTATTTTATCGAACGGGTGGCAACCCTAAGTCTAAATATTTCTGTTACATTGCACAWCCTTCAATGTTATGTCATAATTATGTAAAATTCTGGCAAATTAGTTCACAACGAGCCAGGCAGCTCAACCTGTTGCATATACCCGGACTCTGCTTGCACTGAACGCAAGAGAAGTGACACAATTTCCCTAGTTAATATTGCCTGCTAACATGGATTTAGTTTAACTAAATATGCAGGTTTAAAAATATATACTTCTGTGTACTGATTTTAAGAAAGGCATTGATGTTTATGGTTAGGTACATATGTGCAACGATTGTGCTTTTTTCGCGAATGCGCTTTTGTTAAATCATGAGCTAATTCAACTTCACCCGTTTGGCGAAGTTGAAGTAGACTGTGATTYGATSATAAATTAACAGGCACCGCATTGATTATATGCAACGCAGGACATGCTAGTTAACCTAGTAATATCATCAACCATGTGTAGTTAACTAGTGATTATGTGAAGATTGATTGTTTTTTATAAGATAAGTTTAATGCTAGCTAGCAACTTACCTTGGCTCATTGCAGCCTCAAGGTCCTTTTGATGCTGCACTCGCGTAACAGGTGGTCAAGCCTGCCATGCAGTTTCCTTGTAGATTGCAATGTAATCATCCATAATCGGCGTCCAAAAAGGCAGATTACCGATGGTTATGTAAACTTCAAAAATCGGCCCTAATTAAATCGACCATGCCGATTAAATCGGTCAACCTCTAGTCTACACGGACAAGTTATTGCCTAGTTTAGATCTTATCTGTCGCAAAGATATCAGTTTGTCTCTGAATGGTTTGTCCTCTGACAAATGTTCTTCAAGGTTCCGTTTTAGGACCACTATTGTTTTCACTATATATTCTACCTCTTGGTGATGTCATTTAGAAACACAATGTCAACTTTCACTGCTATGCGGACGACACACAGCTGTACATTTCGATGAAACATGGTGAAGCTCCAAAATTGTCTACACTGGAAGCCTGTGTTTCAGACATACGGAAGAGGATGGTGGCAATTTTTTTAACTTAAAAAAACAAAGATGAAAAAAACAAAGATGCTAGTTCTATGTCCCAAGAAACAAAGAGATCTGCTGTTGGATCTGACAATCTTGATGGTTGTATAGTCGTCTCAAATAAAACTGTGTTGGACCTCTGCGTTACTCTGGACCCTGACATATCAAGACTATTTCAAGTACAGCTTTTTTCCATTTTTGTAATGCAAAAATCCTAAACTTTTTGACGAAAAATTATGCAGCTTTCAAGGTTTTACTGCTAACCTACAAAGCATTACATGGGCTTGCTCCTACCTATGTCTMCGATTTGGTCCTGCCGTACTACACAAGACGCAGGCCTCCTTATTGTCCCTAGAATTTTTAAGCAAACAGCTGGAGGCAGGGATTTCTCCTATAGAGCTAAGTTTTTATGGAATGGTCTGTTGATCTATGTGAGAGACGCAGACTCGGTCTCGACCTTTAAGTCTTTACTGAAGACTCATCTCTTCAGTAGGTCCTATGATTGAGTATAGTCTGGCCCAGGGGTGCGAAGCTGAGCGGCAAGGCACTGGGGAGAAGAACCGCCCTTGCTGTCTCCCCTCTCTCCACTGGGATTCTCTGCCTCTGATCCTATTACGGGGGCTGAGTCACTGGCTTACTAGTGCTCTTCCACGCCGTCCATAGGAAGGGTGCGTCACTTGAGTGGGTTGAGTCACTTACGTGATCTTCCTGTCCGGTTTTGCGCCCCCTTGGGTTTGTTTGGTGGAGATCTTTGTGGGCTATACTCAGCTTTGCCTCAGGGTAGTAAGTTGGTGGTCTGTTGATATCCTTCTAGTGGTGTGAAAGCTGTGCTTTGGCAAAGTGGGTGGGGTTATTTCCTGCCTGGTTGGCACTGTCCAGGGGAATCGTCGGACGGGGTCACAGTCACCGCCGACCCACCCGTCTTAATCTCCAGTATCTATGCTACAATAGTTAATATGCCGGGGGGCTAGAGTCAGTCTGTTATATCTGGTGTAATTCTCCCGTCTTATCTGGTGTCCTGAATTTAAGTATGCTTCCTCTACTTCTCTCCCTCCCCTCCCGGAGGACCTGAGCCCTAGGACCATGCCTCAGGACTACCTGGCCTGATGACTCCTGGATGTCCCCAGTCCACCTGGTCGAGCTGCTGCTCCAGTTTCAACTGTTCTGCCTGCGGCTATGGAACCCTGACCTGTTCACCGGATGTGCTACCTTGTCCCGGACCGGCTGTTTTCCACTCTCTCTCTACCGCACCTGCTGTCTCTAACTCTGAATGCTCAGCTATGATTTACTTCTGAGTTACTGACCTGTTGAACTCTCCACAACCACTGCTGGTCATCTATGAACATTTGAACATCTTGAAGAACAATCTGGCCTTACTTACTTTACTCTTATAATCTCCACCCGGCACATTCAGAAGAGGACTGGTCACCCCTCAGAGTCTGGTTCCTCTCTAGGTTTCCTCTCTTGCTTCTATATATCTGCTTCTATATCTGCACTGCTTGGGGTTTGAGGCTGGGTTTCTGTACAGCACTTTGTGACATCAGCTGATGTAAAAAGGGCTTCATAAAAATGTTTTATTTGACTTTGATATACATCCTTCCTTAATTCCTTCCCTCCTTCCGTGAGTTAATATATTAAGATCACTGAAAAGGTTGGATTGTTTAAACATTTCCCTCTCTCTTCTTCAAGCATTCCCTTAGCTTTCAAGTAACTAACTCAGTCATTTGCTGATGTCATAAAATTGATCTATTCATTCATATATTGTCAAAACACATACACACGAGTCTGAACACATATTTAGTGAGACCACAGTTCCCAGCAGTGGGCAGCTGCGTGAGTGAAGTGGGATGGTTTTCCTGGTAAGGCCCCACATGGGGTTTCACAGCTGACAGGACAGTGGGTAACACCAAAGGCACCGTGTTGTGACACACACACACACACTTTGCAATCATAGACACGTTCTACACATTCACACACACGCACAGACTTTAACCACATAGTCGAGGTACCCACAGGGACTGAACACCCTCACAGCTCTACAACATCCCAGTAACACACCACATCCGAAACAGCCCCCCACCAAACCACTAACACAAACACACTGTACTGCTCCAAACCACCACCTCAGAGCACTGACCGCTTTCACACACACACTCACATAATGCACTCACACAAACTCTCTCAATCGTTACAACACCTCACACACCAATCCAAAAGGTATGGGAGAAGGTACGGGAGGACCGGTAGAGCAAGAGAGAAACAAATTCCTACTGAAAAAGTTGACAGAGTGTGAGAGTAAAGTAGAGGTTCAGAGATGGGTGGGGTGCACTGACCCCTCTGTGACTTAAGGTGTGGTCCAATGAGCAGCAGATGGCAACGCTCCACAGAAACCAAAGTCAGACTGACTCGGGTTGTAACCCCGTACAGCTCTGTTTGGCTGAACATGGAGAACCCGGAATCCTGTTCTGTTATGCAATCTGCAACACCGCTTACACAACAGAAACATACACACCACCAGGTACAAACGTACGCCTGTACACATCACATAGGCACGCTCACGTGCACACGCACGCACTGCACACACCAGTCCGCTCAGCACTCTMCTCCAGATGGACTGGATTAGAAGAAGCTGTTCCGTCGGCCAAACAATTAGCTCACCACCCCCAAACCTCCGTCTCCTCCCCTATGACTCAGAGACACCCCCTGACACACAAACACTCTTGCCCTCCACTGTGCCTCGGAGCGCCAAGTCTAGGACCAAAAGGCTCCTTAACAGCTTCTGCCCCCAAGCCATAAGACTGAACAATTAATAATTAATCAAATGGTCACCCGGACTATTTACATTGACACACCCCCCCCCACACACATTTGTTTTTACACTGCTGCCACTCGCTGTGTATTATCTATGCATGGTCACTTTATCCCTACCTACATGTACAAATGACCTCGACTAACCTGTACCCCCGGACACTGACTCTGTACTCTCGACACTGACTCTCGATAACACCCACAACCCCAAATCTAGCCCTCCCACCCCCATGGCCCCCCGACCCACCCAGGCATGAGGTCATCATCCGCAGACTCACTCAGCCCCCATGACCTCAGACACAGCCGGGGTATTGTGAGGTCATCAGCCTGGGATGTGCATACGCTGAGAGAGGCTCTGTTTACAAAGGACTTTGTGAGAGAGAGGGGGGGGTTAGGACAGACAAGGTCCAGCAGGGGAAAGAGAGCGTGAATGAGATAGGAGAAGAGAGATTGGAAGAGAGAGAGAGAGAAAAAAAAATAGATATAGAATGACAGAGAGGGGAACATAGCCATGAAGTGAGTCATGACTGTGTGTGGCCAGTTAGTTCCTGTGGGGTAGTGGCAGTGGTGGTGGGTACTGCTGAGTGATGAGCAGGACAGAGACAGACTGAGTTGGTGGAGGGGGGTATTGGGCAGTGTGAATAACCTGGGAACTGTGTGCCCTCCACARCGACTAACACACACATACCACACAAATGCACACGTTTACACACACACACAAAGATGCACACACCCACACACGTGCACAGTTCCCACCCAGTCTATCTCTGTTTCATTGACTTGCTCATCACTCAGCACCACTCATGCACATCCACAAACACACATTCCTTGAGTACTGCGCATATACTCACGTCTCTGTAGCCGTGGGGTACGGTCCCAGCGACCTCCCCAACAGAGGTCATACATCCAGCAGGACAGTATCTTGTGAACTCTGCCTCRGTGAAGTTGATTCCTTTGTCGAGACAGGTGATCAGATCTACAAACAGGGATGCAAACTTGTGAAGGTCCAAAACATGCAAAGAAATCTGTGTAAACTGCAAGAAAAAGTGCCTATTTTCAGAGAATGTGATACCAGGCCAAGTATCACAAAACCAGGCAGTATCGTGGCACCACACGGTTTGCCCCAAAAGGTTAGGCACCCAACAGAATTTAAGGAACGCCAGAAAAATACATAGATTTATTTTATTAATATTTAGCTCAGAATTACATTGATTAGGTATATGCATCCTACCATTGAAGCATATTTTTCAACAGGCTATCTTAGTGGTTCCCAACTTTTTTGAAGGGTCGCACACCTTGATGGGATAACAAATTCTGTGGCACACCAAAAATGTCCCTCTTAATATATTCAGTGGTAATGACCTCCATCTCATCTGATCCATACTGCAAATCATCCATTTTCTGTGACAAAGGCATATATAGATTAAGTGCATTTTCTTACATCCCCATATGATCTGGATCCTGGAGTGTTTGGCACCCAGATCCTCCCTATAAAGCATGTGTGAAACGCAAACCAACCCTGGCTGAAACTAATCCTGGACCTGAGTTGGTAGCTTTCCAAGATCCTGGACAAGAGTAAATCAAAATCAAATTGTATTGGTCACATACACATGGTTAGCAGATGTTAATGCGAGTGTATCAAAATGCTTGCGCTTCTTGTTCCGACAGTGCAGTAATATCTAACAAGTAATCTAACAATTCCACAACAACTACCTTATACACACACAAATGTAAAAGGGATGGAATAAGACACATCTAGACACATCTCCCGGCTAGGGCTCCTGGGCTACTCCTGAAGCCCACTCCTCGGCTACAATATCCGGACCACTTCTACTGCCGGTACGGGAACCCCCCGATACTTCACGACTGGAATACCGCCATAATCTGCCCGAGGATTCCAACAGGCCCCTCAGGCGCGACGTCCCCTGAAGGCCCATTCTGCTAACAGCGGCTATCAGGACAGTTTCTTGGACCACTATACCCATTTTGCCAATTGGACTTGGATCCCTCTGATACTTGGAACCCTACTAATTCAACGACTGGTCTATCAACGTCACCACACGAGGAGGCAAAAACAGACTTTTCCCCGTCGCAACGTCCATCTACGGCCCTTATGCTAGCCTCGGCCTGCTAACTGCTAGCTTGCTAGCCCTGTCCTGCTAACTGCCTGAATCGCCGTGTCCCCAGCCAGCCCAACCACCCACTGGACCCATACGATCACTTGGCTATGCATGCCTCGCCCTAATATCAATATGCCTTCAATATGCCGTCCATTACTGTCTTGGTTAGTGATTACTGTCTTATTTCACTGTAGAGCCTCTAGCCCTGCTCAATATGCCTTAACCAACCATGTTCTTCCACCTCCCACATATGCGATGACATCACCTGGTTTAAACATCTCTAGAGACTCTCGCTCTCATCATTAYTCAATGCCTAGGTTTACCTCCAATGTACTCTCTTCCTACCATGCCTTTGTCTGTACATTATGCCWTGAATCTATGCTATCGTGCCCAGAAACCTGCTCCCTTTACTCTCTGTTCCGAACGTGCTAGACGGACARTTCTTATAGCCTTTAGCCGTACCCTTCTCCTCTGGTGATGTAGAGGTTAATCCTGGACCTGCAGTGCCTAGCTCCACTCCTACTCCCCAGGTGCTCTCATTTGTTGACTTCTGTAACCATAAAAACCTTGGTTTCATGCATGTTAACATTAGAAGCCTACTTCATAAGTTTGCTTTATTCACTGCTTTAGCACATTCTGCCAACCCAAATGTCTTAGCCGTGTCTGAATCCTGGCTTAGGAAAACCACCAAAAACCCTGAAATGTCCATCCCTAACTATAACATTTTCCGCCAAGATAGAACTGCCAAGGAGGGCGGAGTTGCAATCTACTGCAGAGATAGCCTGCAGAGTTCTATCTTACTATCCAGGTCTGTACCAAAACAATTCGAGCTTCTAAATTCCCCATTCCAGAAACAAGTCTCTCACCGTTGCCGCTTGCTATAGACCACCCTCTGCCCCCAGCTGTACCCTGGACACCATATGTGAATTGATTGCCCCCCATCTTTCTTCTGAGCTCGGGCTGCTAGGTGACCTAACTGGGACATGCTTAACACCCCGGCCATCCTACAATCTAAGCTTGATGCCCTCAATCTCACACAAATTATCTATGAACCTATCAGGTACAACCCCAAATCCGTAAACACGGGCACCCTCATAGATATCATCCTAACTAACTCGCCCTCCAAATACACCTCTCCTGTTTTCAACCAAGATCTCAGCCTCATTGCCAGCATCCGTAATGGGTCTGCGGTCAAACGACCACCCATCATCACTGTCAAACGCTCCCTAAAATACTTCCGCGAACAGGCCTTTCTAATCGACCTGACCGGGGTATCCTGGAAGGACATTGACTTCATCCCGTCAGTAGAGGATGCCTGGTTATTCTTTAAAAGTGCCTTCCTCACCATCTTAAATAAGCATGCTCCATTCAAAAGAAAATTGAACCAGGAATAGATATAGCCCGTGGTTCACTCCAGACCTGTCTGCCCTTGACCAGCACAAAAACATCCTGTGGGGTTCTGCATTAGCATCGAATAGCCCCCGTGATATGCAACTTTTCAGGGAAGTGAGGAACCAATATACACAGGCAGTTAGGAAAGCTAAGGCTAGCTTTTTCAAACAGAAACTTGCATCCTGTAGTACAAACTCAAAAAGTCCTGGGACACTAAAGTCCATGGAGAATAAGMGCACCTCCTCCCAGCACTGAGGCTAGGAAACACTGACACTACCGATAAATCCACAACAATTGAGAATTTCAAAACGAGAATTTCTGGAACCCTATAAATCAGCCGGGCTAGACGATCTGGACCCTCTCTTTCTAACATGATCTGCCGAAATTGTTGCAACCCCTATTACTAGCCTGCTCAACCTCTCTTTCGTATCGTCTGAGATTCCCATAGATTGGAAAGCTGCCGCGGTCATACCCCTCTTCAAAGGGGGAGACACTCCAGACACAAACTGCTACAGACCAATWTCTATTCTACCCTGCCTTTCTAAGGTCTTTGAAAGCGAAGTTAAACAGATTACCGACCATTTCGAATCTCACCATACCTTCTCAGCTATGCAATCTGGTTTCAGAGCTGGTCATGGATGCACCTCAGCTACGCTCAAGGTCCTAAACGATATCATAACCGCCATCGATAAGAGACAATACTATTCAGCTGTATTCATCGACCTGGCCAAGGCTTTCGACTCTGTCAATCACAACATTCTTATTCGCAGACTCAACAGCCTTGGTTTCTCAAATGATTGCCTCGCTTGGTTCACCAATTCCTTCTCCGATAGAGTTCAGTATGTCAAATCGGAGGGCCTGTTGTCCGGACCTCTGGCAGTCTCTATGGGGGTGCCACAGGGTTCAATTCTAGGGCCGACTCTCTTCTCTGTATACATTAATGATGTCGCTCTCGCTGCTGGTGATTCCCTGATCCACCTCTACGCAGACGACACCATTCTGTATACCTCTGGCCCTTCGTTGGACTCTGTGTTAACTAACCTCCAGATGAGCTTCAATGCCATACAACTGTCCTTCCGTGGCCTCCAACTGCTCTTAAATGCAAGTAAAACTAAATGCATGCTCTTCAACCGATCGCTGCCCGCACCTGCCCTCTCATCCAGCATCACTACTCTGGACATATGTGGACAACTACAAATACCTAGGTGTCTGGTTAGACTGTAAACTCTCCTTCCAGGCTCACATTAAACATCTCCAATCCAAAATTAAATCTAGAATCAGCCTCCTATTTCACAACAAAGCATCCTTCACTCATGCTGCCAAACATACCCTCGTAAAACTGACCATCCTACCGATCCTCGACTTCGGCGATGTCATTTACAAAATAGCCTCCAACACTCTACTCAACAAATTGGATGCAGTCTATCACAGTGCCATCCATTTTGTCACCAAAGCCCCATATACTACCCACCACCGCGACATGTATGCTCTCGTTGGCTGGCCCTCGCTTCATACTCGTCGCCAAACCCACTGACTCCAGGTTATCTACAAGTCTCTGCTAGGTAAAGCCCCGCCTTATTTTAGCTCACTGGTCACCATAGCAGCACCCACCCGTAGCACACGCTCCAGCAGGTATATCTCACTGGTCACCCCCCAAGGCCAATTCTTCCTTTGGCCGCCTCTCCTTCCAGTTCTCTGCTGCCAATGACTGGAACGAACTGCAAAAATCTCTGAAGCTGGAGACTCTTACCTCCTCACTAGCTTTAAGCACCAGCTGTCAGAGCAGCTCACAGATCACTGCACCTGTACATAGCTCATCTGTAAATMGCCCATCCAATCTACCTCAGCCCCATACGGTATTTATTTATTTGTCTTGCTCCTTTGCACCCCAGTATCTAAACTTGCACATTCATCATCTGCACATCCTACCATTCCAGTGTTTAMTTGCTATATYGTAATTACTTTGCCACCGTGGCCTATGTATTGCCTTACCTCTGTTATCCTACCTCATTTGCACATGCTGTGTATAGATTTTCCTACTGTATTATGGATTGTTTGTTTATTCCATGTGTAACTCTGTGTTGTTGTATGTGTCGAACTGCTTTGCTTTATCTTGGCCAGGTCGCAGTTGCAAATGAGAACTTGTTCTCAACTAGCCTACCTGGTTAAATAAAGGTGAAATAAAAAAATAAGTGTCATTATTTAAAGTGACTAGTGTTCCAATTATTAAAGTGGCCAATGATTTGAGACTGTATGTAGACAGCAGCCTCTCTGTGTTAGTGATGGCTGTTTAACAGTCTGATGGCCTTGAGATAGAAGCTGTTTTCAGTCTCTCGGTCCCAGCTTTGATGCACCTGTACTGACCTCGACTTCTGGATGGAGCGGGGTGAACAGGCAGTGGCTTGGGTGGTTGTTGTCCTTGATTATCTTTTTGGCCTTACTGTGACATCGGGTGCTGTAGGTGTCCTGAAGGGCAGGTAGTTTGTCCCCGGTGATGCGTTGTGCAGACCGCACCACCCTCTGGAGAGCCTTGCGGTTGAAGGCGGTGCAGTTGCCGTACCAGGCAGTGATACAGCCCGACAGGATGCTCTCAATTGTTCATCTGTAAAAGTTTGTGAGGGTTTTAGGTGACAAGCCAAATTTCATCAGCCTCCTGAGGTTGAAGAGGCACTGTTGCGCCTTCTTCACCACACTGTCTGTGTGGGTGGACCATTTCAGTTTGTCCGTGATGTGCACATCGAGGAACTTAAAACTTTCCACCATTTCCACTACTGTCCCGTCGATGTGGATAGGGGGGTGCTCCCTCTGCTGTTTCCTGAAGTCCATGATCATCTCCTTTGTTTTGTTGACGCTGAGTGAGAGGTTGTTTTCCTGACACCACACTCCGAGTGCCCTCACCTCCTCCCTGTAGGCTGTCTCGTCGTTGTTGGTAATCAAACCCACTACTGCTGTGTCGTCTGCAAATTTGATGATTGAGTTAGAGGCATGCATGGCCACGCAGTCATGGGTGAACAGGGAGTACAGGAGGGTCTGAGCACGCACCCGTGTGGGGCCCCAGTGTTGAGGATCAGCGAAGTGGAGAAGTTGTTTCCTACCTTCACCACCTGGGGGCAGCCCGTCAGAAAGTCCAGGACCCAATTGCACAGGGTGGGGTTGAGACCCAGGGCAAGCTTAATGATGAGCTTGGAGAGTACTATGGTGTTGAATGCTGAGCTGTAGTCAATGAACTGCATTCTTACATAGGTATTCCTCTTGTCCAGATGGGATAGGGCAGTGTGCATTGTGAAGGCGATTGCATGATCTGTGGACAAGCGGCATAGGCAAGAGTACCAGGTATTGTGAAGCTACAGCGCAAGTCGTGTGGAACTTTTTTCCCCGTTGTAAACAAGCTAGCTCACTAACGTAATGTAGAATATGTGTCTTACTTATCGTACCCTGAAACTGTTATTTGCAGGTCTTGTGAAAGCAAAATGTATTCTGTAGAATTCTCACAAATGCTATTTTGAAAAACAAAAGTGACGCGTTTGCGTCCCTGTACAAAGGCAAACACAGACAGATCACATTAACTCAGCTCTCTCTGTCTGTATTCCACCCTGTCTAGGTACACATGCACATGGACACAAGCAGAACAGACACGCACAGACGGACCGACACACACACACACAGTGTGCTGTAACGGGCGACATGGTCATTTTGAAAAAGAAAAACACTGTGGGGATGCCCACAAGGTTAGAAATCCCCATCCAGTCACTGAGGATGATAACGCTCTCCAACATATGAATGTGTAATAACATATCCATCTGTCTTTCACCCCATCTCTTTCTCTCTCTTCAGTAATTTGATTTCCTTCTTTCAGAATAAAAGCTTTGTTGTATCTCCCTCTCTCTCATCACTCTCCCTTCTGCAACCATTCTGTCTCTCCACCCCCCTGCATCCCCCTTTAGTTTCCTCCATCTATCTCTCCTTCTCATCCATCTCTTCCCTCCCCACAGTACTCCAGGGAGACTGCCGATGTAGACAGACTCCTGACACAACAGAAGTGTGACGACACACTGGATCTGCAGTGCACAGCGCTAATGGCTCTCAGCACACACACACACACACACACACTCTCTCTCTCTCTGTGCCACTCTAGTCTGCAGAGATGTACAGCTCTTTGGAGTGGTGTGTGACGAAGCCCAGCCACACAGGAACAGGTTGGGCTTCATCTAAGGGTTCTGGATACGTACACACTGTCCCGACACTCTCACTGCAACAGCACACCTCATTAAGGCCGGGATTCAATCCGATCACRCTTATAGACAATGCAGATTTTAAAGGCGCTTAGAGACGGGCTGCAGTAAACGACAATTTAACCGTGAGAAAACCCACCTACCTCGCCAGRACAGCGGCCCCAGTTGTTGTCGGCAGGTAGCCTAGTGGTTAGAGCATTGGGCCAGTAACCAGAAGGTTGCTGGATCGAATCCCAAAGCTGACAAGGTAAAAATCTGTCCTTCTGTCCGAGCAAGGCAGTTAACCCACTGTGCCCCGGGCGCTGAAGACGTGGATGTTGATTAAGTCAGCCCTCCGCACTTCTCTGATTCAGAGGGGTTGGGTTAAATGCAGAAGACACATTTCAGTTGAATACATTCAGTTGGACAACTGACTAGGTATCCCCCTTYCCCTTGTATCCCCCTTTCCCATAGTTTGATTGGTTGACAAGGTGAACTACGCTCATTACTTCAGCTAAATTAATCTTTTGGCATCTCAAGCGCTGAGCCATCAGCACGGGACCTGCTGGCATTTTGCCGCTCACCGCCCTACTCCCATTGAAGTCTATGCGACCTTCGCCGCTTCCTGCGGCCCGTCAGTAAACGCCTTAAAGGCAATGTTACCCCGTTCGCAGGAGATCGCATTCAAGGTAAACGATGCAGACGTCTCCTCAATTGGAAATGACCTTTAAATGTGAAGCGCACTATATACAGTTGTTTCAGATTGAATCTTGGCCTGAACCTCCGTGTCCTTCCATCTGCCCTGGACCAAAACGCTCCTTCTACTTCCTTCTCTACTCACATCCCATCTCAACTTTCTTATACCCTCTCTCTATTTCTCTCTCACACACACACATTCACATAAAGACACACAAAACACATCCACACATGCAAGCTCACATGTACACATGCATGATGAACACACACAGAGCTGCAGTATGTCTAGATATAGAACTCCAGTATTCACACACACACACACAGTTATGTGGAGATAAATGCCAGCTGTAATAGGCATTCTCCATGTCTGTCATGTTACAGCAGATCACATCTCCCTGTAACAGAATTCACTCCATACATCTCACACACACTGACAAGAGAGAGCAGCATGAGATACCACTTACAGACAACACAGTCAGTCTCATACATTTAAAATAGATATTTATCCAGTAAGGAAAAGGAGCAAAAGGGAGAGAGAGTAGATGAGGATGAATGGGAAAAAAAGAGGGAGCAGAGAAGCATTTATAATAGGACTCACATGAGACCCTGCAACTCCCAATYGTGCAAACACACACTGCTACCTAGGCAACTCCCTCGGCTATGGGGCCACAATGTTACTGTAAAACAATCTATTGTAATCTCAACTAAGAGTTAACACAGCGGTCTATGATGGGTGACATTGTCATATCTGAGGATTGGGACACCAGCAGCAGCTTGAATGATCACCTCACAGCTAGGATGCAGTTCAGACCCCAACCCCTGACCCCTTGTACCTGTGTGTTCTGTGGTGGAGTAGGACAGAGAGAAGCCCCGCCCACTGCGGTGAGTTCCACTCATGAACTGGATGGTGACCCGGTTCCCAGCGGACTGGATGAGCTCAGGAACCTTCAGACCCAGACCACAGAACTTCACTGGGGGTCGGGAGGAGAGGGGTAAGTTTCTTAATCTTGCACTCTGATSTAGTGGTTATTATCTACATTCAGATAGTGGTACAGACATTTATTCTATTGATGTGTTTGTCACATAGTGACATACTGTCATATAGTGATTTATATTGATTGATGATATATATTTCATACACCCCTCTCCTTTCCCCTAGGAGATAGAGCCATTCCCTATCCCCTCCACCTTCCCATCTCCATCCCTCTCTCACCTATCTGGGTCCTCTGGGGTCCTACACCCTCGTAGATTCTGAGGTAGTTGACCTGACAGTTGTTGTCCTCTATGTCCAGGTCAGCGAAGCGGAAGTGGAGCCTCCGGCCCTGCGGCACACTGATCTCCCACTCACACACCGTGTGGTTGGGGTAAGTCCCGGGGTAACCCAGAGAGGACAAGGTCCCACTGCTGGGGCCCAACACACTGGGGCCACAGCCATCACCTGTACACACACACCGAGTGACTTAGTGGAGACATACATGTACTGTTCCTACCCACACATAATGGGTGGATGTATATGCACATAAGGGTTGTTACACAACTACACATTATGGATAAATCTAGAGTTGGAAATATCAGTGGGATAGACAGTAGACATGTTCAGACTTTGACACACCAGTAGTTTGGACATGAGAGGGTGAGTGTAAGGATTTTACCATCACTGTTTAGTTTTCAGGATTCCAAAGGAGTTCTAGTGAACAAATCCATTGCAGCTGATTTAAGTCAATCATGACCGTGGTTTTTGGCTTGACCTTTGACCCTGTCCTATACTGTACTAGGCCCAGTCAGAGGCCTCATTCGAAAACAAGACCAAGTAGATGTCCGTCCTTTAATCCATTTAAAGTCAAGCTAGGTGGAGTCCACCCCATATTGCTACACTTTACAGATGTGCTTAAACTGAGAGGTAAAGACTAGAGCTATTGTGGAATAGGCTAGGGCTAGTTTTCGGACCAGAGATAACAGTGGACAGTTATGCGTCATGGRCTGAATGGACCCGCGGCTGGGCTGGTGTCATGTAACGTAACTGACATATTATTCAGATGAACTTGACAAAAACGGGACTCCCTTCAAACACGCCACTTCGATACATGTGTTTTCGTAGCAGGTTAGGATAATATTTTCGCTAACCCTAAACCTTCTTCCAAACCTCGACCTAATTATCCTACCTGCTATGTTAATTATCATAACCTTCTGCGTAAATTCTCATAACCTGCTACCCCCCAAAAAATCGTAGTTGTATCGAAGTGGCATGTTATTTGTGGATCTAAACACAGCGACCTCCCCACCCCTCCTGACCTAGAGAGAAGCAGCTTTCGGATTAGTTTACACCAACCAAATGCCGTACTCTGCCACCAATGTTTCCAAAAGCTCAAAAAAACGTCCCAAACGTCCAAGTGACAATTGGAGAGGTGATATAAGTTTCTGAACCAAGGTTGTGGGGTTAAATAGACTGTTATTTAACTCGTTACTAGCCTACCCGTACCGCCACGAGACGTTGAGGCTGTTTACCTCTCTACCACCTCAACCCTTCCCCCCTCGGTTAGAATTTGACCAAATGGTGTATTCTCTTTAATCAGCTGAAATCCTGCCCACAAATGACTATTGTTTATTTTGTACTGTCTGTCCTTTATATCTAGGCTAAACACTTAAATAACCAATTCCAATGACTACCAAACTGCTCGGAGAAGAGAGCAACTTTTGCAGTCTGTGATTCTGGCTACATATTTGGGATAGGGGAGAGAACGAAGCAGTCGAGCCATGTAAGGTAGGCTATCTAGCGATCGTCTCTTTTCAACCTTGCTGAGGCGCAGCAGCATAATCTCTGCCGCTGGCTATCCGGAATGCAACAAAGCAGACACACTTCATACTAACACTGCGTCAAAGCGAATGTGGTACTGTCTATATGTATCTATTGTACACTTGTATTACACATGGTTACATTAAGTGGCACCGACCGACACCAACCTTTCTGCGCTCGACTGCTTCTGGCGGTGAGGAGGATGATGAGAGTCCACAGGAAGAAAAGCCCGGCCGCTGTCGGTCCCCTGCCCACCATTACCGCTCTGCCCATAGCAGCCTGCAGTCCGAATGCATACTGCTCGCTTTCACACCGGTGAACTCAGAGTTTAGTCTGTACGGGCAGTTTAAAACGCTGCTCCGCAAAACCTCCGTCCTCAGTCAAAACCGCTACTTCTTCTTTCTGAGCTCGGAAACGTCCGACGCTCTCTCTCTGAAAGCACAGCGCGGGTCGCGGTCAGATTCGTTTTCACAACTGAATCTGAAGGAACATTACCCAAACTGCTGTAGAACGACTTCCTCCACTTCAGCTCCTCCCACACTGCAATATGATTCAATAGGAATCCGAAATCGACCAAGTGGTATGACGGAAGATATTAAGAAATATTAAGCATCCTGCAACGACTTCCCCGTTGAACGTGATAGGGATGAACCAGATAATCAGCATTCACTGGAGGACAATTGTCATAGGTCTACAACCTATTGCCCATACAGCCATATACTGTACCTGCCCAATGCCATGGCCTATGACCCAACCACAGTGTCAGTGTCAGTACTTAGTTGTTGTGTACAGATAGAAGGCTTACTTTTTCTCTCCAATAACACTGAGTGGCCTAGTTATTGACTGTCTGTTGTAATTMGTAGATTGTATGCCAGTAATCATCTATAATTAATGAACACATTTTGTGAGTCCCAGWGGTGCATTAGTTTCTTTCTACATTTATGTCAAGAACACGTCATGCGTTTATTATGGCTCAGGCACACTTGGCAGAGAGGGAAGAACAAGATAGCATGCTTTGGATTTTGATGCAACTAACTGAGTATCCATTAGTAATCCGTAGCAACCAACAGTGTTTTCACCAGTGAGGAGCCTAGTGTAGGTGTGTGTGTGTAGGTCTACAGTTGAGGAATCTGAATGCATACAGATGTTTTCTACAGGGACATGATTTCTGCTGTGTGGAGGAGTGGCCGAAAATTGTCTCGTTATTGAATATGATGTCCTCTCTCTCTATCTCTCTAGTGTGTAAAGTTTGGGGAATTCCAGTAATGTGTGTTATTGGAGTGTTCTTATCAGTAGATGCCCTGGGAAAAGGCTGGGCTACGCCGGTTACGCAGCAGACAGCAAAACAGCTCTCCTGCAGAAATTTCTAGGCAGTGGATAGTGGCTGGAATCCTCCTCTCTAACCAGCTAACTTCTCACATTGACCAAATGCGTTGTCTAAAAGTAATACAACATGTTCCAAATTATCTAAATAGCAGAAATATGTTTCTGATTAAGAGGTTGACCTCTGCCCCCTGGATAGAAATAAAGGATGGCATTGAGGAGTACACCACATCAGTCACTGGCTTCATCAATAAGTGCATAGATGACGTCGTCCCCACTGTGACTGTACGTACATACCTCAACCAGAAACCATGGATTACAGGCAACATCCCCACTGAGTTAAAGGGTAGAGTTCCCTCTTTCAAGGAGCGGGACTCTAACCCGGAAGCTTATAAGAAATCACGCTATGCCCTCCGACAAACCATCAAACAGGCAAAGCATCAATACAGGACTAAGATCGAATCGTACTACATCGGCTCCAATGCTTGTCGGATGTGGCAGGGTTTGCAAACTATTACAGACTATAAAGGGAAGCACAGCCGAGAGCTGCCCAGTGACACGAGCCTATCAGACGAGCTAAATTACTTCTATGCTCGATTCAAGGCAAGTAATACTGAAACATGCATGAGAACTTCACTGGAACTAAGGGGCCTCGCCCGAACCATGAAAAACAGACCCAAACCTTTATTTTTCCTCCATCAAACTTTACAGGCTCTATGCATTGGGGCCAGTAGCATTTTAGTGGCATCTGCCAAACCCAGATTCGTCCGTCCGACTATCAGATGGTGAAGCGTGATTCATCACTCCAGAGAACGCGTTTCGACTGCTCCAGAGTCCGATGTCGGAGAGTTTTACACCACTCCAGCCGACACTTGGCATTGGGCATGGGAATCTTAGGCTGTTCGGCCATGGAAACCACTTTCATGAAGCTCCCGACGAACAGCTCTTGTGCTGACTTTGCTTCCAGAGGCAGTTTGGAACTTGGCAGTGAGTGTTGCAACCGAGGACAGGCGATTTTTATGCGCTACGTGCTTCAGCACTCTGCTCTCCCGTTCTGTGAACTTGTGTGGCCTAGCACTTCGCGGCTGAGCCGTTGTTGCTCCTAGACTTGTCCACTTCACACTAACAGCCCTTACAGTTGACCGGGGAAGCTCTAGCAGCACAGAAATTTGACGAACTGACTTGTTGGAAAGGTGGCATCCTATGACAGTGCCACGCTGAAAGTCACTGAGCTCTTCAGTAAGGCCATTCTACTGCTAATGTTTGTCTATGGAGATTGCATGGCTGTGCGCTCGATTTTATATACCTGTCAGCAATGGGTGTTGCAGAAATAGCCGAATCCACTAATTTGAAGGGGTGTCCACATACCTTTGTATATACAGTATAATGTACCTCCATAGTATTACACTCATCCTGTTTTTTTATTWAAAAAAATATTTAACCTTTATTTAACATGGCTAGTCAGTTAAGAACAAATGATTATTTACAATGACGGCCTACCGCGGCCAAACCCAGACAACGCTGGGCCAATTGTGCGCCGCCCTATGGTTACCATGGCAGCCACACAGTGTGATGGATACAGCCAGCAGGCTGGGCGAGTGACTCCATGGTTACAGGGCTCTGAGTGTTTGCAGGGCTCTGAGATGTTGAAGGATATCGGTGTGTGTCCGTGTGCTCCTCAGATGAGTAACCCCCGCCTCCCCCGCCTCCCCCTCTCCCCCCCTCTCTCTCCCTCTCTCTTTTAGTCAGTCTAGACAGGAACCAACACAACACAACAGCACCCTTTCTCTGCCTCACACTTCAAAAGACAACCATAATAACCCCAGAGTTTACACCTCAATCCCCTACTCCTCCTTGGTTAAGATTCTGAGGGAAAGGAGGGAGATGGAATGGAATCTGTCAACACACGCTTTGAGCTCATGTTTGATTGGCAGTATCCCTGTTTGATGACGTCACTGTTAAGATGACTGTTTGGTATGAAGGAGCAGTCCCATCTGGACAACAGGCCAGGCTCATTACTGGGAGATGGAGACAGACACCCAGCAGCAGTAGCCAGAGCTCAGAGAGATGTAAACATAGGCCATGTAACTGCACACATATGCATTAGACATATTACATGGGAGTGAGCGCAGGGGTGCACCGATCAATTTGTTGAGAGCCACATCACATTTAATTAATCAGTTTAGTGTCAGGGGGAAAGGAAACCCAGCAAGACTGTGGCCCTCAAGGACTGTAAACTGTAGCTCGGGAAAAATACATTAGTGCTCWTATTGTAGGCCATAGGCTACTCATGTAAGTTGAATAATATGAGAATTGGGTAATAAAGTACTTAAACGTCTCTGACCAATTAGATTAATGTCCCAGAATCCTCTGACATTAGAATGTTCTGAGCAGAATGTTCCAGAGAAGTCAGTGGACTAGACAATTGTGGAATGTTGGTGTCTTCCACATACATTCTAACACACTGACCTGTAGAGAGAGAATGTACCTTCTGGAATAGAAATCATATTGGTTTTACAGTAAAAGTTGGCTTATACCTATTCACTGTCTTTGGAATTCAAAGTTCAGCCTGCTGTACTGTTTACACCCACCTGGTGTCAGTATAGAGCTCTTTATATGGTCAGTCACAAGACCAGTGTTGAGAGAGGTAGGGTGAGGGACAGAGTGTTGCCTCATTAGCATATGGCAGAGGCCACAGGTTCTGTCTGGTGATATCATTCTGTTTGATTTGGAGGGACAGCAGACCAGCAGACTCAGGTCACTGTAGATGGACATATAGAACATACTGGGAGATAAAATGTACAGTAGATTCAGAAAGTATTCAGACCCCTTGACTTTTTTCACATTTTGTTACGTTACAACCTTATTCTGAAATTGATTAAATAAAATATTTTCCTCATCAATCTACACACAATACCCAATAATGACAAAGCTAAAACAGGTTTTTAGAAATTTTGCAAACGTGTATATATGAAGAAAAAAAATAATACCATAAGTATTCCGACACATTGCTATGACACTTCGAAATGGTACTCAGGTGCTTCCTGTTTCCATTGATCATCCTTGAGATGTTTCTACAACTTGATTGGAGTCCACCTGTGGTAAATTCAATTGATTAGACATGATTTCAAAAGGCACACACCTGTCTATACAAGGTCCCACAGTTCACAGTGCATTTCAGAGCAAAAACCAAGCCATGAGGTCAAAGGCAGGATTGGCAGGATTGTGTCGAGGCACAGATCTGGGGAAGGGTACCAAAAAATGTCTTCAGCATTGAAGGTCACCAAGAACACGGTGGCCTCCATCATTCTTAAATGGAAGAAGTTTGGAACCACCGAGACTCTTCCTATAGCTGTCTTCCCAGCCAAACTGATCAACCAGGGGAGAAGGGCAGGAAGGTGACCAAGAACCCGATAGTAGAGTTCCTCTGTGGAGATGGGAGAACCTTCCGGGAGGACAAACATCTATGCAGCACTCCACTAATCAGTCCTTTATGGTAGAGTGGCCAGACGGAAGCCACTCCTCAGTAAAAGGCACATGACAGCCCTCTTAAAGTTAGCCAAAAAGGCACATAAAGCAAGATTTTCTGGTCTGATGAAATCAAGATTAACTCTTTGCCCTGAATGCCAAGCGTCACATCTGGAAGAAACCTGGCACCTTCCCTACAGTGAASCATGGTGGTGGCAGCATCATGCTGTGGGGATATTTTTCAGCGGCAGAGACTAGGAGACTAGTCAGGATCGAGGGAAAGATGAACGGAGCAAAGTACAGAGAGATTCTTGACGAACACCTGCTCCAGAGCGCTCAGGACTTCAGACTGGGGTGAAGGTTCACCTTCCAACAGGACAACTACCCTAAGCAGACAGCCAAGACAATGCAATAGTGGCTCCGGGACAAGTCTCTGAATGTCCTTGAGTGGCCAAGCCAGAGCCTGAACCCGATCAAACATCTCTGGAGAGACCTGAAAATAGCTGTGCAGCGACGCTCCCCATCCAACCTGACAGAGCTTGAGAGGATCTGCAATGGGAGAAACTCCCCAAATATAGGTGTGCCAAGCTTGCAGCATCATACCCAAGAAGACTCAAGGCTGTAATCGCTGCCAAAGGTGCTTCAACAAAGTACTGAGTAAAGGGTCTGAATTCTTATTCTTATGTAAATGTGATGTTTAATTTTTTTATACTGTTGCAAACATTTCTAGAAATCTGTTTTTGCTTTGTTATTATGGGGTATTGTGTGTAGATTGATGGGGGRAAAACGATTTAGAATAAGGCTGTAACGTAGGAAAATGTGAAAAAAGTCAAGGGGTCTGAATACTTTGCAGAATCCACTGTATAAAGCTACAGATGTCTGGTCCAGAAGATTGACTATTGAATAACAAACTCTTTTCCTTCAGCACATTCAGCGATTCCTCGAATGTCTGTCTGTCTGTCTGTCTGTCTGTCTGTCTGTCTGTCTGTCTGTCTGAGGAAAGGCTAATGATCCAATTCTAACAGGGTTTGGTTTAAAGAGGGAGCTTGAAAAAATCATAGAAGGAAAAAGCACAGTGGAGGCATGAACAGTAGGGGTATTACTTTGATAGGTTTGCAGGTGATTGGTGAAGCTTTTATCATTGGTCCATAGAAGGGTGTGCGTGCGCACGCAAGCCTTCCAGACCATCGTCACATTGACTCATTGGGGTTATAGGGGTTATGGTGGGGGTTTTGGGGGTGGGGTTACAGCTACCTCCAGCTACATGTATGTAACATTTTTGTGCCATAAATAAACGTCTGCTCCATGCTGAGTCAGTCTTAGTTAAGCCACCCAGCTTCTAATAGTGGACCGTGGCCGGTGGTCTGACGCTCTTCGCCCGTTAACCACCTCGTCCATACCGTGCTCTGCTGGGATGTTTGGGGCTCACACACACACACACACACACACACACACACACACACAGCATATGGCCACATGGGGAACCTTAAAACACAGACACACATTGCACATGAAGACACTCAAAATACACTCAAACTGCACAAGAAGAAGACACACACAAATAAACACTGCACATGGAGGACACACATACACACACACACCTGTCTCTTATACACATCTAGATGTGTATAAGAGACAGGACACACATTGCACATGAAGACACTCAAAATACACTCAAACTGCACAAGAAGAAGACACACACAAATAAACACTGCACATGGAGGACACACATACACACACACACTGACAGATGGTTGTCTGTTTCTTTGGAGCCCCCATGTGGCCCGGAACCTTAGGAGATGCAGCCTTTTTTTTCCTGAGGACTTAAAAACAAGCAGCAGATCTCCAAATCTGGGACTTTAAATGAGGGGTACCATTCTACCTCAGCTGGCCTCCCATCTGCACAGGGGAACACACACAGCTAAACAACAGGACAAAGGGACCATTCACACACACATATACACACACACACACACTATACATAGACACAGAGGGGGAAGACTGCACACACACAAACATTAGTGAATGGGCAGACACACATAACACATTCACACATGGCCTTTGTGTAGACATACATGTTGAGACAGAAACACTAACATTAGACAGACATAGTTTTTCTGTACAGTATGCACATGGTCATGGAAGGAACTCTAGGAATATTTGTTCCATCTGTGTGTGAACCGTATCAAGCTACGGGTCCCGTGTCCTGCGGTCTACTGCACCGTCTGTCCTTTGTGGTAAACCATGGGGTGTTGGGTTGAGCGTGCAGAGATTAACACAGAGACAGGGAGGTTCTAGTCAGAAAACACAGCTTCCTGTCCTTACAGAATTGCTGTAAGGACAGGAACCAGCGGGTGAAGCGGCGAGGCACTCCTTCTCGACAACGAGTATTTCTTCTCCCTCGGGAGGAGCTTCCTGCTGACATACATGATGGGGTGCTCCTCGCCTTCCTGCTCTTGGGACAAGACGGTCCCTACCCCTGTGTCAGACGCGACTGTCTGGACCAGGAGGTGATTTGAGAAGTCCGGGGTGACGAGTACCGGGTGCGAACGTCCTTCAGGGCCTGGAACGCCGCCTCTGTGTCCTCCGTCCATTGCACCGTTTGGAGTAGGCATGCCTTCGTTAGGTCTGTGAGGGGRGAAGCTATTGCAGAAAAGTTAGGTACAATTTGACTGTAGTAGCCTGAGTGTCTGAAAGGTTGCTGGGGGCCCCGTGGAGCCCGAAAGTAAGAACCCGGTAGTGGTATAGCCCCCCCCCCCACCGGGATGGAGAAGGCTGTCTTCTCCTGGGAGACCGCTGCCAGCTGCACCTGACAATACCCCTTCGTCAGGTTCAGGGTGCTGATATATCTTGCCTTCCCCAAGCGGTCGATCAGTCAGTCCACATGTGGTGAGCATCGAATTTAAGTTCAAGCCCCGGAGGTCATTGCAGAAGTGGACGGTTCCGTCCGGTTTCGGTACCAGCACTATAGGGCTAGACCACTCCCTGTCGGACTCTTCCAGTACCCCCATCACTAGCATTATCGTCACTACCTGCTGGACCTCCGCCCTCCGGGCTTCTGGTATCCGGTATGGTCGTTTGTGCACTTTTTCTCCCGGACGGGTGTGGATATGATGTTCCACGAGATGTTCTCGTGCATGCCACTTCTTCAGTAAGTTCACATGGCAAAGCTGGAGGGGTTTTCTCCGCCACGGTTGGCGGACCTTATAATTGACGTTGCCTACCCACTCAACGATGTCGTAGGGCCCATGCCACGTAGCCAGGAATTTGCTSTCCGTTGTGGGGATCAGCACCAAGACCTTCTCACCCTGGTGGAACTCTGGTAGATGGGCCCCCCGGTTGAATACATGCTCCTGGGTGAGTTGCACCTCCCTCACAACTGGCCAAATCCCAGTTATCCTCTCCCTCATCTCCTCCACATGTTCCACTACGCTGCAAAGGGGGGTTGGTTGCCCAGACCTCCTTGGCTAGGTCCAGCAGTCCACGGGGCTAACGGCCATACAAGAGCTCAAACGGGGAGAACCCAGTGGACGCTTGGGGTACCTCATGCACCGAGAACATCAGGTGGGGCAGCAGCTGGTCCCAGTTCCTCCCATCTTTCTCGATTACCTTCTTCAGCATCTGCTTTAGGGTCTTATTGAAGTGTTTGACTAGCCCGTCCGTTTGTGGATGGTACACACTGGTCCTCACCTGTTTGATTTGTAACAGATTGCAGACATCTTTCATTACACAAGACATGAATGCGGTGCCATGGTCCATCAGGATTTCCCCTGTAATACCCACCCRGCTGAATAAATGGAAGAGCTCCCATGCGATACCTTTCACCTGCCGCTGTGCGTAACAGGATCGCCTCAGGATACCGGGTGGCGTAATCCACGATGACCAGGATGTATTGGTGTTCCCTCATGGTCTTCACCAACAAACCCACCAGATCCATCGCAACCCGCTCAAACATCACCCAAGGGACCCAAAGGGTTTCTATAATGTGCCCTCGGAGCTGTAATCTGGCACTCCGGGCAGGTACGGCAGTAGTCCTCCACGGCGCGCTTTACTCCGTGCCAGTGGAACCGATTCCCGATCCGCTACTTGGTTTTCTCCATCCCCAGGTGTGCCCCAAGCAGGTGGGTGTGGGCGAGCTGCAAGACAGTCCTAACATTCTGGGTRGGTATGAGTAACAAGTCTTTCGTCTCACCATTGTACTTTACTACCTGATACAATAAATTATGCCACTCACTTATCCCAGGTAATAGCATGCCATCCAGCGAGGTCCTCCTCAGACAATGGCTCGCTTCCCGGCGCGGGGTCGTCTCCCTCCTCCTGGTTCAACTCGGGCCCAGTAGACACCTCTCGCCACAGGGCATGGGTTGCACAGGCGACTGTCCTTTTTCCTCTCCTTCCTACCTCGCTTGCGCACCTCCCCRTGTCCTTCCACAGTGCCTGGAAGAGAGGGCAAACTCTACCGAGGAGAATGGGCACGGGCAGGTTATGAACAGCCCCCACGCGCATCTGGCACTCCCCCCTTGAGGTGRTTATCCACACCGGCACGGTTGGGTACCTCATTGTGTCCCCGTGTACACAGGGCACTGTCACCTCCTTGTCCSCCGGTTCGTCTTCCCCCTCTCGTGTGAGCCACTGCGGTTGGGCCAGTGTTACCATGCTGCCAGAGTCCAGCAGAGCACTGGTGTCGAATCGAATCGTACAGGAATCACCAGAGGGGCCGTCTCGGTGTGCGCCCAACAGGAGGTGACATAACTCACCATCCAATTTACCCCGGAGCTGGGGGATGCAGAGGGTATGGACTCCTCCCAGCCGGGGCAGCTCCACGCAATGTGTCCCGGCTAGCCGCACTCATAGCAGCGCCTCTGATCTAGGTCCAGWAGCGGACGTCGTCATTTGTTTGGGTGCGCCTTCCCGCTTCAGGGCCTCGGCTGGTTCAGTCCAGGCCCCCTTCAACCCCTCGCCTCTCTCTGTGTTTTTCTTCCCCCTCCCCATGTCCACTCCCTCTGCCCGGGCMCCTTTCAGCAGGTCATGGGTGTTCTGGTGGGTTTCCACCGTGGTCAGCAATTCCTCCAGGCTCTGGGGGTTCTTCATGCTCGCCGCCTTCTTCATCTCGTATGGGAGAGTATGGGTATCGATCCAGGTCGACTTTATCGATTACCGGGAGGGACGGTACATCGGTCACTAAGCAGCCCTTGGTCAGGCGCAACAGGTCGCTCATTACAGTGAGGGGGGAGATGGTGGAGTCAAAGGCCCAGTCCTGGACCAGTTGTGCACGGCTTGCGAGGCTGAATCCATAACGGCTCACGTTTGTGTCCCTCATAATTMATGCCTGGTTGGCATTCAAGTTGAAGTAGGCCTTCTGGGCCTTCCCAKAGAGATAAGGTGCCAAAAGGCTGGCGTCCCACCTCAACTACAGCCAGTGAAAGTGCAGGGCGCCAAATTCAAAACAAAAATCCCATAATTAAAATTCCTCAAACATACAAGTATTATACACCATTTTAAAGATAAACGTCTTGTAAATCCAACCACAGTGTCCGATTTCAAATAGGCTTTATGGCGAAAGCACACCAAACGATTATGTTAGGTCAGCGCCTAGTCACAGAAAACCATACAGCCATTTTCCAGCCAAGGAGAGGGCTCACAAAAGTCAGAAATAGCGATTCAATTAATCACTAACCTTTGATGATCTTCATCAGATGGCACTAACAGGAATTCATGTTACACAATAAATGTGTGTTTTGTTCGATAAAGTTAATCTTTATGTCCAAAAACCTCCTTTGAAATTGGTGTGTTATGTTCAGAAATGCATTGTCTCAAACAAACATCCGGTGAAAGTGCAGAGAGCCACATCAAATAACAGAAATACTCATCGTAAACATTGATAAAAATACAAGTGTTAAACAAACAAATAAAGATAAACTTCTCCTTAATGCAACCGCTGTGTCAGATTTCAAAAAGGCTTTACGGCGAAAGCACACTTTGCGATTATGCTAGGTCAGCACCTAGCCACAGAAACTCATACAGACATTTTCCAAACAAGGAGAGGTGTCACAAAAGTCAGAAATAGCATGAAAATTAATCACTTACCTTTGATGATCTCCATCTGGTGGCACTCCCAGGTATCCATGTTAGACAATAAATGTTCGTTTTGTTCGATAATGTCCCTCTTTATGACCAAAAACCTCCTTTTTGTTTGCGTGTTTTGTCCAGTAATCCAAATGCACAAGGCGCGTTCACTAAGTCCAGACGAAAAGTTTTTAAAAAGTACAATAAAAGTTAGTAGAAACATGCCAAACGATGTTTAAAATCAATCCTCCGGTTGTTTTTGTCATAAATATTCAATAATATTTCAACCGGACTAAAGCTTCGTCAATAGGAAAGGAGAAACAAGAAAGGTGCGTTCCCGATCAGGCGCATGGCTGATGTAATGGAAATTTCCACTGTCCACTGATTGAAAGTGCTGTATCTCCCTAATWTTTCAGAGTAAAAGCCTGAAACAATGCCTAAAGACTGGCCACATGTAGAGGAAGCCACAGAGCTYGTGAACTGGGTCCTAACGTCTTTGTATGGTGGATAGGCTTTCAATGGAAAAACAGCCTTTCAAAATAATAGTACTTCCTGGTTGGATTTTCCTYGGGTTTTCGCCTGCCATATCATTTCTGTTATACTCACAGACATTATTTTAACAGTTTTGGAAACWTTAGAGTGTTTTCTATCCAAATCTACTAATTATATGCATATCCTAGCTTATGGGYCTGAGTAGCAGGCAGTTTAATTTGTGCACGCTTTTCATCCAAAATTCMGAATGCTGCCCCCTACCCTAGTGAAGTTAACTTAACCAGGAACTGATTCAGGCTAGACTCCTGAGCCATCCCAGCCTTAAAGTGGGCTACCTCCACTACCAATCTGAGGTTTTGTTGGCGCTGCTCCTCCAGTGCTTGCTCCTGGAGAGCCTGCTGCTTCTGCTGGCTGAGGATGAACTGAGCCACCAGTTCCTCCATGGTAGTCTCTGTACGCTCAACACCACGGCACCCAAAGCTACTGAGATGCCCGCATTCTCCACCATATATGGTAACCGTGGGGTGTTGGGTTGAGCTTGCAGAGATTAACACAGAGACATGGAGGCTCTAGTCAGAAAACACGACTTTACTAGSCAACAAAATAAACATAACAASAAAATAACGTAGGTTTGGCTCGGCCCTTCTTCTCAGGTTCTGCTCTGTATCTGTCTCTCTGTTCCCCCTCGTGGTGTGCCACGGTGCTCCCTTTATGTGACCTGCATGGCTGATTGGCACTCTCCCCTAATTACCTCTACTTGGAGCCATCAGCGTCGGGGTGCCCAGCCCGTGTATTCCCAGCAGAGGGAGCCAACATCGCGGCACRTACCTCCCGTCTATCACCAACCGCTGGGGTAGACCTCCCGGGATACCACACCGCCTAAACATGTGTATCTGTCCTTATATGTGTTCCATTAAATGACACTGCTTTTTGTAGCAACAGCAGCCTAAATGGACACATCGGGGGGCTGGTGTAAAGGTGATGGGCAGGATGGGATGTTAGGGGTCCAAATTGAGGTGAAGTGGTAGACAGTAGTGTGAATCACCTCAAATCAAATAAAATGTATTCGTCACATACACGTTTTTAGCAGATGTTATCGCGGGTGTAGCGAAATGCTTRCGTTTCTAGCTCMAACAGTGCAGTAATATCTAACAATACACACAATCTAAAGTAAAGGAATGKAATTAAGAATATATAAATATTTGGACGTGCAATGTCAAAGCGGCATAGACAAAGATACAGTAGWATAGGATATAATACAGTATACAGTATACACTACCGTTCAARAGTTTGGGGTCACTTAGAAATGTCCTTGTTTTTGAAAGAAAAGCACAAAAGGCACTGTGTTAACCTCAAAGCGGGCGAAGAAGGTGTTTAGCTTGTCCGGAAGCAAGACGTCCATGTCCCTGACGTGGCTGATTTGGTGAATTACGATGGTTCGCACTTTCAGTTTTGCGCGAATGTTACCATCTATCMACGGTTTCTGGTTAGGGTAGGTTTTAATAGTCACAGTGGGTACAACATCTCCTATACACTTCCTGATKAACTCAGTCACCGTATCAGTGTATTCGTCTATGTTGTTCTCGGAGACTACCTGGAACATATCCCAGTCCACTTKATTAAAACATTCTTGAAGTGTGAATTCTGATTGATCAGACCAGCGTTGAATAGTCCTTAGGACGGGTACTTCCTGTTTTAGTTTCTGCCTATAGGAAGATAGGAGCAAAATGGAGTCGTGATCAGATTTGCCAAAGGGAAKGCGGGGGAGGGCCTTGTAGGCCTCCTGGAAGTTGGAGGTTGAGTGTTTTAGCAGCGCGAGTACTACATTCAATGTGTTGATAGAACTTCAGTAACGTTTTACTCAAATTTCTTTGTTAAAATCCCCAGCTACAATAAATGCAACCTCAGGATATGTGGTTTCCAGTTTGCATAAAGTCCAGTGAAGTTTTTTGAGGGCCGTCGTGGTATCGGCTTGAGGGGGAATACACACATCTGTGACTATAACCGAAGAGAATTCTCTTGGGAGGTAATACAGTCGGCATTTGATTGTGAGGTATTCTAGGTCGGGTGAACAAAAGGACTTGAGTTCTTGTATGATCACAATCACACCACGAGTAGTTAATCATGAAACATACACCTGTACTTCTTCTTCCCAGAGAGATATTTATTCCTGTCTGCGCGATGAACTGAGAACCCAACTGGCTGAAAGGACTCAGACAGTATATCCCGAGAGCCATGTTTCCGTGAAACAGATTACGTTACAATCCCTGATGTCTCTCTGGAAGGAAATTCTTGCCCTGAGCTCGTCAACTTTATTATCCAGAGACTGAACATTAGCGAGTAATATACTCGGAAGYGGTAGGTGGTGTGCGCGCCTCCCGAGTCGGACTAAAAGTCCGCTCCGAGTRCCTCTTTTCCGCCGGCGGAGCTTTGGAACAGCCTCTGGGATCAGTTCAATTGCCCTGAGGTTACGAACAAAGTATCCGGTTCGGGAAAGTCGTAATGCTGATAATGCTGGTGAGTTACCACCGCTCTGATATCCAAAAGTTCTTCCCGGCTGTATATAATAACACAAAAAAAATCCTGGGCTAATAATGTAAGAAATAACACAGAAAAAWAACAAAATACTGCAAAGTTTCCTAAGAGCTTGAAGCACGGCAGCCCTATCCGTCGGCACCATTTTTGGTATGTGAGTGAGTATATGGCATATCATTATAAGTTCGTTAGAGATGGACTCGATTCCACCTCAATTGATATGTGATTTCCAATTGTTAGGGAGACCGTTGTGGTAAAGTAGTGAGGAGGCAGAAAAGATGATCCCAGTGCAATGCCCAGAATGGTGTACTACCGATCTACATAGAGGAGTTAGACAGCTAACTTAGGTCAACTCGGAGTTCAACTCGGGATAACCGGTGACACAAAAGTGGTTCACCTTTTAGCCAGGTCAATTTCTATGGCAACGAATCCTTCAGAACTAACCTGCTCCGGGGCAGGCTAACTCAGGGCAAACTCCACTTACACTGATTTAAGTGTTGGAGCCGTGAATTGAGGACTAATCAAATTAGATTCCCTCCCTCTCGCAMAGAGCGTGTCATAAAAAKAAATGCCCTAGTTATAGCTCATGATCTGAAAAACTGCTGTCCATAGCTATGAAATTAGCCCACTATATTCATCTACTCTTTTGGTCAGACCTGTTCAGGCTGAAGCTTTATTTTCTCACCAGGTCTGTATAAAATCTGATCTCCACGTCTACTCATATAGCACATTGTGACATTTGCGTAATATGAAAAACACACCCGCGCACACACAGGCTCCAGTGTAACATTTTACACCATGTTTAAGAAATCCATATGTTTGTGTATGTATGTTTATATGTGCGTTGGCTAATATATATGAATAGTTTAGTGGTTTATTTTGGAGGAAAGAGTGTATGCTTGTTACCTAGAAGGTTTTGTAAATAGCTTAGTGAGACACCAACAAATAGAGGAGAGGTGGTAAGGAAAGGTGACAACAGATTAGACCATCTTCCCAAACTTTTCTAGTTTGCCGCAAACGCAGACAGATGCGGCACACACACACACACACACACACACACACACACACACACACACACACACACACACACACACACACACACACACACACACATACACGTTATGGTTAATTATTTTTGGTATCACAAAATGTTCTTATTTGTGGAAGCTCCTATTATGGTGGAGTTTGTTGTTGATGAACTTTCCCTCTAAATATCAAAGACAGAATGACATCATAGGTGACAGTATGGATGGACAGATGCTACTGTCTGATGTCTGTGTTTGCTCTCTCTCTCTCTCTCTCTCTCTCTCTCTCTCTCTCTCTTCTCTCTCTCTCTCTCTCTCTCTCTCTCTCCTCTCTCTCTCTCTCTCTCTCTCTCTCTCTCTCTCTCTCTCTCTCTCTCTCTCTCTCTGATTTGTGGTTATATTTATTCTCTAGTGGGTGGACGGTGTGGTGTTTCTGTCTCTCCAGACACGGTGTTTGATCTCAGTAGTCTTACAGACATTGTGTGTGCAATCAAACAGTAGTAATACAGTATAACCCAGACATTGTGTGTGCAATCTAACAGTAGTAATACAGTATAACCCAGACATTTGGTGTGCAATCTAACAGTAGTAATACAGTATAACCCAGACATTGTGTGTGCATTCAAACAGTAGTAATACAGTATAACCCAGACATTTGGTGTGCAATCTAACAGTCTGTGTGTGTACTCCAGACCTTCTGTGTGTAATAAAGCAGTATTAGGGATGTGGGACATACTGAGTCCCTGAGATACTTTGACATGCCACTGRKTTGTAACAGTAGGAAGAGCAAAGATCCATTTACAGTATCAAAGATGGATCCCCCCAACACTCTCTCTTTACCCCTTTCTCTCACCCTCTCTGTCTCACATTACAGTATGAAGCGTTTGTCTTATAAATGTCAGCCGACCGCAAGGCTCTGGTCGGGTACTTCTTGTGTGACCTCTGACCCCTCCCCTGGGTGGCGTGTTTGCCCCGAGCTGGTTGAGGAGGAATGTAACTCTGTTCTGTTTGCTCCATCTGTGTCAGCGCTGCCACATGTCCCTTTCACATATCCACTGTATGTGTGCCCACCTGCCAATCATTTTTGTATATGTCACTCAACTTATGAAGTGTATGTGTGCCTGCTTGTCAGTTATGTGTGTACCCTCTGAACTCTCTGAACCCTGGGGCTGGGTCTCTGTATCAGTTGTTATGTAGTTATGTAGCTGTGTAGTTTTGATGTAGTTGTGTAACTGTTTAGCTTCTGAACCCTGGGGCTGGTTGCATATCTGGTGGTGCACTTGTAATTGTGATGAAGTTGTGTAGTTGTGTATTGGTATAGTGGTGATGTGGTGAGTAATATGTAATTGTGTAACTGTGTACTCTGATCTGTAGAGCTTGATGCGTGTATGTATCAGTTGTGGTGTAGATGTGTAGTTATGAGGAAGTTGTGTGGTTGTGATGCAGTTATTTAGTTGTAATGAAGTTGTGTAGTATGTAGTTGTATAACTGTGTACCCTCTGAACCCTGATGCTGGGTGTGTAACTGTCTGTCTAGGATCCTCTCTCACATTCCTGCTCCAGGTGCTGTGTATTTTCCTTTCCATCCTGCATGAATCCCCATGTAAACCCCACAAGCTGAATGCATACATTACCTAAATACTTCGTAAAAGGTTTCATTTCTACCATAAACAGCAGAAGCATTTAAAATAGTCCCACGTTTTATACCCTGGCCTTCTGTGACAAAATCCCAAATCTCAATTTTATACTTTAAATCAGGGGTGGGCAACTCCAGTCCTCGAGGGCCTGATTGCTGTCACACTTTTGCCCCAGCCCCAGCTAACACATCTGACTCCAATAATCACCTAATCATGATCCTCAGTTTAGAATAACATTTGATTAATCAGCTGTGTTTGCTAGGGATGGAGAAAAAGTGTGACACCAATCAGGCCCTCGAGGACTGGAGTTGCCCACCCCTGATTTAAAGTGTAAAATTGAGATTTGGGATTTTGTCGCTGAAGGCCAGAGTCACGACTTCCGCCGAAGTTGGCTCCCCTGCCTGTTCGGGCGGTGCTCGGCGATCGTCGTCACCGTCCTACTAGCCGCCACCGATCCCTTTTTCGTTTGTCTGTTTGTTTTGTCTTATTAGTTTCACCTGTGTTTCTGTTGTTTTCGGTTAATGAGCTTCCCTATATTTAGTAGGTAGACCCGCCCTTGTTTTGTGCGGGATTGTCTTTATGTTACGTGTGTGTGTTTTAGGTAGAGGTGTATTATTTTACTATTTACTTGGCACCCTGTGTTTTGGGTTATCAAGTTGTTCTCTACACCCTGTATGTTTGGGCTTATCATTTTTTGTGTGCAATAGTAAAAGGAGCACTTTTCCCAAGTGGAACTCTCTGCTTCTGATTCCTTCACCCACCTAGTCCCGCGTGACAGCCAGGGTATAAAACGTGGGACTATTTTACCTATTCTGTCTCTTGTTGACAAATAAGTGGTCTAAATTGTATGCCTACCACAGACAGAAAATGTGCAGAATAAGATGGAGTTAACAGAATTTCTTCCAGAGACCACTTGCGAGCCAGGACTCTCTTAATGGACTGAGCCAGGTACTCCCAAACTGGGGTACACAGTACGAAACCGGACAGAGGGAAGGTCCCGAGGACAAGGAGCGGGCCGATCCGGGTGGTGCAGATGGAAATCACAGATGATKTTGGGATCCAGAATGTCCTGCATCGGAACACAACACCACTCCTCTGGGCTGTACCCCTCCCAGTCCACCAGGTACTGGAGCCAACCCCCACGATGTTGGGAGTCCAGTAGGGATTTGACGGCATAGGCGGGACCTCCCTCGATGTCCTGGGGGACAGTATCAGCCTGGGGACTAGGAAACACCTATACGTCACCTCGGTGACCCTCCGAAGAACCTTGAATGGCCCCACAAACCGAGTGCTCATTTTCTTGCATGGTAGGCGGAGTGGGAGGTTCCTGGTAGAGAGCCAGACACGATCCCTAGGATGGAACACGGGAGCCTCACTGCAGTGGCGGTCCGCCTGCTCCTTCTGACAGTGGACGTCTTTAAGGGAGTCAGCCCGGTGGAGGAGTGACGTAACAAATTCTGAGTGTACTCCGTCCATGGAAGGAATCGGGCCCACTCTCCCTGCCGGTCCTGGCAGTGACTCTTCAGGAACCTCCCCTGCTCCTGTTAAATCCTCTCCACCAAGGTAGGCTACCAATACCCCTCAGAGACAGATTGAGTAGTACGAGAAATACCTGGAAGTCCAGCGACGACAGCTGTGTGCGCTCAGTTCAGCAGCCGATCCCTTGTCCCTGTGGGAATGTTGATGCGCTCAGGAAGACAGGTAGTGGGTGCGGGCTCCCTCTCCAGAGCCTGGCGAATGTCCACATCTACGTCCCAGACCACAGGGACTACGACTCGAGAGGAAGGGATTATAGGTGCATTCAGAAATCTCTCCCAAATCGCGGAGACAGGACAGGGCATCGGCTTTGGTGTTCTTTGAACCTTGGTGATAGGTCAGCGTGAAGTCAAATCTCATAAAGAAAAGGGCCCACCTTGCTTGCCGCGGATTCAGCCTCCTCGCTGTCCATATGTACTCCAGGTTCTGATGGTCAGTGAGGATGACGAATGCGTCCTGGCGCCCTCCAGCCAGTGTCTCCACACCAGCCAGTGTCTCCACTTGGCGCCCTCCAGCTAGTGTCTCCACAGTTTCTTAGAGTAATACGCACACGGATCAAATTATTGTGGATTACCTTGTCGTTGAGACAGAACTGCCCCCACGCCCACCTCTGAAGCGTCCACCTCCACCACAAAGGGTATCGTGGGATCTGGGTGTTTCAGCTATGGGGATGAGGTGAAACGTCCCTTCAGTAGGCGGAAGGACTCGTCAGCTGATGGACTCCACACCAACCTACAGGGACCACCCTTGAGGAGAGAGGTGAGAGGATCGGCAAAGGAGCTGAAGTTCCTGATGAAACGGCGATAGAAGTTGCCAAACCCCAAAAACCGTTGTAACCCCTTTATGGTGATTGGGACTGGCCATGACCTGGCCGCATCTACCTTCTTGACGTCCATCTTCATCTTCCTTGCGGGCTGATTTGGTAGCCTAAGATGGAGACAGCCTCCTGATGAAACTGGCACTTCTCAGCATTGGCAAACAGTTGGTTAGCCAGCAGGCATTCCAGGACTACTCGGACATGAGCGATGTGATCCTCCAAGGTAGCCGAGTAGACCAGGATGTCATCGATATACACTACCACCTGGCGTCCGAGCATGTCCCCGAATACCTCAATGACGAATGCCTGGAACACTGACGGACCATTGGCTAAGACAAAAGGATTCACCAAGTACTCGTAGTGACCAGACATCATGCTAAAACCTGTCTTCCATTCATCCCCCTCCTGGATGCGGATGAGATTGTATACACTCCGCAGGTCCAATTTGGTAAAGAACCGGGCCCCGCAGAGCTGTTTGATGACTGCCGGCACCAACGGGAGAGGGTAACGGTATTTGGTGGTGATATCATCGAGTCCTCAGTAATCAATACAAGGGCGTAACCCTACATCCTTCTTGGCCATGAAGAAGAAGCCTGCAGATGCAGGAGAAGTGGACATGCGGATGAAACCTTGCTGGAGCGCCTCATGCATGTACTCCTCCATGGCCTTGGTTTCAGCCACCGACAGAGGGTAGATGCGGGCGGGCAGAGCCTGCAAGCAGGTACATGGCACATTCTCAGGGGCGATGAGGAGGGAGACAGGTGGCGCGGGTTTTGGAAAATACTGTACCTCCTGCAGGTCCTGGTACACCTCCGGGATGTTGGGCTGAAGGGCAACCACAGAACTCACAACTGACATGGAACCACAGGGGAAGGGAAAGCAGGTCATCCGGAATTCAGGTGTCCAGTCCGTGACTTTCATCCTCAATGAAGTGACAGTAAACTAGTGTGATCAACACCAAAAAGGGTTTGGCAGGAAGTGATGAAAAGGGGATACTCACACCTGACCCAGGAGGTGGAAGATCATGTGACCATCCATCTGCTCTCGTGGATCCTGAGTTGGGACGTGTCGGATAGAGCTGGTGCTGGTGCCCTCCTTGACCACAATAGAGACAGAGCCCCAGCTGTCATCATCTGCGTCGCTCCACCGCTGGGAGGCATGTGACCCCTACCTCCATGGGTTCAGGCTCCGATCCAAAGTGTTCACTGAGGGAGGGAGAGTAGCGATGAGATTACCAACACTCCTGAAGTAGGTCATCCAGATGGATGGCCATCACAATGAGTGCGCCCAAAGAGAGGTTGTCGTCTCGACAGGCCAGTTCTGTCTGGACCTCCTTGCGCAGTCCTCTTCTGAATAGCGTACAAAGCGCCGGCTTATTCCAATGCGCTGGATGCTGCTACTGTCCGGAAGGTGAGCGCGTACTCGGAAGCAGTCTGGTCCTCCTGCCATAGTTGGAGTAGCTGCTCACCCCCCTCTCTGCCATCTGGTGGTTGATCGAAGATACCTCTGAACAGAGCCATGAACCCCTCATACGAATCCAGCTCCTCCTCTCCTCTCTCCCAGATGGCTAGAGTGCCGTCATATGTATCCAGGAGGGACAAACGGGCATCGCTGACCTGCGTGGGTTGTTGAATGGACTGGCTCGCTGGGTCGACTGGTAGTATCCCCCGCTAGGTGAAGTCAACGCCTCTCGTTTATGTTCGAGATGTTGAACGCTGCGAAGAACCTCTTCCATAGCCGTCCCCAGTTGCGCCAGCTAGTCGTGGTGTTGACGAAGTAGGTATCCCTGTTTGTCAACGCTGGGAGTCGAGAAGCAGGTGGTAAGTTTAATAGAACAAAGAACATGGACCATTACAACATAGGAGTAGCGTCGTGAAACAATACTGCCTGAGGAATGAACCTAAGGGAGTGCCAGATAAAGGGGAGGTAATGAGTGAGGTAATGGAGTCCAGGTGTGGCTCATGATGAAGCACAGGTGCGCGTAATGATTGATTCCAGGTACGCGTGATGATGGTTGCCAGGACTGGTGGTTAGTAAACCGGCGACGTCGACAGCCGGAGGGGAGGAGCGGGAGTAGATGTGGCATAGAGAAAGCATTATCCTACTGTATAAACTGGCAAACCCACAAATACGCTGTCAAACTCAAAATCTCCCCATAGAAATATTGATAGGCATGGATTTAACCTATAGAGAGACATTAGAGACTGTATAAACCATACTAAACTACTGCAATGTCAGTCTTTTTTCACTCAGAAGCTACGTTTTGCTATAATTAATTGAAACTGGTGCTCTGGCAGTTTATGGTATAGTTGAGATGTAAGAGTTTGTTACCGTAGTAGTATTTAACGGTGGAAAGASAAGACCATTCTAGGGACGATTGAACTCAAAGGAGGAACAAATAAGCACTAACTATACTGGAGTCAGAGTTCAACTTCTGYGGGGTCGTTACAGGCAGAAGATGCCTTCATGGGGGCCTAGTGAATGTGAGTGTGGGTGTGTGTGTGGCTTTATTACTAGGTCTCCCACGAAGTACACAAAGGGTGTAAAACCGTCTCATTTCATGCTGTGTGCTCACATACACACTAGACACATACTGTGAAGCACACACAATACACATCACGGTGTTCTAACACTGTTAAGAGGTGGAAGCAGTGAGCATTGGAGGAATTTCACCGTTTTGTATCACAAAGACAATATTTAGCACTCTCAGTTAGCCAGGGCTAAACACACACACACACACACACAGTTGTGGCACAGGTCAGTATTTCACATTTTCCAAGGCAACATAACAAGCATTTATCTTCAAAATATCATCCTTGCTCCAAAGTTACAACAGTATGAATTTACGTTAAGGATACAGTGTCTATCAAGCAAACTCTTCCCCCCCAGTCTTAACACTCACGTATGAAATTTGTCACACCTGTTAGCCAGAGGTTTCTTTCAGTGAATTCAGCAGCAGAAAAAAAGTATTTCCTTTCAAATAAAGCTATATGGAGACAGGAGAATGAAAAACTAGAGTGGAAATGTCTGTGCTCTGTTTAGAATGTAGTGAAATTAGCTGTTTAAAAATGTGTTTTTAGCGATCAGAGTTTGTTTTTGAAAACATCTTAAATATAATAGGTATCACCACTAAAAGCTGAAACCTTTCGATCAAAATTAGTTCAATATCAGTTTGACCTAAAAACAACATTCACATTACATATCCCTCGCATAAACTGGGTGACCAGTTTGGATTGAAGAAGGCTCTTTCTGTGCCCTCAGTATAGGGAACCTACTCCTTCTACTAGTCTGCCATGCATCGGCTTGTTCTCAAAGGTGCACCTATACCTTCCACTTCCCCAGAGGAAACTAAGTAGAACCAACTAATTCAGCCAAGAAGCAAAACAAGAAACAAACAGTTCCTTTAGCTAAAACTCCACCCCTCATCCATACAAACAAGTGCAGGTGCCGGGAAAACGGAAGGCTCCGGACCCTTGAGCATGTGTATTAGTCCCACCCGGTTCTAGTGGAGTCATGGATGTGACAAGCCACAGGCACCTCTCTGAGACCTGAGGTTTACAGACATGCTCCATAGCAACTATGGTTTCACACACAGCCATTTACCTTGGCTAGCTAGGCCATTCTTTGAGTAATGATTATGGTTCCTCTTACAGTGCTACTGTGTGGACTTGAAAACCCCTCTGTTGTGGTGTGTTTAGTGTTATGGCTGGAGCACTCCCGGTAGCCGTCCCATATGTCACAGACAGGCATGGCAGCAGATACACAAAGTGTCCCAGTGTCACTCGGATGCAGGCTAGACTGTTTGCCCATGATGACTCCACTCCTGTGAGGCTGTCCTCTTTGGGAGTTTTCCTAAATTGATTAATTTGCTGACAGACAGACCCTTTACACCAGATAGAACTCACCTGCTGAGGGTAGGTAGAGAAGTCTGTTGTCTTGGAGATTTCAAACACATTTAGGTCAACACAGTGAGTCCGGCTATGACTTACAGGCAGGCCGACAGACAGGCAGGCAGGCCACCACTCACACTGTTTACTGTAGATCAGAACCAGAGAGCATTTTTGGCACCAACAATGGCTTTGGTCAGTTTGCTATGAGTCCATCATCTCAGAAATGTTTTTTTTATCTAATGTGTTTGACATTGACATTTTCCACCACCTGCCTGAGAGAGAGAGAGAGAGAGAGAGAGAGAGAGAGAGAGAGAGAGAGAGAGAGAGAGGAGCAGAGAGAGAGAAGAGGAGACGAGAGAGAGAGAGAGAGAGAGAGAGAGAGAGAAGAGAGAGAGAGAGAGAGAGAGAGAGAGAGAGAGAGAGAGAGAGAGAGAGAGAGAGAGAGAGAGAGAGAGAGAGAGAGAGAGAGAGAGAGAGAGAGAGAGAGAGAGAGAGAGAGAGAGAGAGAGATAGAGAGAGAGAGAGAGAGAGAGGAGATGCAGTTGCCTAGAACTATCAAAGCCCTCACGGAAAAAACACACAATTTGTGAAAATGTTCATTTGATTTTCACATGTGAAGGGTAGTTCACATGTGAAACTGCAGATTTCACATGTTTTTTTGTAAGGGAAGTGATGAAATGTCATAGGGGTTTTAAGGTAAGTGGTGCGATGTTCAGATAAAATGTGTAAAAAAAAAAGCTGTACCAATCTTTCATCAATGACAATATGATTACATTTGACATGATCACTCAGTACTGAATATTCAATATGACCTAGGATTTGAACTCACAGCCTCTGGATTTGGATTGCTCTGGTCGTTCTGCTGCACCACGAAGTCTGTTGCATTCTCAGAAGTCCCCTACACATAATACATCTCTGCATTTAGCAAAACAGTGCCATGTGCACTGCTATTTTAGTTAATCTGACTATTCTCTCATCATTGATTTAATTTAGTTATCTCAGCAAGTTGATTGTCTTCTGTAAAGTTGTCTAATGTTGGTGGGGCATATATATTTTTTATGTTACTCCTGAATCACTATGATGAATATAAACGTATTTCTTCAGTGTATTATACAAAGCTGAGATTTACTTTGAAGTCCTAAGTGTAGGAATACAGGTGAAATCAGTCATTGACACAGACATAGTGTCGCAGCAGGAAGACTGAAACAGGTTGTGAGTTCAAAGTCGAGGTGAGGACATGTTGAATAATAATGAATGTATAAATTAACATACACTCATGTGTGTCAAATATGTACGTGGAAAACACTGCGGCTATTTCGTGACAACCTAGTGACTTCTTGTTTGAATGGCATCATGTGAACATTTTAATCCACGTGAAAGGTTATGTGAAATATCATCCCATGTGAAGTGTTCCATAACCACATGGTTTCACATGAAAAATCATGCAATGTTTTTCCATCAGGGGGAACGTAGTTTTACTGTCAATAATAAAGTTCTTTGGGTGTAATAACCTTCCATGAATTTACATGAATCACTGTCAGAAAGGTGAAGTTGGATTGACTATTGTTGCATGCATAATTAAGCACAACTCTGTTTAAGGGAAGTCTGGCTCCACATGTCAATCAGGTGGATTGTTTGTGGCGTGCTTGCCTGCCATGTCGCCTGCCTTATTGTGATATCTAGCGATGGTGACAGTTTGAGTAGGGTGGAATGCTACTGGGGTAGAAGAGTGGCTTGGCAAATGACTGTATGCTATACACCACTGTTTTCTGTCTGTCTTGAGTCAGACATGGGTTGGGGACACAGCCAATATTTACAGTCATTATACCCATTATTTCAATATGTCCTCAACCACTAGCCAGACACATTAAGTAGTACCTGTGTGTAAGTCTAGCTCGGGTTAATATAAGACATTTACTGAGGGGGTTGGAGGGCAGGGATATGAAAGGCATAACTTGTAGTTGTAAATGAATACCCACTGGACACAGACGTCAATTCAACTACTATTCCACGTTGGTTCAACGTTATTTCATTGAAATTGGTTCATTGTCAGTTATTTGAAATGAGGTGGAAACAACGTTGATTCAACCAGTGTGTGCCCAGTGGGTAGGGACGTGAATGAAGCTCATTCATGTGTAGTCGTGTTTAATGACAACCATGTGGCTCACTTCTTAGTTCCCACTTAGTGCCCCTTTTCTGTGTTATGAGTATAACAGGCTCCTTGAAACACTATGTTTTGTTGATGGGACTTTGGTTCGTGTTCACAGCCATAAATCAAAAGTCTTCAGATAATCCAGTGAGGCTTGTGTAAATATTTTGATGAGCACAAGGACGGAATGTATTTCCATCATTCATTACTTGTTGTTGGTAAGATGGAAGCATTCCCAGCTACCACACACATTTGCTTTGGGGGGGGGGGGGGGGGGTAAAGGGCTGGAGATGGCAGGTAGGTGCCACACGTATTTATTATATCCTTGGCAAAAGTTAGTTTTCAGTAACATATCTGCATTTTACGCTTTCGAAACATCACTGTAAATGTAGCCACTCAGCCCCCTGACAAATAGGATTAAGCCACTGCCTTTCTAGATTACAAAAGAAAACACAAAGAGTGTTGAAGTGCACCTATTGGACTTCCCCATCGTTCATAGAGGGATCCCAGCATGCTCTCTGTTTGTCTCAGGTCAACACTGAGCACCGTGCGCATTCCTCACATAGCTGCACATCACTTCAGAATCCTCTACCCACAATCCCGTTCAGCTAACAGCAGCCATATTTATGGCCCACAATCTTCTCCTTTCGCCTAGTTACTCTGAGTGTGTGCGTGTGTACGTGTGTATGTGCGTGGGTGTGCGCGTGCGTACGTACTGTATGTAAATCAAATTCTCCCTATACGTAGAGATGGGACTCCATACGTAGCCCAGCCTGGCATCTCAGTTAACCCCTGACCTCCCAGGTACCAGCTGCAGTGATGCGTGCTAGGTCATATCCTGTGGTCATGGTCTGGTCATATCCTGTCTTACTTCTTCTTAGAATCATCACCCTATTCTTCATCCAACAGTCTGGGCATCCCTTACTCTAACCCATACTCTACCCTCCCATCCATCATCTTCCCCATTGCTCATATACCCCTCCTTACCATACCTTAACCTTCCCTAATCTCAACCCAACATTGTCTCTAACCCTGAGCCTATTTAATAAGGGTGTTTTGTCTGTCTGTCTGTCTCATGTGTCTTAGCTAAGCACAGTGAATTGTGCAGGATCCTAACTGATATCTCTTGTGATGAAGCTGTCCCTGTCTACAGTAGTCCTGACCTTACATCCAGCCAGGCCAAGAGTAACAAGTGACAGAAAGCTGGGAGAAATATGAAACACATAAAAAGCAATGTAAAAGTCTCCTCACTCTGACACAGGAAAATAAATGTACTTCTTCAAACATTTCACTACCATGACATAATTATGTGTGGTCGTTCGCCAGACAAAGACAAGATAGTTCATTGAGAGAGGTGAAATCGATTCTCACATAGCGTCAAAACACAAGAAGTGGCATGATTCACCTGGACAGCACAAACATGAGGTATAGGCCTGTTATAGGCCTGTGTGTCCGTGTGCACGCGTGTGTGTGTGTTGGACAGAACCAAAACAGATTTAAAGGAGCTGAGGAGGGGAGAGAAGAGCAGTTGAAGAGGATTGATGAGATCAGGCTGCTAAATTCAAGGGATGGGTAYGGAACATGAAAAAGCCAAACAGCAACAAAGCCATATTTGACTAAAAACCTGGGGGTGGATGAGATTTAGAGGCGTGCAAAAGATGCCACAACATGTACTGCTGGCTGCTGCTAATGTCCGGTGAGCTTCATCTATGTCAGACAAAAAGCAGCAAGACAGGATGGAAACACAAGTTCTCAGTCCAAGAACATGTGCATGTATGAATCATGTCTACTGACCAAGTACAGCATGTGGGTCCAAACCTGTCAGCTGCTGGCGATGCTCTGGCTGCTGGTATCGTGGCACTACTTCTATTCCAGGAAAGAAAGAAAAGCAGCAGTACAGCGGTCCTGAAGGTAGGGATGGGCGACATGGCCTAAAAATCCCATCTCAATACGATGCATTTCAAAGAGTCAGCAGTAATCAAATTAATAGAAGGCCAGCATCCCGGAGTCGCCTCTTCACTGTTGACATTGAGACTGGTGTTTTCGGGTACTATTTAATGAAGCTGCCAGTTGAGGACTTCTGAGGCGTCTGTGTCTGACACTCTAATGTACTTGTCCTCTTGCTCAGTTGCTCAGTTGTGCACAGGGGCCTCCCACTCCTCTTTCTATTCTGGTTAGAGCCAGTTTGCGCCGTTCTGTAAAGGGAGTAGTACACAGCATTGTACGAGATCTTCAGTTTCTTGGCAATTTCTCGCATGGAATAGCCTTAATTTCTCAGAACAAGAATAGACTGACGAATTTCAGAAGAAAGTTCTTTGTTTCTGGACATGTTGAACCTGTAATCGAACCCACAAATGCTGATGCTCCAGATACTTAACTAGTCTAAAGAAGGCCAGTTTTATTGGTTATTTAATCAGAACAACAGTTTTCAGCTGTGCTAACATAATTGCAAAAGGTTTTTCTAATGATCAATTAGCCTTTTAAAATTATAAACTTGGATTAGCTAACACAACGTGCCATTGAAACACAGGAGTGATGGTTGCTGATAATGGACCTCTGTACGCCAATGTAGATATTCCATAAAAAAATCAGCAGTTTCCAGCTACAATAGTGATTTACAACATTAACAATGTCAACACTGTATTTTTGATCAATTTGATGTTATTTTAATGGACAGTTTTCTTTTCTTTTTCAAAAACAAGGACATTTCTAAGTGACCCCAAACTTTTGAACGGTAGTGTATATATATATATATATATACTGTATGTTGAGAGTTAGAATAATAGAATACACAAGATGCTGTTTCAAAATTTGTTTGTGCATCAGCAGTCACTCAGTTAGCCCATGTCAGCCCCATTTTTTTTAGATTGGTAAATTAGTCTAGCGGCCAGCTATCTAAACTTGTAGTAAGCATGGTCGAATTACCGACTGGGGTGGGGACCATTGATCATCAGTTATTATATTAAAAACTGCCAACATTTGCCTCCATCCCATGGCAAATTGCACAGAATTGCAGGATATGAACTTTAAAATATTGTATTTTTTCTCTTCGCTGTCACGAGGGGGGGTGCTAAAATGTTTTGCTCTGGGGTGAGAAGTGGGTACAGAGACCCGTGAGCCTCTGCTGATGAGTTCTGTTTTTTTGTGGCCTCAACTCCCCATCAAAGTTGCCCATCCCTGRTCTATATGATGTTTTGACCGTCAGAAGGCTGGTGGGTTGAGGAAAGGTTTCACCACAAAAAGGTGAGATGGGGGAGAGGGTAATGTTGGGTCACTCATAGACATACATACATTGTCAGAGTCATGGTACCACAAAATGGTTTACCTTCTCATGTAGTTTTTTGTTCTGACTGGAACTGGTCCTAGGGGTCGCCAATTTCAACACACTAACACACATACATTCCTTTACAAGCATGTCGCTCAAGTCGTTCACAAAGTTGCTTTTATTCTGTTTATGTTCAATGTCCTAYAAAACCTGTCAGTGGGATAAACTGCTTTTTTATGTCCGCCCATGGGAGAGGCACCCTTTTGAACTGGGGGTCACCCTACCAAGCCCCCTAACCTCCAGCCCTAAACCTTGTAAACCCCCCCAGCGAGAGGCAGACATGTTACAGTCTGGGGGATTATGGGTCGGGTCTTGTCAAGTGGCATGCATAGTGTGTGTGTATGAGTTTGTATGTATGAGGGGGGACTTTACTGCGACACTGCGGTGTGAAGCCTGGTCTTTGTGTACGGGCCAGCTGTGTGTGTATGTGTGTGTGTGTGGGGGGGGGGGGGGGTGGGTGTTTGTACATTCACAGCAAACTCACAAAGCTAGCTAAATAAACCCACCACCCACCACTCAAGTAGAGGTACAAGCACATGCATGCAGGCACACACACACACACACACACACACACACACACACACACAAATGCATACATAGTGCACAATTATACTGTAGCTTGGGGTACACATTTCCACCATTTGGAGATAAGTTAAGGTGGAATAGTGACAGCAAGCTACTTCCCTTTCCTCCAAAGTCTGGGTATGGGACTATTAGCTTTCATATGATTAGTGATTCATTTACATCTGTCCCTCATTTTAAGGTCAACCCTGTTACATGAACTGAACTCTCCATCTAATATGTGAAACCATTCCTTTAAAAAATGTAAATAATAATAATATTGAACAAATCTAAAAGTTGATTCATAGTGTAAAAGCAGATGATCTGATCTACTCTTCTTTTTTTGACAAAGTTACACATCTCAAAAGGCACCGAAATAGTGGAATGACCCAGCT
The DNA here is from genome assembly GCF_002910315.2 of Salvelinus sp. IW2-2015. Classification (NCBI taxonomy): domain Eukaryota; kingdom Metazoa; phylum Chordata; class Actinopteri; order Salmoniformes; family Salmonidae; genus Salvelinus; species Salvelinus sp. IW2-2015. Next base: position 20,749,588 of record NC_036875.1, read on the forward strand.
GGGTGAACTGAGTGACGGTGAAATTGCTGTACTTCAAACATAAACAAACACATTTCTTAGTTAAACTGTGGTTATGAGATGTTGGGTGATTCCTCATGAAACTAGAACAAAATGGTCCTTTGAAGGAAGGATTGTTGACATATATTTGACATTTGTAACTGAAAGCGTATTTGACAAAAAAAAATCCAGAGTTGGATCTCTGTTAGATTTAAAGTTATGGCCCATTTTACAGTTTTTTCCAATCGATGTGGAGCAATTTTCACAAGTATGTGGTACATTTTCACAATGATTAGTAGAAAACAGATCATAAAAGGCAGTTGTTTAAGCACGTTTTCAATTGACTAAGTACAACACACAAAATCATAGTCACTTTTTCACCAAGGTTGATTAGTGTTTAATCTACAAATACATGTTTCACATTGAAATAAATTGCATTGGCCAATACAATGCTATAAAACAGTATATRCCATTTACGTAACAGGTGCTTTTATCCAAAGTGACTCCACACATTTTCATATGTGACCCCAGTGGGAATCGACCCCACAACTCTGGTGTTGCTAGATCTATACTAACTGAGCCACACAGGACCAATACAACACATAAGAACAATACATTACTGTAAAATACAATACATGATTACAATACAGGTGGAAAATACAGTGCTTTGCAAAAGTATTCATCCCCCTTGGCGTTTTTCCTATTTTGCTGCATTTTTATTTGGATTTCATGTAATGGATATACACAAAATAGTCAAAATTGGTGAAGTGAATGAAAAAAATTACTTGTTTAATAAAATAAAAAAACGGAAAAGTGGTGAGTGCATATGTGTTCACCCCCTTTGCTCTGAAGTCCCTAAATAAGATCTGGTGCAACCAATTACCTTCAGAAGTCAAATAAAGTTAAATAAAGTCCACCTGTGTGCAATCTAAGTGTCACATGATCTCAGCGTATATATACTGTCACGTTCGTCATAAAGATCGGACCAAGGTGCAGCGTGGTATACGTACATTCTTATTTATTTTAACGAATGAACACTGAACAAAATAACAAAACAAACCGTGAAGCTATATGGATTGTGCAGACAGGCAACTAAACATAGAACAAGAACCCACAAACACCAAAGTGTAAATGGCTACCTAAATATGATCCCCAATCAGAGACAACGATAAACAGCTGCCTCTGATTGGGAACCATATCAGGCCACCATAAACATACAAATACCTAGACCTACAAAASCCTAGACATACAAACACCCTAGACAATACAAAAACCTCTAGACAATACAAAACCCCTAGACAATACAAAACCCCTAGACAATACAAAAACTAGCGTAATCCACCCTAGTCACACCCTGACCTAACCAAAATATAAAGACAGAGATATCTCAGGTCAGGRCGTGACATGTTCTGTTCTGAAAGGCCCCAGAGTCTGCAACACCGCTAAGTAAGGGGCACCACCAAGCAAACGGTACCATGAAGACCAAGGAGCTCTCCAAACAGGTCAGGGACAAAGTTGTGGAGAAGTACAGATCAGGGTTGGGTTATAAAAAATATCAGAAGCTTTGAACATCAAATCGATTATTTAAAAAATGGAAAGAATATGGCACCACAACAAACCTGCCAAGAGAGGGCAGCCCACCAAAACTCACGGACCAGGCAAGGAGGGCATTAATCAGAAAGAGACCAAGAAAGAGACCAAAGATAACCCTGAAGGAGCTCCACAGCAGAGATTGGACTATCTGGTCCATCGGACCACTTTAAGCAGTACACTCCACAGAGCTGGACTTTATGGAAGAGTGGCCAGAATAAAGTCATTGCTTCATAAAAAAAAAAGTAAACATGTTTGGTGTTCACCAAAAAGCATGTGGGAGACTCCCCAAACATATGGAAGAAGGTTCTCTGTTCAGATGAGACTAAAATTGAGCTTTTTGGCCATCAAGGAAAAGCTATGTCTGGCGCAAACCCAACACCTCTCATCACCCCAAGAAACCATCCCCACAGTGAAGCATAGTGGTGGCAGCATCATGCTGTGGGGATGTTTCTCATCTGCACTGACTGGGAAACTGGTGAGAATTGAAGGAATGATGGATACAGGGAAATTCTTGAGGGAAACCTGATTKAGTCTTCCAGAGATTTGAGACTGGGACGGAGGTTCACCTTCCACCAGGACAATGACCCTAAGCATACTGCTAAAACAACACTTGAGTGGTTTAAGGGGAAACATTGAAATGTCTTGGAATAGCCTAGTCAAAGCCCAGACCTCAATCCAATTGAGAATCTGTGGTATGACTTAAAGATTCCTGTATACCAGCGGAACCCATCCAACTTGAAGGAGCTGGAGCAGTTTTGGCTTGAAGAATGGGCAAAAATCCCAGTGGCTAGCTGTGCCAAGCTTATAGAGACATACCCCAAGAGACTTGCAGCTGTAATTGCGGCAAAAGGTGGCTCTACAAACTATTGACTTTGGGGGGGTGAATAGTTATGCATGCTCCAGTTTTCTGTTTTTCTTTGTCTTATTTCTTGTTTGTTTCACAATAAAACATATTTTGCATCTCCAAAGTGATAGGCATGTTGTGTAAATCAAATTAAACACCCCCCMAAAAAATCTATTTTAATTCCAGGTTGTAAAGCAACAAAATAGTAAAAATGCCAAGGGGGGTGAATACTTTCGTAAGTCACTGTATATGTTTGCCATCCCCATGGGCATACTGTACCACCCTCTTTTAGGCTATTGATGAAGTATGCAATCACATTACTCCAGACCTACAGTACCAGTCAAAAGTTTGGACACACCTACTCATTCCAGGGTTGTTCTTTATTTTTACTATTTTCTACATTGTAGAGTAATAGTGAAGACATCAAAACTATGAAATAACACATATGGAATCATGTAACCCCCAACAACAACAAAAGCACCATTCTGCACTAACTGTCATTTTTATTCAGACATTTGGGACAGCACAAATAAATAATCATAACATTTAAAACTATATAAATATAAAAATATATACTAAAATAAGACTCATAAATATCAAAAAGAAGTAACAAAGACAAATAGAAACAAATTTGTGTTTATTTGGCACTCGAGAATCAATACATTACCCATCCCCCAACACTGTCAACCAAGACTAAACCAATTCACCTTGGTGGTGTGCAGACTGGTTTTATATTGTTCTTTAAGATTTTGCACAAACCAGAAAAAATGCAACAATATGTCTGTGGAACTATATATTCACAGTATTATGAATGAATTGTGGTTTATTTGGTAGCATTTCGTAGTGTGACGGATTTTACTAATTGCATTAGTACTATATAAAGTTACAGGTGCGCTATTAGATAGATTCCCCCGCTCTCCCTACCTCGGGCTTCCAGTTCGAGGTAGTGTGACTGATTTTACTAATTGCATTAGTACTGTGCAAAGTTAGAGGTGCRCTATTTGATAGATTCCCCCGCTCCCCCTACCTCTGGCTTCCAGTGGGGAGACAAAATTCGAGGCTAAAATATAGTCATTGCATAAGTATTCAGCCCCTTTGTTTAAGCAAGCATAAATGAGTTCAGGAGTAACATTTAGGCTTAACAAATCACATAATAAGTTACATGGACTCTAGGGTTTGGAATGATTGTTGAATGACTAACCCTTCCTCTGTCCCCCATACATACAACATCTGTAAGGTCCTACAGTCAAGTATTGAATTTAAAGCACAGATTCAACTACAAAGACCAGGGAGCTTTTGGAAAGCCTCATAAAGAAGGGGAGTGATTGATAAATGGGTAACAATAACAAATCAGACATTGAATATCTCTTTAAGCATGGTCAAGTTCATAATTATGCTGTGGATGATGAATTAAACGACCCAGACACATCAAMGATACAGTCGTTCTTCTGAAATTAAACTGCTCAGGGATGTTACCATGAGGCCATTGGTGATTTTAAAACAGATACAGAACAGAGTTCAATGGGAGAAAACTGAGGATGGATTAACAACATTGTAGTGACTCCACAATAATGACCTAAATGACAGAGTGAAAAGAACAACACAAATATACAGAATAAAATATTCCAAAACATGCATCTTATATGCAACAAGGCACTAAAGTAATACTGAAGAAAAAAGCACAGCAAAGGAATATACTTTTTGGCCTACATGCTAAGCCTTATATTTGGGGCACAACACATCACTGAGGAACTGCCTCCTTATTTTCAAGCATGGTGGTGGCTGCATCCTGGTATGGGTATGCTTGATATCGTCAAAGACTGGAGAGATAAAATCCTTGCTTCAGTCTGCTTTACACCAGAGACTGGGAGAAGAATTCACCTTTCAGCAGGACAATAACCTACAACACAAGGCCAAATCTACACTGGAGTWACTTACCAAGAAGACAGTGAATGTTCCTGAATGGCTAAGTTACAGTTTTGACWGAAAATCTATGGCAAGACYTAAAAATTGCTGTCTGGCCATGATCCCCAACATTTTGACAGAGCTTGAAGAATTTTGAAAAGAATAGTAGGCATATATTGCACAATCCAGGTGTGCAAAGATCTTAAAGACTTTCCCAAGAAGACTCACTGCTGTAATCAATGCCTATGGTGTTTCTAACATGTATTGACTCAAGGAGCTGAATTTTTCTTCCACTTTGACATTACAGACTATTTTATGTAGATTATTGCCAAAAAAGTACAGTTTAATCAATTGTATTCCCACTTTGTAACACAATACTTTAGCAATGCACTGTATGTCAACAATCCTTCCTCCAAATGACCGTTCTATGGATTAAATGTTGTACACGTCTGAGAAATCATGGTTTGTTCTAGTTTCGTGAAGAATCACCCTAATGTCCTACCGCACCTCAAGCCATGTGTGTGTGTGTGTTCTGGGAGGGGGGAATGTATAAGTCATGGGAGCCCCCAGTGAGTGAGCGACGGAGTTGTTTTTACAAAAACATTCAAACAAATGTTGGTCCATGCTGGTAGTGAGAGTGGCACTTTTAACATGGCACTGGGGGCTCTTAAATGTCTACACTGACTGATTTACTTGCTGTCCCAGGGTAGGGGCTTGGGGGATAGGGTAGTGGTTCCTACCCGCCCTGGGTGTAGCAGTTGTGGGATGTGAAGTGTGACGACGTGCCCCTAAGAACCAGGGGAGAACCAGGGGAGGGACAGGGGAGAACCAGGGGAGGGACAGGGGAGAACCAGGGGAGGGATATGGGAGAACCAGGGGAGAACCAGGGGAGGGACAGGGGAGAACCAGGGGAGGGACAGGGGAGAACCAGGGGAGAACCAGCGGAGGGACAGGGGAGAACCAGGGGAGGGACAGGGGAGAACCAGAGGAGGTACAGGGCGGAGAGTTCTCATCAAGCCCAGGATGGGACAACCTCATGGGTAGGGTCAGTTGAACTTTGTGAATCAACAGTTTTCCCGACCAACTTGTCCCACTCCTGGTTCTGGAGGGCAATATGATGTACAAACTGTTTTTGCAGGAAAGCACAAACAGCGAACACGAGTTTCAAATAGTTTCAAGTAGTAACAAATACTTTTTCCCCCCTTAATTTCTCATCAAGACCCTGAGATGCTGAATCAGATGTATTTGTGCTGAGCTGGAGGAAAAGTTTGCATGCCATGTGGCTCTCCAGGACCAGGGTTGGTGACCACTGTTAAAGTTCTCCAGACTACATGGATGACTTTGTTTTAAGCCCTGCGTGAGGCTGTGGTGGACTCTGAGTTGACAGTGATTAATACTTGTCATTATGTAGGGAACTATTCTAAAGGAGCCCTCTCTTTGAAGTCAGACCCGTGATTTCACTGTCCCGAGGGCTGAGAAACCAACATGGCCCAATTGTTTGCCTGTCTCTTTCCATTTGGGGACGATGTCCAGGGCTATAGGTTCAGAGTTGTGACATATTGGGGACAGACAGATCATCAGGACTTTTAGGAACCACACACAGAAAGGGGGGGGGGGGGATTCCAAGCCTCTCTGGGTGCTTCTGTCCCCCTGGGATGGTGTGACAGTAGTGTTGGGATGTTGACTCCTCTGCTTGCCCACGGAATTCCAGCGTTGCCACACAGAGAACGGGAAAGTAAGGAAGAATGTGGCAAAGTGGGAGTTTCGCAAAGTTAGGCTTTGCCAACCAATCAGAGATAGAGCCCATGACGGCTGTGGAACTGTAAAGGAGAGATGGTTGACCCATCATTACCATGGTGACAGGGTCAGCCTCTCAACTCCCACTGTAATAACTGTAATAAAAGAGTAGCCTGAAAGTGTGATTGGTTTTGAGCTGTCTCTTATACACATCTAGATGTGTATAAGAGACAGGTTCTCCCCTCTCCTGTTCTACCTCTCATCCCCTCTGTTCTCCCCTCTCCTCCCCTCCCCTCCCCTCCCCCCCCCCCTCCTCCCCCCCCTCTCCTCTTCTCCCCTCTCCTCCCCTCTCCTCTCCTCTCCCCCCTCTCCTCTTCTCCCCTCCCCCTCTCCTCTCCTCTTCTCCCCTCTCCTCCTTTCCCCTCTACTCTCCTGTTCATCAGTAAACAGTAGACCAGATGTCATAGTTGGATACAGGGGGTATCCAACGATGTTTGAAGGCCAAACACAGCTAATTGAATACTGTGTCTCAGTGCCATTGCATAGCTAGGATTCCCCTTGACTGTGCATCTGCTCTATGACACACACACACACGTGCACACGTGCACACACACACACAGTAAATCATTGGAGCGAGAGCAGTAGAGAGACACTGACAGATTGACTGGACAGAGATTGCTCTGTATAAGTTACAATTAAAAACACTTTACCAAGCAAAGCACAAGCACTTTCACACATTCACACACACTGTATATTTTGTAGACTTGCCTGGGATCCTTTCGCTCCAATGGTTATTACTGAGTTATTTCAATAGGATATTTCTGGTTGGACTCTAAGCATGTTTTCGTTGAGCCTCTAAATAGCATTCCTGGGGTAATACTCATCAGGGGTACTGGACAATGACACACATAATATGCAGCATAAACTTTCTCTGGCCTGCTGGCTAGGTGGTGTGTGTGTTTGTATGTGTGTGTGTGTGCGTGTGTGTGTTTGTATGTGTGTGTGTGTGTGATGGGGGTATGTGTCTGTGTCCCACTCATTACATTACTTTACATTTGACAGACGCACAGGTTAGGAACCCATTGACATTCTCTTCACACAGTGTGTGTGACCATGATTTAAGCAAGACCGTTTCTCACTCAGTCTAGAGTACAGTTTTCTGGTTTTCATTAGTCACACATGCTTCTAATCCTCTGTCTGTCTTTCTGCCTGTAGTCATATGGGAGACACACAGCACCGGGCCAGCTCTGTAATGTGATAATAAGGTGCTGAAAGCTCCTGTAATGTCCTTCATATCCCTCTACTCACACCCACTGTACAGCATGCTTTCAGTTGACTGGTTTTACTCTCGCTCTCTGCTCTCTCTCTCTGCTCTCTCTCTGCTCGCTCTCCCTCCTCCACTGTAATAACTGTAATAAAGAGTGGCCTGAAAGTGTGTTGGTTTGGAGGGTCTCCTCTCTTATCCCCCTCTCATCTCTCCTCTCCTCCCCTCTCCTCTCCCCACTATCCCCCTCTCCATTCCCCCTCTCCTCTCGCTCTTCTCTCCTCTCCCCTCCTCCTCCCTCTCCTCTCCCCCTCGCTCTCCTCTCCCCCTGTCCTCTCCCCCTGTCCTTTCCCCTCTCCTCCCTCCACCCTCTCCTCTCCCCTCTCCTCCTCTCCCTCCCCTCTCCTCTCCCCCTCTCCTCTTCCTCTTCTCCCCTCTCCCCCTCTCCTCTTCTCCCCTCTCCTCCCCTCATCCTCTCCTCTCCCCCTCTCCCTTCTCCCTCCCCCTCTCCTCTCTCTCTCCCCTCTCCTGCCTTTCCCCTCTACTCTCCTGTTCATCAGTAAAGCAGTTAGACGCAGATGTCATAGTTGGATACAGGGGGTATCCAACGATGTTTGAAGGCCAAACACAGCTAATTGAATACTGTGTCTCAGTGCCATTGCATAGCTAGGATTCCCCTTGACTGTGCATCTGCTCTATGACCACACACACACGTGCCACACGTGCACACACCACACAGTAAATCATTGGAGCGAGAGCAGTAGAGAGACACTACAGATTGACTAGACAGAGATTGCTCTGTATAAGTTACAATTAAAAACACTTTACCAAGCAAAGCACAAGCACTTTCACACATTCACACACACTGTATATTTTGTAGACTTGCCTGGGATCCTTTCGCTCCAATGGTTATTACTGAGTTATTTCAATAGGATATTTCTGGTTGGACTCTAAGCATGTTTTCGTTGAGCCTCTAAATAGCATTCCTGGGGTAAATACTCATGCAGGGGTACTGGACAATGACACACATAATATGCAGCATAAACTTTCTCTGGCCTGCAGGCTAGGTGGTGTGTGTGTTTGTATGGTGTGTGTGTTGTGCGTGTGGTGTGTTTGTATGGTGTGTGGTGTGTGATTTGGGGGTATGTGTCTGTGTCCCACTCATTACATTACTTTACATTTGACAGACGCACAGGTTAGGAACCATTGACATTCTCTTCACAAAGTGTGTGTGACCATGATTTAAGCAGACCGTTTCTCACTCAGTCTAGAGTACAGTTTTTCTGGTTTTCATTAGTCCAACATGCTTTAATCCTCTGTCTGTCTTTCTGCCTGTAGTCATATGGGAGACACACAGCACCGGGCCAGCTCTGTAATGTGATAATAAGGTGCTGAAAGCTCCTGTAATGTCCTTCATATCCCTCTACTCACACCCACTGTACAGCATGCTTTCAGTTGACTGGTTTTACTCTCGCTCTCTGCTCTCTCTCTCTCTGCTCTCTCTCTGCTCGCTCTCCCTCCTCACTCTCTCTCTACTCCCTCTCTCTTTCTGCTCTCTCTCACTCTCTGCTCTCTCTCTCTCTTTCTGCTCTCTCTCTCTCTGCTCTCTCTCTCTCTTTCTGCTCTCTCTCTGCTTCTTCC
>NC_036875.1:20763525-20767139 GCF_002910315.2 Salvelinus sp. IW2-2015
ACTCTCTCTCTACTCCCTCTCTCTTTCTGCTCTCTCTCACTCTCCCTGCTCTCTCTCCTCTCTTTCTGCTCTCTCTCTCTCTGCTCTCTCTCTCTTCTTCTCTGCTCTCTCTCTGCGTCTCTCTCTCTCTGCTCAAGACACATTTCAGTTGAATGCCATTCAGTTGTATAACTGACTAGGTATCCTCCTTTCCCTTTCTTTCTTTCTTTCTTTCTCTCTCTCTCTCTCTCTCTCTCTCTCTCTCTCTCTCTCTCTCTCTCTCTCTCTCTCTCTCCTCTCTCTTCTCTCTTCTTTCTGCTCTCTTCTCTCTGCTCTTCTCTCTCTCTCTCTCTCTCTCTCTCTCTCTCTTCTGCTCAAGACACATTTCAGTTGAATGCATTCAGTTTGTATAACTGACTAGGTATCCTCCTTTCCCTTTCTTCTTTCTTTCTTTCTTTTCTCTCTCTCTCTCTCCTCTCTCCTCTCTCCTCTCCTCTCTCTCTTCTTCTCTCTCCTCTCTCTCTCTCGTCTCTCTCTCCTCGTAATCTCCTCTCTCTCTCTCTCTCTCTCCTCTCTCCTGCCTCTCTGTCTCTCTCTCGCTCTCTTTTCTCTCTGTCTCTCTCTCTGCTCTCTTTCTTCTCTGCTCTCTGTCTCTCTCTCTTCTCTTCTGCTCTCTTTCTGCCCCTATCTCTCTCTCTCCTGTTCTCTCTCTCTCTGCCCCTCCTCTCTCTCTCTCTCTCTGCTCTCCTTTCTCTCTCTTTTCTGCTCTCTCTCTCTGCTCTCTCTCTCAGCTCCTCTCAGAACATTTCAGTTGAATGCATTCAGTTGTATAACTGACTAGGTATCCTTCCTTCCCTTTCTTTCTTTCTTTCCTCTCTCTCTCTCTCTCTTCTCTCTCTCTTCTCTCTCTCTCTACTCCTCTCTTCTCTTTCTGCTCTCTCTCTGCCTCCTGCTCTCCTCTCTGCTCTCTTCTTCTTGCTCTCTCTCTCTCTCCTGCTCTCGTCTCTCTCTTCTGCTCTCTCTGTTGCCTTTTCTCTCAAGACACATTTTCAGTTGAATTGCATTCAGTTTGTATAACTTGACTAGGTATCCTCCTTTCCCTTTCTTTCTTTCTTTTTTCTTTTCTTTCTTGTTTCTTCTCTTTTCTTCTTTGTCTTTCTTTCTTTCTTTCTTTGTTCTTCTTTCTTTCTTGCTTTCTTTTCTTTTCTTTCTTTCTTTCTTTCTTTTTTCTTTCTTTCTTCTCTTCTCTCTCTCCTCTTCCTCTCTCTCTCTCTCTTCTCTCTCTCTCTCTCTCTCTCTCTCTCTCTCTCTCTCCTTCCTCTCTCTGCTCTCTCGTATCTCTCTCTCTCTCTCTCACTCTCTCTGGCCTCTCTTTCCCGTCTCCTCGTCTCTCCTCTCTTCTCAAGTGCTCCATTCTCCCTCCCGTGCCTCCTGCTCTCTTGCTGCTCTTTCCTCCTCTCTGCTGCCTCATCCTCCACACACACACACACACACAGTGGGAGGTGACTGAGGCTTATTGAGGCTTCATTAAAGGAACAGGAAGAGAATTTAAGCCCAGGGACAAACACACTGTCCCATTACAGCCTAACTAACGTGTACCTTTCACACCGCCGCTCAAAGTGTGTGTGTGCAGTAGAGCTCCATCAGGCTGAATGCCCACATCGCAATTTCAGAGAATGTAAGGGAATCCTTGCAAACAGTTCAACTCTACTTACTGACATTAATTAAAGCACACCTTAACATTGTTGAAGTGGTTGACTCCAACAGGAATGCAAATGTTTTAATCGGATGTGTTAGTGCTAGGTTAGGACAAAAAAAGTGCAATGCTTTGGACAGCAGTTGAGAAACACAACATGAGGCTATTCAGTTCTATKAATTTTCTTGACTTACTCATACGTCATTAGTCGTTAATCATCAGTAGAGACAGGCTGGACATGGCTAGGAAGAGCTGACGCTTGCCTGTGGAAGACAGGATGGGACATCCACCCTTTCACACCYCTCTGTCACCGTGGTCACCCCACACACACACTTACTGCATTCCGTCACCCACGGTGGAGACATCCTGCTACTTGCTGTCTATTCTCTAAGATCCTGAGGGCTAAGAGCAGGCTCTGTCAGTGGAGGGGTGGACACATGGCGGTGTGCACGTACACAGGCACACACACACTCTGGATACCACAAAGTGAGCGAGTCAGGTGGGGTGGGGGGTTGAGGACAGGTGTCAGAACTGCCTTGGAAGAACAGTGTCATGTTCTTGCTCTTAGGACTCCTGACTTGAGTGTATGTATGGGGTGATGACGTCCAGTGGTGGCCTATTGTGGAAGCCCCTGACTCATCAGCTGACCCACAGTGTGTGTCGGGCCAGGTGGCTTGGAGTAGCTAACACACACACACACACACGCACGCACGCACGCACGCACGCACACACACACACACACACACACACAAAACCCCCCACAAACACACATATTTTTACTCCCTACTACTGTTAAGCAGGTCTTCACTCCCCCCCCTCCCTCTGACTCCTCCCAGTAGAGTATATAAATCAGGGTCATGCTGTGTGGTGTTGTTCGGATCTCATATCCCAGGGCTTTCTCTGTCCGTCTGTCTGTCTCTCCGTCTGTCTGACTGCACTGATTATTCTCCCTTTACAACGGCCACTCACAGAGAAAGGTAAGGAATTTTCCAATCCTCCAGCCTTAGCTCCTTTTTCAGAATTTCAGATGATGAAAAATGGAWGAATATCCTGATTATTACAGCAGATAAATGCTGTAAAGAATTAAGCTTTTTAGATGCATGTAAAACAARAAAACAWCTGCTTAAGTTCTGGGCAACATCTGATGGGACACATTTTGTCACTTGGTTTGTGTGTCTGTATATGCAATATGTTTGTATTTGTCTAATAGGTACTGGTCATTTAGACAATGCTGACTGGTTGACCACCATTGAGTGTATTCTGGAGTCATCAGAACCAGAGTTGTATATGTCAGAAGCCTTGGTATATAAGCTGTGTTCGTTGTGGTTGATTTTTGTTTCTCTGTGGGGGGAAAGTATTTCCCCAGTGTATTCTTCATATCATGTGTTGGATTTACACGTTTATATTTAGTCCAGTAAGATCTAAGTCTTCCTCTGTAATTGACTAAATTGTTTGAGGGTAGCACAAATCCCCTTTGGTCCACTTACATTATAGTTAGGTTGTTCTTGGATGTGATTGGCTGTTTTGGATGAAATGAGAATGGGAAGGCCTAATAGGCTAGTTGAACCATTATGTTTTGTAAAGCGGAAGTGTCTTTGTTCACCTTGGCTGCTTCTCGAGCAGAGGTCACTGAGATGTCTGTGGTGCAGTTTATGTTTCATTCAAATATGATAGAGTTTGTACTGTGTCTAATGGTGGCCATGCTTGGCTACAATCTGACCAGTAGACCATAGTAGGACTGGTGGACAGGGTGTGGGCCAGGGAAAGCCTGGGCGGCAGGTAGCTCTTCTCCTTGGCTATGTAGTGAGAGTGCCCCCTAGTGGGGTGGGTTTGTCCAGTTCTCCTCTTCTGACAAAAGTTGCCATCCCCAGGGAAATGGAATGTGTGTATCTATGAGAGAATGTTTGTTTAGAAAGCATGTGTGTTTGTACACTTTTTT
>NC_036875.1:20767164-20770479 GCF_002910315.2 Salvelinus sp. IW2-2015
TTGTGGGTGTGTGTGTGGTGTGTGTGTGGTGTGGTGGTGTGTGTGTGTGTGCTGTGGGTGTGTGTGGTGTGTGTGTGTGTGTGTGTGTGTGTGTGTTGTGTTGTGTGTGTGTGTGTATGCAGGAGCGTATGAGTGTGTGCACGTGTGCTAATGTGCGTGCATCTATATGTGTGTGTGTGTGTGTGTGTGTGTGTGTGTGTGTGTTGTGTGTGTGTGTGTGTACGTGCATGTGTGTGTGTGTGTGTGTGGTGTGTGTGTGTGTGTGTGTGTGTGTGTGTGTGTGTGTGTGTGTGGTGTGTGTGTGTGGTGTGTGTGTAGTGTGTGTGTGTGTGTGTGTGTGTGTGTGTGTGTGTGTGTGTTGTGTGTGTGTGGTGTGTGTCGTGTGTGTTGTGTGTGTCGTGTGTGCCATGGTGTGTGTGTGGTGGGCCGTGAGATGTGTGTGTGGGCAGGGATGAAGGCAAACTGTCAGGTCTGTGTGATGGGGGCAGGAGCAGAATTTGGTGAGAAAAGAGCCCAGAGCAAACACTGGTCACTGGCTGACAGGAGTTATTTTCTCCTGGAATACTTACAGCTCATTGACTAAGTGATGTTCTCCCCTAGAATAATGACAGCTCATTGGCTACGTGATGTTCTCTCCCTTGGTAATGACAGCGTTCATTGGATAGATAGTGTTCTCTCACTGGAAAGCCTTCTTGTTGCATGTGGCCTGTCAATCAAAGTTCATTTTTATTTATGGTCTAATTCTTTGAGGCAGGATGACCAAGGCCTGATTCATGAGTGTCCAACATTACAGAACATATTTACTGCTCACCACCCGACCTCTATTGATTCACAGTTTGCTGGTCCAATCAGAGTGCCGAGTTGCGTTTCACTAGACAATTGTTGCAGATTTTCTTGCAGGGGCGATCTGCAGCTACTGTCTCTGGCTACGTGTAGAGTATTCCACGTAGACTCTTTGCCTCAAAATTGAGTGACAAAACATTACAAAATGTGGCCAGAATAAACTCAAGTCATTCATTGAAAGTCAAAGTCGAGTCCTGAGTCCTGAGGCTCCATGTCAAATCTGAAACGTTATTTTTATTTTCTATTAAGTGTGACTCTAAGCAGACTCTAGTCAGCTCGAGTCCAGTCATGTGACTCGAGTTCCACAACTCTGGAAACTGCTTGGCTGGAGCAAAATTGTTTAGATTCGGCCTTGTACAGTCACAAGCACACAATCGCTTCATTGCGTAAATGAACAAACAGCTGGGAGCACATTTCCACTTTGACCAGACAAATGGCCAGAGAGCTGTCTAGTCTAACTGGTCGTGTCCCTGAGCATCACAAGCTTTTCCTGGACCTTATTCAGTGCTTGAAACGTCTGAGATTTGCAGATATAGAAATATCACAGAAAACTGTGGGCTATGGGCTTAACTGTAACTGATTGGTCATTGCTGTTTACTGGTTATCATAAGGATGGGGTTTCAGTGTCATTGTGATTGTTGTTTGGCAGTCTATTCAGGCATGTGGAAATCATAGAATGTGGTGTAGGCATCTACCCCGAGCTGAGGGCCTTGTATTCCAATGTCCCTTCTCATAGACCTTCGCCTTAACTACAGATCTAGTTTCAGCTTACCATCCCCAAATCCTAACCTTCACTATCAGAAGGGAAACATGCTAAACGTGCCTCAGATCAGTATCTGTGTAATCTTAGAGAGTGCTGGAACATGTGAAGATTCACATTCACATCATAAATTGGGTGGTTGAATACACTGGAGCACAGGTTGGTGTGTGTGTGTGTGTGTGTGTGTGTGTGTGTGTGTGTGTGTTTGTTGTGTGTGTGTGTGTGTTGTGTGTGTGTGTGCTGTGTGTGTGTGGACTTGAACCCATTTAATTGCTATTTGAATGGTGTGGCTGCTTGTGTGTGTGTGTGTGTGTGTGTGTGTGTGTGGGCCGTGAGATGTGTGTGTGGCAGAGGGATGAAGGCAAACTGTCAGGTCTGTGTGATGGGGGCAGGAGCAGAAGTTTGGTGAGAAAAGAGCCCAGAGCAAACACTGTCACTGGCTGACAGGAGTTATTTCTCCCTGGAATACTTACAGCTCATTGACTAAGTGATGTTCTCTCCCTAGAATAATGACAGCTCATTGGCTACGTGATGTTCTCTCCCTTGAGTAATGACAGGTCATTGGATAGATAGTGTTCTCTCACTGGAAAGCTCATTGTTGCATTGGCCTGTCAATCAAAGTTCATTTTTATTTATGGTCTAATTCTTTGAGGCAGGAGTGACCAAGGCCTGATTCATGAGTGTCCAACATTACAGAACATATTTACTGCTCACCACCCGACCTCTATTGATTCACAGTTTGCTGGTCCAATCAGAGTGCCGAGTTTGCGTTTCACTAGACAATTTGTTGCAGATTTTCTTGCAGGGGCGATCTGCAGCTACTGTCTCTGGCTACGTGTAGAGTATTCCACGTAGACTCTTTGCCTCAAAATGAGTGACAAAACATTACAAAATGTGGCCAGATAAACTCAAGTCATTCATTTAAAGTCAAAGTCGAGTCCTGAGTCCTGAGGCTCCATGTCAAATCTGAAGTTATTTTATTTTCTATTAAGTGTGACTCTAGTCAGACTCTAGTCAGRCTCGAGTCCAGTCATGTGACTCGAGTCCACAACTCTGGAAACTGCTTGGCTGGAGCAAAATTGTTTAGATTCGGCTTGTACAGTCACAAGCACACAATCGCTTCATTGCGTAAATGAACAAACAGCTGGGAGCACATTTTCCACTTTGACCAGACAAATGGCCAGAGAGCTGTCTAGTCTAACTGGTAGTGTCCCTGAGGCATCACAAGCTTTTTCCTGGACCTTATTCAGTGCTTGAAACGTTCTGAGATTTGCAGATATAGAAATATCACAGAAAACTGTGGGCTATGGGCTAACTGTAACTGATTGGTCATTGATGTTTACTGTATATCATAAGGATGGGTTTCAGTGTCATTGTGATTGTTGTTGGCAGTCTATTCAGGGCATGTGGAAATCAGAGAATGTGTGTAGGATCTACCCCGAGCTGAGGGCCTTGTATTCCAATGTCCTTCTCATAGACTTCGCCTTAACTTACAGATCTAGTTTCAGCTTACCATCCCCAAATCCTAACCTTCACTATCAGAAGGGAAACATGCTAAACTGGCCTCAGATCAGTATCTGTGTATCTTAGAGAGTGCTGGAACATGGTGAAGATTCACATTCACATCATAAATTGGTGGTTGAATACACTGGAGCACAGGTTGGTGTGTGTGTGTGTGTGTGTGTGTGTGTGTGTGTGTGTGTGTGTGTGTG
>NC_036875.1:20770659-20771908 GCF_002910315.2 Salvelinus sp. IW2-2015
TGTGTGTGTGTGTGTGTGTGTGACTTGAACCCATTTAATGCTATTTGATGGTGTGGCTGCTTAATCCACTGCCTTTAAAAGCTGTTCTCAACAATCAACCATTTTCCCCTCCTCTTTTGGACAGGGCATATTTTCCACAGCTCCTCTCATTCTGAATTTCTCTCTCCTTATTTCTGTACCAGGCCAGTTCCACTCATCTGACTCACATACAGACACAAACCTAAAAGCTTAAACACATCATGAGTATACAAAACATGACAGACTGACCAGGTGAAAGCTATGATCCCTTATTGATGTCACTTGTTAAATCCACTCCCACCAGTGTAGATTAAGGGGAGGAGACAGGTTAAAGAAGGATGTTTAAGCCTGGAGAGAATTGAGACAAGGATTGTGTATGTGTGCCATTCAGAGGGTGAATGGGCAAGACAAAATATTTAAGGGCCTTACGGGGTWTGGTAGTAGGTRCCAGGYGCAGCGGTTTGTGTCAAGAACTGCAACACTGCTAGGTTTTTCACACTCAACAGTTTCCCGTGTGTATCAAGAATGGTCCACCACCCAAAGGCTAACTTGACACAACTGTTGGAAGCATTGGAGTCAATATGGGCCAGCATCCCTGTGGAACGCTTTCAATACCTTGTAGAGTCCATGCCCTGACGTATTGAGGCTGTTCTGAGGGGAAAAGGGGGTGAAACTCAATATTAGGAAGGTGTTCATAATGTTTGGTATGCTCAGTGTATATACCCAACTATCCTTTAACATATCAACTACCATGAGGACCTCACACAGAGATTCCTCTTCTACTTCCCTCCAAGTGGACATAGGAGGTACAGGGTCAAGGCATCCGGATACTAGGTTGGGTTTGCTCCCAGCAGAACTCGGCTAGGCGAAGCAAACRTCTGTGCCTCGCATTCTCTCTTCAAAATACATTCGCTTGAAAAACGAGCAATATTACTGTTTGTTGCTCTTGAAACACTGTACGCCAYACCRTACAGTAACACTTCCTCAAAATAGTCACAATCAATCTAAGATAAATCAAGAAATCGGCCGTTCATCTTTACRTTTGGCCGAGGAGGTCTTAGTCGCGCAATTTTACATCTAACTAAGATGTTTGGTGCTGTATTTCTCAAGTGGAAAAATGTGCATGAAAACTAGTCGTCTGTCATTGAATGACAACAAATACTTAATTGAAGAATCCCTACTGTTGACCATTGATAGATGAATGGGCACCAAACATTGGCTTGCCTCAAGA
>NC_036875.1:20775109-20777421 GCF_002910315.2 Salvelinus sp. IW2-2015
TCCAATTCAAAAAGGTTCCTCATTGAAAAGCATTGAAGATAATTTGGAATTGGAATTTCAGTTTACTTCCTAAATTGACTGAAATTGAAATGAGACTGACCCCAACCTTGATAGACACAACCAAGTTGAGCCCATGTGGCATACTGAGCTCCATGAAACAACTCCCCCACAATGAACTAACATTGTATATATATATACACTGTATATGTTAGTTCATTGTGGGGGAGTTGATATATATATATATATATAACACAGGAGGCTACTGAAGGGAGGACAGCTCATAATAATGGCTGGAATGGAATCAACATGGAAACCATGTATTTGATATCATTCCATTGCTTCTGGTTCAGCCATTACTATGAGCCCATCCTCCCCAATTAAGGTGCCACCAGCCACTTTTGGTATTTTGATGGGGGAGTTGTTTCATGGGGCTCAGTATCCCACATGGGCACAACCTGGTTGTGTCTATGGTGGCACATATATTATATCTGTCCAAATATAAAATAGTCCCAAAACAGATGTCATGAGTATTTGTTTTCTGCAGGTTCTTGTGGATTCTTGTGCTGGGAGTTGAGTAGAATGGGTCACAGGGGTGCCAACAGCAAATCAGTGCAGTTCAGAACCTCTGCCCGTTTTCCAAATGTAAAATTATGCATGTGTACAGGTTAGTACTTTATCAAGTCCATTATTTCTGCATACACCAAGTTGAAAATAAATACATAATTCCTCTATTTATGTCTAGGTCTCTTCAGGTCAGCTGCGTTTTTGTCCAATCAGATCAGCTCTGAAAAAGATCTGATGTGATTGGTCAAAAGACTGATTAGTGAAAATTAGATCAGAATTGGGCCGCATGTGTAAAAGCAGCCGTCCACTASAAGTGTAAAGCGCTTTGATGCTCAAATCCGTTGCAGTGTAAAATACTGTTTATACCACTCAGTGGGTAACTTTCTCGTGATACAAAATAGTTAAAATTTATAACACACATTGTTAAATAAAAAACAAAAGCACACTTCAAGATTATAATGACTTTCACAGTATTGTAGCGCAGATTTTAAATATTTTGTACCATGAAAATGTGCCGGTATGTTGTACTGTTACATAATGTAACATTTTAATGTATGGTCATGTTTTTCCCTGTATTGTAATGTATTTTACCTGTTTAGTTAYCATATACTCCCTTTCTGACCCCAATGGTATTAAGGGAAAACTGTTAAATACATGACAAGGCTGGCAGTGTCACATAGGGTTTCAAGGGAAGGCGTGGCTTAACGAGGTCTTCACCATTCTGCAACATAAGAAATGCTATTAAGGCATCTACAATAATTGTCTCACTGCAAACCCCCATTGTCTTTCAATAATTACATAATTAAGCAATAAGGCCCGAGGGGGTGGGGATATATGGCCAATATATCATGGCGAAGGGCTGTTCTTACGCACAACGCAACGGGGCGTGCCAGGACACAGCCCTTCGCCGTGGTATATTGGCCATACATCAAACCCCAAGGAGCCTTATTGCTATTATAAACTGATAACCAGAGCAGTAAAAATAACTTAATGCCAGAGAMGCCGGTGTTTGGAGGATATATTGGCACGGGTGTTGCTAAACCGTGCCAATATATCCTCCAAACACTGGCTTCACTTTTATACAACGGGTTACCAACATATTCAAATAATGGTTGGCAGAGTTTAATAAAAAAGTTTTTTTATAAATTTCATCCTTCCAAAAGATATAGTCCCGAAAGAAATCTAGGGCTGCTACCCAAGATGGCTGGCGTTTGTTCGTCTATCGGTTCGGTTGCCAGAAACACGACTCAGTCGTTCAGTTTTTTTGTTCTGTATTTATGGACGCGACCCAGTCGTTCCTTCAAAATATTCCATTGCCATACTGGCTGGCAATGTTCTTATCCCTTGTTGCTAGCTACCCAACTATGGCTAACTGACAGTCACATCAAACAGTGCAGACAGAATAACCACAGTAGCTGCATTATTTAAAGCTGTTTCTAGTGCAATTTGGATAGATCCATAACAATGAGCTGAGGCACAATTTCGCCTGGCATAGAAAATGTGCTCTCTCGTTAAGACACTGTTGTTCAGAGGAGCTAGCCAACAACACAGCTAACACGACTTCAAACTGAAGCTGAAAAGACTGCAAACTAGCTTCGTTTGGCGTTTTTTCAATTTACATTTCTTTGTATATACCATAAAAATTATGCCGGCTGATCCATGATTTCGACTGGCTGAGAAACGCTCTCCGTCCCGACCCTTACTATAGGAAAGTTGGAGATCGAATTTGAATATTGAAACAAATTGAA
>NC_036875.1:20777521-20791621 GCF_002910315.2 Salvelinus sp. IW2-2015
CATTCTCCCTCTCAGTCTCCCTCTCATTCTCTCTCTCATTCTCTCTCTCATTTCTCTCTCTCACTCTCTCCCCTCTCAGTCTCCCTCTCATTCTCCCTCTCATTCTCCCTCTCATTCTCCCTCTCAGTGTCCCTCTCATTCTCCCTCTCAGTCGCTCTCTCAGTCTCCCTCTCATTCTCCCTCTCAGTCTCCCTCTCAGTCGCTCTCATCATTCTCCCTCTCAGTCTCCCTCGCATTCTTCCCCCTCTCATTCCCCTCTCATTCTCCATCTCATTCCTCTCTATCTCCCTCTCAATCTCCCTCTCATTCCCTCTCATTCTCCCTCTCAGTCTCCCTCTCATTCTCCCTCTCATTCTCCCTCTCAGTCTCCCTCTCATTCTCCCTCTCAGTCGCTCTCTCATTCTCCCTCTCATCTCCCTCTCATTCTCCCTCGCAGTCTCCCTCTCAGTCTCCCTCTCAGTCTCTCTCTCATTCTCCCTCTCAGTCTTCCTCTCAGCCTTTTCTCCCTCTCATTCTCCCTCTCAGTCGCTCTCTCAGTCTCCCTCTCATTCTCCCTCTCAAGTCTCCCTCTCATTCTCCCCCTCAGTCGCTTTCTGTTTCCCTCTCATTCTCCCTCTCATTCTCCCTCTCAGTCTCCCTCTCATTCTCCCTCTCAGTCTCCCTCTCATTCTCCCTCTCAGTCTCCCTCTCATTCTCTCTCTCAGTCTCCCTCTCATTCTCCCTCTCAGTCTCCCTCTCATTCCCCTCTCATTCGCTCTCTCATTCTCCCTCTCAGTCTCCCTCTCATTCTCCCTCTCATTCTCATTTCTCCCTCTCATTCTCCACCTCAGTCGCTTTCTGTTTCCCTCTCATTCTCTCTCTCATTCTCCTCTCATTCTCCCTCTCAGTCTCCCTCTCATTCTCCCTCTCATTCTCCCTCTCAGTCTTCCCTCTCATTCTCCCTCTCAGTCTCCCTCTCAGTCGCCTCTCTCAGTCTCCCTCTCATTCTCCCTCTCAGTCTCCCTCTCAGTCGCTCTCTGTTTCCCTCTCATTCTCCCTCTCATTCTCTCTCTCATTCTCCCTCTCAGTCTCCCTCTCATCCTCTCATTCTCCCTCTCCATTTCTCCCTCTCATTCCCTCTCATTCTCCCTCTCATTCGCTCTCTCATTCTCCCTCTCATTCTCCTCTCTCATTCTCCCTCTCATTCTCCCTCTCAGGCTCCCTCTCATTCTCCCTTCTCAGTCGCTCTCTCATTCTCCCTCGCAGTCTCCCTCTCATTCTCCCTCGCAGTCTCCCTCTCAGTCTCCCTCTCAGTCTCTCTCTCATTCTCCCTCTCAGTCTTCCTCTCAGTCTCCCTCTCAGTCTCCCTCTCATTCTCCCTCTCAGTCGCTCTCTCAGTCTCCCTCTCATTCTCCCTCTCAGTCTCCCTCTCATTCTCCCCTCAGTCGCTTTCTGTGTTCCCTCTCATTCTTCCCTCTCATTTCCCTCTCATTTCTCCCTCTCAGTCTCCCTCTCAGTCTCCCTCTCATTCTCCCTCTCATTCTCCCTCTCATTCTCCCTCTCAGTCGCTCTCTCAGTCTCCCTCTCATTCTCATTCTCCCTCTCATTCCCTCTCATTCTCCCCCTCAGTCGCTTCTGTTTCCCTCTCATTCTCCCTCTCATTCTCCCTCTCAGTCTCCCTCTCATTCTCCCTCTCATTCTCCCTCTCATTCTTCCCTCTCATTCTCCCTCTCAGTCTCCCTCTCAGTCTTCCCTCTCAGTCGCTCTCTCCAGTCTCCCTCTCAGTCGCTCTCTTAGTCTCCCTCTTCATTCTCCTCTCAGCCTCCCTCTCAGTCTCCCTCTCAGTCTCCCTCTCAGTCTCCCTCTCATTCTCCCTCTCAGTCTCCCTCTCATTCTCCCTCTCAGTCGCTCTCTCAGTCTCCCTCTCAGTCGCTCTCTCAGTCTCCCTCTCATTCTCCCTCATTCTCATTCTCCCTCTCATTCTCCCTCTCATCTCCCCCTCAGTCGCTTTCTGTTTCCCTCTCATTCTCCCTCTCATTTCTCCCTCTTCAAGTCTCCCTCTCATTCTTCCCTCTCATGTGCTCCCTCTCATTCTCCCTCTCAGTCTCCCTCTCATTCTCCCTCTCATTCTCTCTCTCATTCTCTCTCTCATTCTCCCTCTCAGTCTACCTCTCATTCTCTCTCTCATTCTCCCTCTCAGTCTCCCTCTCATTCTCCCTCTCATTCTCTCTCTCATTCTCTCTCTCAGTCTCTCTATTCTCCTTTTCTCTTTCACTCCTTCTTGAGTCATTCCATCTCATTTCAGCAACCCATGACACCCACCATCTCACATTGTTCTGAAATTGTGTTTGTAGTTTGAAACAGGTAGAATTGGCATTCCTGAAACATTATTTTGTTGAAATTTCAATTTTATCTCAGGGAAATTAAGTTAATTGATGCACCCAAATGGTCAATTTTAATGTAATTTATCGGATTCAGATAATAATCAATAAATATTGTACCCAGCATCTGATTTAAGACATTAGGAATCCCCCCCAAAATTCTAAAACCAACCACGGACCCCCCACACTTAATGCCAATCACACGCCAACAGCCAGTATACAGTATCAGTTCTCTGTGTTTGACAAATAGTATGAAGCTGTGGCTTGGAGTACTGTTTCTCCATACTATGTAATGTAGTCCTTCTGATTATATTTTTTCCCCCTGTTCTGAGGAATTAGTCATCCAAGTTGCTTGCATTATTTACCATAAAGTTGTATGAAAGTACCAGGTTTTGACCACTAGATGCCGCTGTTTCTGCTATACCGCCACACTCTTAAACATGTTGTTGGTCTCTTGTGTATATTAAATAGATCACAACATTTACTTTTCAACTTTGGGTACAAAACCAATAGATTTGGCTTATTATGAAAATAATTGTATGGTCATCTACACAATTCAAGCCAGTCCTCCATGAAAGCAAATCAGTTAATCCTTCTTTTACGCTTAACTTCTTATGGCTGCAGGGGCAGTATTGAGTAGCTTGGATGAAAGGTGCACAGAGGTGCCACTCTGAAGTTTCTAAAACTGTTTGAATTATGTCTGTGAGTATAACAGAACTCATATGGCAGGCAAAAACCTGAGAAGTTCCACTTCCTGTTTGGATTTTTTCTGAGGTGGCAGATTTTCAACCAAGCTCTCATTGAAATTACAGCGAGATATTGATGAGTTTTCACTTCCTACGGCTTCCACTAGATGTCAACAGTCAATAGAACATTGTCTGGTGACTCTAATGTGAAGGGGGGCCGAAGGAGACAGGAATTAGTCACCACTGCCACGAGCTGACCATGCTTTGACCACGCGCGTTCACGTGATAGGCAGCTCCGTATCCATCGCTCAACTGAAGTCAATCTAATTCTCCGGTTGGAACGTTATTCAAGATGTATGTTAAAACATTCTAAAGATTGATTCCAGTACATCGTTTGACATGTTTCTACTGACTGTTATGGAACTTTTGGACATTTCGTCACGTTATGTGGACACGCTTTGTGACTTTGGAATCGTTTACCAAACGCGCTAACCAAAGTATAGCTAATTGGACATAAATAACGGACATTATCGAACAAATACAAGCATTTATTGTGGACCTGGGATTCCTAGGACTGCATTCTGAGAAGTTCATCAAAGGTAAGGAAACATTTATCATGTATTTTCTGGTTTCTGTTGGACTCCAAATGGCGGCTAATTTGGCTATTGTTCTGAGCGCCGTCTCAGATTATTGCATGATTTGCTTTTTCCGTAAAGTTTTTTTGAAATCTGACACAGCGGTTGCATTAAGGAGAGGTATATCGATAATTCCATGTGTATAACTTGTATTATCATCTACATTTATGGTGAGTATTTCTGTTGAAACGATGTGGCTATGCAAAATCACTTGATGTTTTTGGAACTAGTGAATGTAACGCACCAATGTAAACTCAGATTTTTTTATATAAATATTAACTTTATCAAACAAAACATGCATGTATTGTGTAACATGAAGTCCTATGAGTGTCATCTGATGAAGATCATCAAAGGTTAGAGATAAATTTTATCTCTATTTCTGCTTTTTGTGACTGCTATATTTCGCTGGAAAAATGGCTGTGCTTATTGTGGTTTGGTGGTGACCTAACATAATCATTTGTAGTGCTTTCGCTGAAAAGCATAATTGAAATCAGACACTTTGGTGGGATTAACAACAAGATTACCTTTAAAATGATATAAGACACATGTATGTTTGAGGAATTTTAATTATGAGATTTCTGTTGTTTGAATTTGGCGCCCTGCACTTTCACTGGCTGTTGTCATATCGATCCCGTTAGCGGGATGCAGCCATAAGTAGCTTAATCTGTGTCCAAGATACGGACACTTTGTATGTGGTTATACCCTTAAAAAAAGGTGTGTATTAGTTACCGTTAGGCCATTCCTGGTGAACAAGCAAACCATTAGGCTACAGCAGATCTAAGGGTTTCAATGTTATGGTTTCTAATGGTCTTCGATGGTAAAAGTACCAAACACACACTGTATAGTGTTTTGCAATTGTAATGGTATTGGGTTGTGTTGTGTTTAATGTTATATGTCACTAATCACAATACATATAGAGCTAATTCCTGATCATTATATTGAAAAACATAAGACTGCCATGAAATTCATTATTTTATTAGGGTTAGCACAACATTTTAGTCCCTAGCCCATTTCTCCATCTAAGTTTTGGGCTTGTAGGAAAAGTCTTCATATGAGAATTGCATAGGGATGATCCTCTCAGAGAGCAGCCACTTGTTGGACTAGTCAAGGATAGTAGGGTTGCTCCTGAGTGGCGTAGCGGTCTAAGGCACTGCATCGCAGTGTTGCAGTGTCGCTACAGCCTGGGGTTTGATCCCAGGCTGTGTCACAACTGCCCGTGACCGGGAGGCCCATAGGGCGGCGCGCAATTGGCCCAGTGTCGTCCGGTTTAGGGGAGGGTTTGGCTGGGGGGGCTTTACTTGGCTCATTACGGTCTAGCGACTCTTTGTGGCGGGCCAGGTGCCTGCAAGCTGACTTTTGTCGTCACATTTTGTCGACACATTGATGCGGCTGGCTTCCGGGTTAAGCAAGCAGGTGTTAAGGAGCACGGCTTGGTGGGTCATGTTTCTGAGGACGCATGACTCAACCTTCGCCTCTCCCGAGCCCGTTGGGGAGTGGCAGCGATGAGACAAGATCGCAATTGGATACCATGCGACTGTGAGTAAACAACACAATTTATTTTCATAATGAGAGAGATCTATTGGTTTTCTACCCAAAATTGCAAAGGAAATGTTGTGATCTAGTTAATAAACGCACGAGACCAGCAAAATTGATAAAGAGTGTGGCGGTATAGCAGGAACAGCAGCATCTAGTGGTCAAAACCTGGTACTTTCACAGTACTTCATGCTAAATAATGCAAGCGACTTCAATGGCTAATTTCTCTGAACAGGGAAAAAAACATCACCAGATTCACAGGGAATACATTAAATAGCACGGAGAAGCAATACGGCAAGCCACAGCTTCATACTACTTGTCTAACATAGAGAACTGATACTGTATACTGGTTGTTGGGATGGCTTTGGCATGGGGTCCGTGGGTGGTTTTTGACCTTTTTTWAAATGTATTCCTCATGTCCTACTCATTGGTAGGAAGAAGTTTGATCCAAATCGAATGTTGGGTACTATATTTATTGCATATTATCTGATTGGTTCAAATCGATTAGCATAATTTCTCATAGATCAAATTATATTTCAACAAAATAATGTTTCAGGAATTCTAATCGTATCTATTTCTAACTACAGAAACGATTTCAGAACAATCTGAGATGGTGGGGGTGGAAATCCTCTTTATTGTGCCTTTTGAGGTGGAACGACCCTCCTCTTGCGGCCTCGATCCACTGTCTCTGTAATTTATCTCACTGTCTCTCCAAGGCCCATTCCAGCCTGTTAAATCTGACAACAGACCTGTTAACACTGAAACCCCAATGACTCCACCACACTCACCTTGTCCTCCAAAGCTGCTCCCAGATYAGTGCTTCCATGCTGGTTGCTGCCGCCGTTCAGCAGCTCTCTCCTCCGCTCCCTCTCTCTCTGGCTGATGTGTTTGGTCTTGCACGGTCGCTTGCCCTTGGGTTTGTCTGTGTCGCTATGACGACGGGGCTTGAGAGAGGCTGTGTCTTCGGTGGGGGGCTCAGGGGCCGAGGGGGGGGGACACTGACCCTCAGTCTTCACCCCCAGCCCTCCTCTCCTGGGTTCCTTGGATCCCCAGTCACATCCTTGCCCCATGAGGGGCCCCTGGGGGGCAGATCTGTCCCTCTGCTGGGTTGAAGGGAGCAGTCCAACTACAGGACAGAGAGAGAGGGAGAGAAAGAATGCAAGTTTAGAAAAGAAGAGAATGACATTCACTGTGAACTCTATAAAAAAACAGCAGAAATAAAGAGAAAAAGATAAACAAAGAGACTGCAAACTGATATAGAGATAGATGAAGAGAGAGAGAGAGAGAGAGAGATGAGACGAGGAGGAGAGACAGAGAGAGGAGACTTTGAAAGAATAGAGGTGCCGGGAGGTCAAGAGAGCAGACTAAGGATCGTTTGGTGAGTAAAGAGAGAAGACGAAACAGGGGGGCCGATGGTAAAGATGGAGAAACTGTAAGACGTTCGCGAGCGTAAAGAGAGAGGAGACTTGAAGGAACAGTGGGCTGGCCGGGGATTTAAAAGAGGGAAGAGACTGGAAGAGACAGGGGTGCCGAGTAACTGAAGAAGAATTGAAGAAAGGGTCGGAAGGCAGGAGAGAGACTGAAGGACGTAGGGCGTGCGGAGGTAAAAGAGAGAGACTGGAAGGACAGGGCGTGCGGGAGGCTAAAGAGGAGAGGACTGAAGGACGGGGTCGCGGGAGGCCGCGGGTAAAGAAGAGAGATGAAGGACAGGGGTGCGGAGGTTAAAGAAGCAGAGAGCTGTCAAGAACAGGGGGTGCGTAGTAGAAGGACGAAAGGACGAGGTGCGAGGAAAGAGAGACGAGGTGAAGGGACAGGTGCGGAAGGTAAGAGAGAAGACTTGAAGGACAGGGTGCGGAGGTAAAGAGAGAGAGACTGAAGGACAGGGGTGCGAGTAAAAGAGAGAGAGCTGAAGGACAGGTGCGCGAGGTAAGAGAGAAGGCTGAAAGACAGGGTGCGGAGGTATAAGAAGAGAGACTGAAGGAAGGGGCGGAGGGTAAAGAGAGAGAGACTGAAAGGACAGGGTTCGGACGGTAATAGAAGAGAGAAGGACCTTGAAGAAGACAGGGCAGTGCAGAGTAAAGGAGAGAGACTGAAGGACAGGTGCGGACGGGTAAAGAGAAGAGACTGAAGGACATAGGGGCTGCCCGGATGGTAAAGAGAGAGAGACTGAAGGACAGGGGTGCGGAAGGTAAAGAGGAGAGAGACTGAAGGACAGGGGGCGGAGGTTAAAGAAAGAAGAGAGACTGAAGGACAGGGGTGCGGGAGGTAAAGAGAGGAGGACTGAAGGATCAGGGGTGCGGAGGTTAAAGGGCGAGTAAGAGAGAGACTGCAAGGAAAGGGCATGCAGAGGTAAAGACGAGAGAGACCTGAAGGATAGGGTGCGGAGGAGGTTAAAAGAGAGAGAGACTGAAGGACAAGGGCGCGGAGGTAGAAAGATAGACATGTAAGGAAGATGGGATTGCGGAGGTAAAGAGAGAGAGACTGAAGGACAAGGGACGTTCAGGGTAGGCGTAAAGAGAGAGAGGACTGAGGCACAGGGGTGCGGAGGTAAAGAGAGAGGAGACTGAAGGATAGGGTGTCGGAGGTAAAGAGAGAGGAGACTGAAGGAAGGCGTGCGAGAGTATAAAGAGTGAGAGAGACTGAAGGATAGGGGGTGCGGAAGTAAAGAGAGAGCAGACGTGTAAGGAAAGGGGGCGGGACGGGTGCTCAGAAAGAGACGAGAGGCGAAGACAGGGGTGCGGAGGTTAAAAGAGAGAGAGACTGAAGGATAGGGGTGCCGGAAGTAAAGAGAGAGAGACTGAAGGAAGGGGTGCGGAGGTAAAGAGGAGAGAGACTGAAGGACAGGGGTGCGAGGTAAAGAGAGAGAGACTGAAGGACAAGGGGTGCGGAGGTAAAGAGAGAGAGACTGAAGGACAGGGGTGCGACGGATAAAGAGAGAGAGACTGAAAGGGTAGGGCGGTCGGACGGTAAAGAGAGAGAGACTGAAGGACAGGGGTGCGAGGTAAAGAGAGAGAGACTGAAGGACAGGTGGATGGACGAAAAGAGAGAGACTGAAGGACAGGGTGCGGAGGTAAAGAGAGAGAGACTGAAGGAAGGGGTGCGGAGGTAAAGAGAGAGAGACTGAAGGACAGGGGTGCAGAGGTAAAAGAGAGAGAGAGACTGAAGGACAGGGGTGCCGGAGGTAAAGAGAGAGGACTGAAGGACAGGGTGCGGAGGTAAAGAGAGAGACTGAAGGACAGGGGTGCGGAGGTAAAGAGAGAGAGACTGACAGGACAGGGGTGCGAGGTAAAGAGAGAGAGACTGAAGGACAGGCGGAGGTAAAGAGAGAGAGACTGAAGGACAGGGGTGCGGAGGTAAGAGAGAGAGACTGAAGGACAGGGGTTCGAGGTTAAAGAGAGAGACTGAAGGACAGGGTGCGGAGGTAAAGAGAGAGAGAGCTGAAGGAGAAGGGTGCGGAGGTAAAGAGAGAGAGACTGAAAGGACAGGGTGCGAGGTAAAGAGAAGAGAGACTGAAGGACAAGCGTCGAAGGAGGGGTGCGAGGAAGAGAGGAGAGACTGAATGAGAAGGACAGGGTGCGGATAGGTAAAGAGAGAGAGACTGAAGGATAGGGGTGCGGAGAGGTAAAGAAGAAGAGAGGACTGAAGGACCAGGGGTGCGGAGGGTAAAGCAGAGAGCAGGACTGAAGACAGGGGTGCGGTAGTAAGAGAGAGAGAACTGAAGGATAGGGTGCGGAGGTAAAGAGAGAGAGACTGAAGGACAGGGTGCCGAGGTAAAGAGACTGAGAACTAGCCAAGAACAGGGTTCGCGCGTGAGACAATGGGACTGATCACACTGACACCGATACCTATGCACGCGAGACCTCGCTAACGGACAGTACTAGTAAGAAGAGGGCTGAGCGGTATAGGCGCTGGGATGGTAAAAGGAGAGCAGAGAAGCGACATCGGGAAAAGAGAGAGGAAGAACAGGGCGTGCGAGTGCGTAAGAGACTGAGCTAGTAGTGGTGCAGAAGAAGAAGAGATCTGGGAACAGGGGAGGCGGGAAGGGGTGACGGACACTGCGGAGCGTAAAGAGAGAGAGACTGAAGGATTCAGTGTATTGCCGAGGTCGTAAAGAGAGAGATGAAGTGATAGGGGTAGCGAGGTAACATTCGAGAGGAGACTGAGAAAGGAACAGGGTCGTTAAAGAATGAGAGAGACTCTGAGAATGGATCAGGAGGTAGTCGCCGATGCGTAAGACGGTATAGAGGAGAGAGACTGAAGACTAGGGTCCGCGTAACGATGAGCACCTACAGGACCAGCTTGTGCGGAGGTAGGGAAACGAGGATAGCGGGTTAAGAGAGAGAAGACTAAGGACAGGGGTGCGGAGCGTAAAGAGAGGACTGAAGTGATAGGGGTGCGGAGGTAAAAGAAGAGAGAGACTGAAGGCATTAGTGGGTGCGGGAGGTTCTAAAGAGAGAGACTGAGGATAGCGTGCGGACAGGTAAGGAGAGCGAGAACTGAAGGGAGCAGGCGGTGCGGGAGTGTATTAAGAGAGACGAGATGAAGGGACAGGGTGGGAAGGATAAACTCGACTAGCTCTCTCGTCGCTGTCTTGATTTAATGAGGATGAACATCTCTGTCTGGGAGCGCGCACACATACAACAAACACATTGTAAGGGCACTCTCAGTTTGAGTAATGAGTAAATGCAATTCCCACTGTCTTTTTTCAACTCCACACACATAGTGAGAGAAGTACCCATTATTGACATTTTAAAAATGTCCTTGAAATTACAATGGCTGGAGGGTGGGGGTGGGCCTACAAGTCTAAATATTTTCTTCCCTGGCACAACATTATACACACACACTGTCTCTTAAAGCTCCCCCCAATACACTCACACGTACATACATCAGTCACACCACACCCGTATACACACACTCCCCGTACACACAGTGGTGGATAATTACGCCTCATTAACCCAGGACAGTGGTTGCCGTGTGCTGTCATTGAATAGGTGGGAGTAGGGTGACACCTCACTGTCAATCACACTCTGTGGTTACCACAGAATCATCAAGCCAGCAGGTAATACCCTTTCTTAATCTCCTTTTTAATCCCTCTCTCTTTCTTAGTCTATTCATCTCTCACTATCTCAGCTGTGGTGGCAGCACGGAAAGCCTAGTTTGACACTCTCTCTCCGTCTTTCTCTCTCTCTTTGTTTCTCTCTCTCTCTCTATTTGACTGCCTTGAAGGGAAACAGTCATTCATACACGTTAGTCACACTACACCTGCCCCCATTTTCTAAATGGCATGTGCACGTGCTTCTCTCTCTCTCTCTCTCTCTCTCTCTCTCACTCACTCACTCTCTCACTCACTCACTCACTCACTCACTCACTCACTCACACTCACTCACTCACTCACTCACTCACTCACTCACTCACTCACTCACTCACACACCACCACACACACAACCACAACACAAAATGTAAGGGACGTGCCGCATCTCTGCACTCAACACCCCCCCGCCCCTCCCCACACACACACACACACATTCAGAGCTTCCTGCTATGCCAGCATGTCTGTGCCAGTTACCAGTAAATCTGACTATTCTCTCATCATTCATTTGATTGATTGACTTTCTGTATTGTTATCTGATGTTGGTGGGCCATGTGGACCTGTTTTACTGATAATCCTCAATCACCATGATCAATAAAAATGTTCCTTGAGAGTACTTTTAACAGAGATGAGATTTACTTCAAAATGCATTCACATTGCTTACACATGTCAAGTGGTTTCAGATCTACACAAGTGCCTCGGGAGGAGGGGTTAGGGTTTGTTCTGGACAGGGCCTAACTATACTGGCGCATTAAGCAAATGCCGTAGAGATATCCCTTATTGGGACAGCRGTTAGGGTGTTGRWCGTTGGTGCAGGTTACAACACACCTATCTGATCGAATTAAAATAAGTATTTTAACTGGAAGATGGAAATCAGTAGAATTCTCGATAGCTGAGCAGCTACAAGACGACTCTCTATCATCTTTGTATATATCATGTAGAACAAACATGTCTCTGATTAGGAATCACATCAACTCACATTGCAGTTCTATCTGGAACATTCCAACGTGTTGCCAGAACATGGCCCAGGTGTTGGTGTTGCTTCTGATACAAACATACCTAGGTTGCCATGTTCTCAGAATGTCAGAAATGTGTATATTCACAGTAGCATGTCTTCACTTTCTCACATTTGCCATTTAAGCAATGATTGTGCCAGTTATACCAAAACAATGCACAACACAGAGTTCTATCTCCAAGTTTTAATGTGGAAAAACAGACAAATTGCAACAGAATCACTTGACATACATGGTATGTGGTGTGGATTTCAAGAAGACAATGGAGAAATGCTAAGCTACAGTATATGAATGAACAAATACTGATCATTTTTGAGAGATAGTGGAAATGTGGTTATAATTCGTGCGCAAGGCGTAATCCTACAGATTCCCACCTTCTAATGAGAAACTCATTTTATTTACATCAGGTCTGTTGTAACTGTAGCCAAATCATGACATCAACATATATTGCTATGAATGTGACAGTAAGGTAACTCCCCTTGCAGGTCTCAAACCCAAGCCACTAGCACCAATGACAAATTCCCTTACCACTGTCCCAATAAGGGATATCCCTCAGGCACGTGCTTATTGGGCCAGTATARTTAGGCCCTGTCCAGAACAAACCCCTCTTCCCTAGGCACTTGTGTAGATCTGAAACCACTTGATATGTTTAACCAATAGGGTGAATGCACTCTGAAGTAAATCTCAGCTCTGTTAAAAGTACACTCAAGAAAATATTTGATTGATCATAATGATTCAGGAGTATCATTAAAACAGGTCAACATGGCCCAGCAACATTAGACTATACAGAAAGCCCTTCAATTGCTGAAATAAGCTAATAAAATCAATGAAGAGAGAATAATCAGATTTATTGATACCTGACACGGACATGGAGGTGTAGCAGGAAGATCAGAATACCGTGAACCAAGAAGCTGTGTGTTCAAATCCCAGGTGAGGAAATGTTGAATAATAATGACTGATTAATTGAACATGCACAATGCAATCCTGTGTGTGAAATATCTAAGGTGAAAACACTATCTCCAAAGCACTGTGTGAGTATCCCAAACAGACAAAGCACTGTGTGAGTATCTCAAACAGACAAAGACCTGTGAATGAATCAGTGGTTCACTAATCAGAGCATTGATTGGCTAAGCAACAAGACGTGATGTGTAATGATTCTTTGGGAGGGGACGTTTTTGCAACATTCCTATAAAAAAGTGAGTTAATGACCTAATGATACTCTTAAAGGAACGTTCTCTAAAGTTATAGGAACGTTTGTTGTTAGCYGGTAGAGTCTTAACCACAGACACAGCCTCTCTAACACTCTAAACACTCTAAATACCAGAAAGAGACCTTCACAGGGCCCCTGGAGCCCGCAGGAAGGGTCCTCCTATGTCACTTCCTGTCCACTCTGCAGGGAAAGCGCCTGAACCCAGGCAGGCTGACTACACCGCTAATGTAGAGAGGAAGTGGCATCACAAAGCAAAGGGATATTGAAGGCTAAACCATAGAGAGCCTAGATTAACTTCTGTCTGTGGCTTCAACACTTCTGTCAGAGAGGAGATGTTGAGGAGATGCGAAGGACACAACAAAAGATATAGAACAGCTTATTGCACAGTAAAGACTGCTCCATACTGTACATAGCAGCAGTAAAAGCCCACTACCACTGGCGACAAGGCTACAACCCCACAGAAACAATCAGAATCAGACAACTCAGACGGACAGACAGACTGCCTACCTCGTTTAGCATCTCCATTAGCCAGCATCTCTCTGGCCCAGCTTTTTGTGATCTCTGGCTTCTGTGACAGAGGTTTCACTTCCGGATCAACCTTGAACTTCCTATCCCGAGGGGGCGGGGCATGGGCTGGGCTCCAGGTTGGTGTCGGGGGTCGGGTCCGGGGCAGGAAGGAGGGGCTGTGATGTGATGACCATGTCCTCTCCTCTTTGACCTCTGGCCTCTCAGGGGAGGAAGAGGTGGGCTTGCGGAGGCGGAGCCCCTTCAGCTCGATACACACCTTCAGCTTCCTCACCTCTTCATCATCATCATCCTCATTAGTAGCAGGAGCCGTAGGTTGCTCACTGCCCCACAGCACACACGCATCTACCGACCCAGAGAGTGGACGTTAGCAGAGAACACACACAATAGGACACATACAGACACAGGAGCGCAACATAAACAGACACACGCATGCATGGACACACATACACACATAGAGACAAAAAAGACACAAAGGCAAACATGGTGCCCACTCTCACAAGCTGATGAGCTGTAAGCCTCATGTAAGCTTCACTTTAAGCATAGGAAAGCCTTTGTGTTGTGTGTGTGTGTGTGTGTGTGTGTGTGTGTGTGTGTGTGTGTGTGTGTGTGTGTGTGTGTGTGTGTATGTCGTGTGTGTGTGTGTGTGTGTGTGGTGTGTGTGTGTGTGTGTGTGTGTGTGTGTGTGTGTGTGTGTGTGTGTGTTGTGTGTGTTTTAGCGGGCGATGATGCGTTCTCCGGAGCTGGAGCTGAAGGAGAAGGAGTGCGGGGGTGTGTGTGTCGTGCAGCGGTAGCAGACAGGAGTTGGCAGACCGCAGCGGAGAGAAAGAGAGTGGAAACACTGCAACACACCCGCCAGGCAGGGAGAGAGGGAGGGTGAGTAACCCAATGCACACACCACACACACACACACACACACAACACACACACAACACACACACACACACACACACACACACACAACACACACACACACACACACACACACACACACACACACACAACACACACATTACAGCACTCAGAGCTGGCTAGGGTTGTTTCAGAAC
>NC_036875.1:20794969-20800262 GCF_002910315.2 Salvelinus sp. IW2-2015
GACATACACAGAGAGACACACACAGAGAAAACAGCCATGAAACCCACAAACCGTCTTGCCTCCGCCGCACACACCTCTCTAAACCTCAATCTGGGCTGAACGACTACCGAAGCAAACAACAAGATCACATTGTGTCAAAAAAGGAGGCCAAAACAAAACAGAACAAAGAGAGAGATAAATGAACAAGCATGGCACATCCAGACATGGTTAGGTTAGACTAGTGCAGTCAGCCACGGTGAGTCCATGCGATCGCTCTGAGGCCCTAGTTCCTGCCATCTCCCTTCCTGAAACATGAACACAGCTAGGAAACACATACGGCTAGCCCTGAGGCTCACAGAGAGAGAAAGAGAAGGGGAAAGAGAGAAAAACGAAAGGGAGGGGGAGAGAGAGAGGGCGAGAAGGAGTACGCAGTGCAGAGCAGGTGAGAAAAAGACAGAAAGAAAGATAGAGTGCAGAGAAAGAGAAAGAGGGAGCAGAAAGAGGGTAGAAGGGGAGAGAAAGTGTGTGTGAGGGGTAGAGTGAGATAGAGAAATGTAAAGAACTGACCTCCCAGTTAGCTGCAGGGCGACTTATATTACTCCCCTCTCGTGATATGACTTCCATCTAAGCAATTAGAACGGGGGCTCAATATATCTGTCCATCATTTCATATCTGTCCATCATTTTCATCATTTCAATATATCTGTCCATCATTTCATATCTGTCCATCATTTTCATMATTTCAATATATCTGTCCATCATTTTCATCATTTCAATATATCTGTCCATCATTTAATATCTTTCCTTCATTTTCATCATTTCAATATATCTGTCCATCATTTAATATCTGTCCTTCATTTTCATCATTTCAATATATCTGTCCATCATTTTCATMATTTTAATATATATGTCCATCATTTCAATATATCTGTCCATCATTTTCATATCTGTCCATCATTTTCATAATTTCAATATATCTGTCCATCATTTCATGTAGGTATTGTATGTTGTATGTTAAAATTTCTCCACATGTCTTTCCACCCCCCGTTCTTAATTCCGGGCCTCTGGGTCTGCAGAACTGCTGGTTTTTCTTCCTACCCTCTAATCAAGGATTGGCCAATCATTGGCAATAATCAATCAATCAATGAACTACTATTACGTAAAACCAGTAGTACTGAAGACCTGGAAGCTGGGATTTAAGCACCCCTTTTATACACATACATACAACTCTATTAGCCACAGTCCCACCAAGCACACACACACACACGACGCACGCACGACGCACCACGCACGCAACACACACACACACACACACACACACAACACACACAACACACACCACACACACACACACACCACACACACACACACACACACACACACAGTCAAATCAACCAGTGAACACATCAATAACACCACATTAAAAAAACTATCAAACCCTTGTTTTCTGAACTGAAATTATATAATTTTTTCAAAGAGAAAGGCAATACAATTATTATTTCTAAATTAGAGTCGGGGAGGGGGAAAATTGTGGATATAATATAACAGCATATAACATCATATTAAGATGATAGACAACGTCCAGAAGTCTAGCATTTGATAGCTTTGTGTTCCAGCTCTGTATGAGCAAGCATGAGAATTAAAGACAAACCAGATGGTTAAAAGGCATGTTTACAACATATCGGGTAGACGGGTGAAACAACCAGTAACAAATATGCCTCTACCCATTCAGATACATCATCAGGGTGTGTGTGTCTAGCCAGAAATGGTACACATGTGTTTTTATGTCATCTAACTACAACCACTGGTCTTTAATAGGTAGAAAGTAGATGATCAATAAATAATGCACCAGGTGGAATGGGTTCATCATGCAACACTGGATCAGTGTTTGTGTATATGGCAGTGTGTGTGTGTTCTCATATGTTCAATATGGTGTGAGTGAGAAGCTAGGCACTAATACATTGGGGGAGGGGTGTGTGACCTTGGACAAGGCCGGGGTGGGTGGTTGGAAGGGTGGAGGGGGCTGCTTATCAACAAGGGACCCCATCCATCCACCTTCAGCCCTCTGGCTCACTTGGGGTTAAGCACAGCAAGAGGCAGGGTGAACCATGAGGTTACCGCTGTCACAATGTGAAGCCAGCAACACGTCCTTTGAAACCCCCCCCCCCCCAACACACCCCTTCTCTTTCTCCCGGAGCAAGATACACAGAGCAGGGCACGCTAACAACTTAACCAATGTTGCCTAGACAACTCACAGGGCTAGATTAACCTTTGAACTGGCCTTGTACTAAATCACTGACTGTCAACAGGCTTCAAATGTCCACTCATAAACTCAGAGGCAACAGCTAAGGGCTGGGATAAGTCTATAACCCTGGACTAACCGTCAACCCAGTTCAGATATGAGAAGCAGGTATCTAAGACATCTATATGAAGACATGTTGTCTCTCCAAACTACAAGGACCCGCTATGACCCCCTAGAATGAGTGGCAGAATTGACCAGAGTAGTGGGTTTGATTCCTGCATGGACCACATGGGAACTGAAATGTAAACTGTGAAAGGCTTCAGATAAATGAGTCATGTTATCATCACATCCACAACCATTGCCCGCCACCCTAACCCACCTAACGCCGCAGTTCTCTCAACTCACCTGCAGGGAGCGCTGTTCCCGACTCAGCTTGCTAGAGTCTGCATACAGCTCGGTTGTGACACATTTGATGCGGTCGCCGACGTAGCCTGAAGAGTTAGCGATCCTCTTGGTCAGACTGGTCCTCCGTGAACCTCTTCGTCCACCCTCCTCGTCCTCATCCCCCTCTCCATGTGACTCCTCTGTGTCTTCAACGCTCTCTCCTTCTCTTTCTCTTTCCTTCCCCAGGTCCATGTAGCGATAGATGGGGTGGAAGGAGGTTCGTCTGTCCATCTCTTCTCTCTCCTCTCCAGACGTGCGGTCGCAAGGTGATGTGCGATCTCTAAACGTGCGGTCGCCAGGCATGCGGCCACTATCACCAGTTGTACGGTCTACTGCGGTGCGGTCACAATCTCCAAGAGTCCGGTCTCTCGTCTTGCGGTCCCCAGATGTGCGGGCACAGCGCAGGGTGCTTTTGACCTGCTCCCTCTGGTCCCTTGGGTCTGAGGAAGGGATCTGGTCCTCACGGCTCTCCTCGGCCCGAGTAACCAGTCCTGGGGAGCCCTGAGGTGGGCTAGAGGCCACACCCGGACAGCCTGTCTCCTGGAGGGGCCTGGGTCTCATACAGGGGGTCTCTGGTTGTCTGTCTGTGTGGGTAGTTCTCAGGGTGGAGCTTGGGCTGGGGTGGTGATGAAGATGATGATGATGCAGTTGGTGTTCTGGCTCCCGCTCCACTTCCCTCATGCTTTGGTCGCCATGGCCACACTGGTGTTGGTTGCCCCTGGTGATGGGAACGATGACAGGGAGTGGCGGCTGGTTGGCGGCCGGCGTGGACTCTCCATCTGTGTCGGAGTGGACGAGGTCAATGCAGACGATTCTATCTTTGGAAGGGATACTGGTGCTGGAGGAGGAGAGGGGTCTGGGCTGGCTCCCTCCCCACTCCCCTGCATCTTTATTGCGCTTCACATGGGACCCCTCCCCTGTCTCCACATCACTCCGGCCCCTGTGGGATACACCAAAATCCTCTTTGAGTCCCCTAGGTTTGTCCTGGCCCTGGCCACGGGACTTGGGCCCCTGATCTGCCCGCTCCAGGGCTTTAGAGTCTGTGTGTGTGTGCATCAGAGGGTGGGCCATCTCCTGGGAGTTGTACGTGAGGTACTCCCCAGCGTGGCTGTGGTATGGTAAGGGGTGTTTGGCTGCCAGGTGGGAAGGGTAAAGGCTGTTACTGCCAAGCAGGATGGGGGGAGGGTAGGCAGGGCCCTTCCCTGGCAGAGGGAGAGAGTGGAGGGCCATGCCGTCGGGTACAGAGTAGTGCAGGTATCGGTTGGCGTACACCATGCTGTGAGGTAGGTAGGCCTCGCTCTGGGGCAGGTAGAGGTGGCTGGGTGGGTGCCCATTGGCATTCTCTAGACACTGACGTTTATTATATGGAGACACCTCCTGGGATGTCTCAGCCCTCTTGGGGGCTTTGGGGAGCTTCTCTGTGGAGTTCCTAAGATGGCCGGCCATGGGGGAACTTTCTGATTGGCTGGGGCTGTGTTTGGGCCAATCATTATTGGGTTTGGGGGACAAGGGTATTGTGGAGGGAGGATTGAGATTGGAAGGTATTGGGGTAGTATTTGTCTCTCCTACCCTGGGGCAGGATGGACTGCGTTGCTGGGGCTGGGGCAGGACTCTCTCCAGAGCCTTGTGTTTGATGACAGATGGAGAGGAGCCTTTCCCTTGGGTGTCTGGGCTGGGCCTGGGGGATGGGGACATGGCTGGGGGGTGGGGGTGTGCGTGGGTAGACCCAATGGTGTAGGTGGGTGTAAGGGTGGGCACCACCCAGGAGGAGTGCAAAGTGCTGATCATCTCCGGCCTCTCTGGGGCTTTAGAGGAAGTGCTGCTGACCACTGAGTGGGAGTGGGAGGGTAGGGAGGGGGGTGAGAGAGAGAGGGTCTCTTTCAGGAGCTCCCGGCTAGGGGGAGGTCCGTACCGAGGCCCCGGGGACCCCAGAGCCTCCATCTTCACAGGGAAGCTGTTAGGAGGCAGGCCTAACTCCAACAATCTTCCAGAGAGGTCGAGAGGCTTTGGGTCTGCTGGGTCTTTGGTAGTCGGGGGCTGGTTCAGTGGGGCTGGCCGCTCAGAGGATGGTTTAGAAGGGCACTGACTGGGTCTCTTCTCACATCCTCCAGCCCTGTGATCCGACACCCCATCTCTGGGTCTGGGTTTGTGGGGGCTGGGCCAGGCAGGGGATGGGTGCTCTGGAGCCATGCTGCTCACATAGAATGAGTGAGGTATCGTCTGGGAAGAGGAAGAGGAACAAGAGGAGGAAGATAACGGTACTATTCTAGAGACTGCCCTCTGTAGGTCCATGGTGCTGTCTATGTGAGGGGGAGGCAGGGGAGGAGCAGGCTGGGGGAGGCGAGAAGAGGCGCGAGGGGAGGAATCAA
The DNA here is from genome assembly GCF_002910315.2 of Salvelinus sp. IW2-2015. Lineage (NCBI taxonomy): Eukaryota > Metazoa > Chordata > Actinopteri > Salmoniformes > Salmonidae > Salvelinus > Salvelinus sp. IW2-2015. Next base: position 20,800,003 of record NC_036875.1, read on the forward strand.
TAGGAAGGCTACTACTATTAGTATTACTCCCACCACTGCTACCACCACTACTACTACTACTACCACTGCTGTTACTGGCTCCTTTGTTGGAGGGGGGTCTACTGGGCTTATTGCTTCTGCTGGGGGGTCTGTCTCGGTCTCTGTCTGTGTGGGGGGGGAGAAGGTGCTGGGGCGGAGGGGGCGGCTGGTGAAGCTGCTGCCCAAACGGAGACCCCTCGTGGTGGACACGAGACCCGACACTCAATCCCTTCTCCTGGCAG
>NC_036875.1:20802262-20809200 GCF_002910315.2 Salvelinus sp. IW2-2015
CCCGAACCGAATATGGTGAATAGTAGCACACCTGAAAGAGTAAGAAGAGAACTGATGGGAGGTAGAATAGTATTATGGTGATGTTTTATTTTTTGCTTAAAGCGTGTTTAGCTAATATCTCTGATTTACATAATATTTGTCTGCTCCCTGTTGTAAAAACATTTAAAAAATCTGAAACTCGCATGTGGCTTATTCAACAGATCTGCTATTCTTTTCATTCTGGTGTTCTTGGAACTTGTGATTTAAATATTTAGATGCTAACTATTTTTTTTTCAAAAAACTTGTGAAGCTATGAGCTAAGCTATGCTAATTCAGTGTGTGGGGATGGGCGCGGATAGCTCACCGCGGACACCGGCCTTAGACAGGCCGTTAGAGGTTAAAGCCAAGGACCCCACTCAAAATTCGTAAAAGTTCAATCTGCTTCACACCTTGAACATGGAATTGACACATCACGTTGCTTGCGGACAAAAAGACCACTCCACTTTTGTGGGAAGAAGGGGGAATATGTCCACTAAAACACGAATCGAAACGACCCATACCTGGAAACCCAGTCCGTGGAGGACTGACTTAACATTATCATGCGCTAATATGATTTCGGGTGCGACAATATCAGTCATCTCTCAAACATTGTGGCCATGAATCTAAAAAGAGGCTTTGAAGCCAACTAAACAGTTGGTTAAAATTGGAACATGCGACACTACACTTCGAAGGGTAGTGATGATCCTCACTCGCAATTGCAATTAAAACCTAGTATCACTTCTCATCTCACGTTCGACCACATTTCGAGAGCGATAAGTTGTCACGCTTAGATTGCCTGAAGTATTTGTATTGAAATCGTAAACCACCACTTCTTTGATAGACATATATGAGGGCGCCTTCTGAGATCTCACAACTATGCACCTGTCTACTGTGTCGACTTCGAGACAACCATGTAATCATGGAAATCATTTGATTGTAATTATATGATATCCCTTTACACATGGCTACTTGCGAGCTGTTCAATCCGTGTAAGAATTCTGAGAGTGAAGAGTCACGGTAGAAAAAAGTTACTATATCACATGATGGATTGGTGAATTATTAGCACCAACCAAGGTTGATAGCGTTTATCACGCTAGGAACACTTGCTGCGTCCTGCGCAATCGCGACTCCCTCACTGTCTGTTTAACGCGCAACACCTTAACGCTTAGGCGTGTCCAGAACCGCAGTACCAGTCCTTATCGAATTCTAGGATTGAGTTCGTTGTTCGGAACGTCGAGAACACAACGCTCTACATGAAATCTGAAATATGGTCTGAAAATCACAAAATCTTGGTGCGGGTGCGCGAGTGAACTAAAGAACATTTAAATAACATTTGGCTGTCTTTCTGTATAATTTTCCGATTGCTCTAACTGGATAGTATTGAACTGAAATTGGTCATTATCATCGAAACACGCATTGCTCTCATTCCAGCCAATTCTCTTAAGTTAGAACTACTACATTCTCTGTCTTCATGTATTTCGATCCAGCGTGTCTCTAGTGAGATTCGAGGCGTGAGCTCCCTCCTCCTGCAAGTTCTATGTGTGAGCAAACTAGCTGATTGGTAGTTGATCTACCTTTGATCTCTATCATTGCACACTTTTCTGGCGTACACATACACAGACAAAACTATCCGAGCCGTCATCACCATGAATAGCAAAGATAAAACTGTATATTATTGCCGCAGAGAGAAGCTGTCAATCTGAAGAGGTTTTTTTCTTGGTTAGTGGAATATCAATATCTTAGTTGAGCCGAATTGGTTGATAGCACCTGAAGGAGTAAGAAACTGATGGAGTTAGAAATAGTGGGTATTTTTTGCTAACGTTGTTAGCTAATAGATTTACATATTTTGTCTTCCCTGTAAAAACATTTTAAAAATCTAAAATGGTGGCTTTATTCACAAGATCTGTTGTATCTTTCATCTGGTGTCTTGGACTTGTGATTTAATGATATTTAGATGCTACTATCTACTTGTGAAGCTATGCTAGCTATGCTAATCAGTGTGTGGGGGGATGGGGGGTGCTCCCGGACCCGGGGTAGAGGCTCGTTAGAGGTTAACTGGTTATACACCACAATCAAACTGGTTATACAACACACTTCACTTGGTTATACACCACTTTTCAACTTGTTATACACCACACTTCAACTGGTTATACACCACATTTCAACTGGTGATACACCACACCTTAACTGGTTATACACCAAACTTCAACTGGTTATACACACCTCTTCAACTGTTTATACACACCTCTTCAACTGGTTAAACACCACACTTCAACTGGATAGACACACCTCTTCTGATTCATATACACCACTCCTCAGCTGGTTAAATACCACTCTTCAACAGGTTATACAGAACTCTTCAACAGGTTATACAGAACTCTTCAACTGGTAATACACCACTCTTCCACTGGTTATACACACCTCTTCAACTGGTTATACACACCTCTTTAATTGGTTATACACACGTCTTAAACTGGTTATGCACCACTCTTCAGCAGGATATATACCACTTTTCAACTGGTAATACACCACATTTCAACTGTTAATACACAACTTTTCAACTGGTAATACACCACTCTTCAACTGTTTATACACACACCTTCAACTGATTATACACCACATTTCAACAACTGGTTAAACACCACATTTCAACTTTTTATACACCACTCTTCAACTTGTTATACACAACTTTTAAACTGGTTATACACCACAATTGAACTAGTTATAGTCCACACTTCAACTGGTTATACACACCTCTTCAAATTCTTATACAACACTCTTCAGCTGGTTAAACACCACTCTTCAAATGGTTAAACACCATTCTTCAACTGGTTATACACACCTCTTCAACTGGATATACACCACACTTCAACTGGTTATAAACACCTCTTCAACTTGTTATACACCACCCTTCAGCTTGTTATACAACACTCTTCAACTGGTTACACACACCTCTTCAACTGGTTATACACACCTCTTCAACTGGATATACACACCTCTTCAAATGGTTATACAACACAATTCAACTGGTTATACACACCTCTTCAACTGGTTATACACTAAACTTAAACACGTTATAGAACCACACTTCAGCTGGTTATACACTACTCTTCAAAAGGTTATAACACACCTCTTCAACTGGATACACACCACAATCAACTGGTTATACACACATCTTCAACTTGAAAAAACACTACTTTCAGGCTGGTTATACAGCACTCTTCAACTGGTTATACACACCTCTTCAACTGGTATACACACCTCTTCAACTGGTTATACACACCTCTTCAGCTGGTTATACACCAATCTTCAACAGGTTATACACCACACTTCAACTGGTTAAACACCACTCTTCAACGTGTTATACACACCTCTTCAACTGGATATACACACCTCTTCAACTGGATATACACCACACTTCAACTGATTATAAACACCTCTTCAACTTGTTATAACACCCACTCTTCAGCTGGTTATACAACACTTTTCATTTGGTTAAACAGCACTCTTCAACTGGTTATACACACCTCTTCAACTGGTTAAACACCACTCTTCAAATGGTTATACACACCTCTTCAACTAGTTATACACACCTCTTCAACTGGTTATACACACCTCCTCAACTGGTTATGCACAACTCTTAAACTGGTATTACACAACTCTTCAACTGGTTATACAACCACACTTCAACAACTGGTTAAAACCACACTTCCACCGGTAATACACCAATCTTCAACTGGTTACACACCACATTCAACTGGTTAATCACCACCAATTCAACTGGTTATAAACATCTCTTCAACTGTTATAAACAACTCTTCCCACTGGTTATACACCACATCTCAACTGGTTTAAACAACACACTTCAACTGGTAAAACACCACTTTTCAACTCGTATACACCACACTTAAACTTGTTATACACCACATTTCAACTGGGTATTACACACCTCTTCAACTGGTTATACACTACACTTCAACTGGTTATACACCACATTTCAACTGAATCTACACCACATTTTCAACTGGCTATTACACCACCACTTCAACTGGTTATACACCACTCTTCAGCTGGTTATAATACACCTCTTTAATTGGTTATACACACCTCTTTCAACTGGTTATAAACACCTCTTCAACTGGTTAAACACCAGTCTTTAGCTGGTTATACACCAGTCTTCAGCTGGTTATACACCACTCTTCAACAGGTTTAACACCACACTTCAACTGGTTAAACACCACTCTCAACTTGTTATACACCACCTCTTCAACTGGATATACACACCTCTTCAACTGGATATACACCACACTTCAACTGGTTATAAACACCTCTTCAACTTGTTATACACCACTCTTCAGCTGGTTATACAAACACTCTTCATTTGTTAAACAGCACTCTTTTAACTGGTTTTACAACACCTCTTCAAACTGGTTAAACACCACTCTTCAAATGGTTATACACCACACTTCAACAACTGCGTTAAACACCACTTTCAAATGGTTATACACCACACTCAACAAACTGGTTAGAAAACACACTTCCACCGGTTATACACCAAATCTCAACTGGTTACACACCACATTTCAACAGGTTATACACCACATTCCAAACTGTGTTATACACCACCAATTCAACTGTTATTAAACACCTCTTCAAACTTGTTATACACAACTTTCCACTTGTTATACACCACACCTCAACTGGTTAAACAACACAACTTCAACTGTAAAACACCACCACTAAATTTTGTTATACACCACCATTTCAACTGGTGTTATACACAACCTCTTCAACTTGGATATACACCACACGTCATACTGGTTATAAAACACCTCTTCAACTTGTTATACACCACTCTTCAGCTGTTATACAACACTCTTCATTTGGTTAAACAGCACTCTTTAACTGCGTATAAAACACTCTTCAACTGTTATACCCACACTCTTCCACTGGTTAACACCACACCTCAACTGGTTAAACAACACACTTCAACTGGTTAAAACCACCACACTTAAATTTGTTATACAACACATTTCATAACTGGTTATACACACCTCTTCAACGGGTTATACACTAAACTTCAACTGGTTATAGACCACACTTCAACTGAATCTACACCACATTCAACTGGCTATACACCACACTTCAACTGGTTATACACCACTCTTCAGCTGGTTATACACTACTCTTCAAAAGGTTATACACACCTCTTCAACTGGATACACACCACAATTCAACTGGTTATACACACATCTTCAACTTGAAAAAACACTACTTTCGGGCTGGTTATACACCACTCTTCAACAGGTATACACCACTCTTCAACTGATTATGAACACCTCCTTCAACTTGTTATACACCACTCTTCAGCATGGTTATACAACACTCTTAATTTGTTAAACACCACTCTTCAACTGGTTATACACACCTTTCAAAAGTTAACACACCTCTTCAACTGGTATACACACCTCTTCAACTAGTTAAACACACCTCTTCAACCTGTTATGCACACCTCCTTATAAACTGTGTTATCCAGCGAACTCTTCAAGTCTGTTCTATAACAACACTCAACGACTTCAAACCAATTCTCGGTAAGTAACAAATCTCAACTGTTATCCACCAGGACGAGCGCGAGCTTTCTAACTAGTAACGAAATATTATACACACAATTCGCAGCGTGTTAAACACTCGTCTCATACTGTTTAACACAACTCTTTTCAACTGGTATCAACTACACTTCAAACTGGTATATAGACCCTATTCTACAACTGGTTACGTCATCAATGTCAACACACTTTCAACAAAACACACGGTAACCACTTCCACCGGTACTGACACCAAATCTTATCAACTGGTTACACACCAATTTCAACTGTAATGATACACCACAATTCAACTCGTTATAAACACCTCTTCAACTGGTTATACACAATCTTCAACTGTTATACATCACACTTCAACTGGTTATACACAACTCTTCACTGGTTATACACCACACTTCAACAACTGGTAAAAAACCACACTTCCACCGGTAATGACACCAAATCTTCAACTGGTTACACACCACTATTCAACTGGTTATACACACAATTCAACTGGTTATAAACACCTCTTCAACTGGTTATACACAACTCTTCAACTGGTTATACACTACACTCAACTGGTTATGACCACTCTACAACTGGGTTATACACCACCTTCAATTCAACTGGTTAAAAACCATCTACTTCCACCGGTAATACACCAATCTTTTCAACTGGTTACCTCACCACGACATTAAACTGTTATACTTATCCCTAACAATTCAATCTGGTTAATTAAAACACCTCTTCAAATCGTGTTTTAGCTAACAATCGTCTTCAACTGGTATACACTACACTTTCAACTGGTTTACCATCTTATCAACGGTTATACACAATCTTCACAACGGATTACAAACACTTTATCCTTGTTAAATCACATTCTGCCAGCTGGTAATAACGACCAAATCTATCAACTGGTACACAGCGACACAGTCAACTGGTTATACACCACAGTTTCACTGGGCTATACACCACATTCTATAAACGTTATACACAACCATATCACTGTATATACACACCTCTTACAACTAGTTAAACACCACTCTTCACTAATGGTTATACACACGCGTCTTCAACTAGTTTTAACACCTCTTCAACGGGTTTAACACACTCTTTCAACTGGTTATTGCACACGTCTTCAAACCTGGTTTATACAACAATACTCTCAATGTTTCAATACAACTGGTTATACAACACTTCACAACTGGTTAACACCACACTCAACAACTAGGTCTTAATAAACCACACTTTTTCCACCGGATTTTACAGACCACTCTATACAAACTGTAACCTACACACCGTGCTTCAACTGGTGTTTTGTACACATCCTCTTCAAAA
>NC_036875.1:20811603-20816603 GCF_002910315.2 Salvelinus sp. IW2-2015
CTCCACAACACACACTCAAACTCACTCACACACAGCGTCAGACCTTAATACGCACTTCGTTGTGACCTTTGTATGGTGAAAGTGCTGGTTGCGTCTAGCAAGAAGTCCCTATATAGCCAAATCAGTCAGTGAGTCAGTGAGTCAGTGAGTCAGTGAGTGAGTGAGTGAGTGAGTGAGTGAGTGAGTGAGTGAGTGAGTGAGTGAGTGAGTGAGTGAGTGAGTGAGTGAGAGAGAGGAGAGAGAGAGAGAGGAGAGAGAGAGGAGAGAGAGAGAGAGAAGGAGAAGAGAGAGAGAGAGAGAAGAGAGAGGGGAGAGAGAGAGAGAGAGAGAGAGAGAGAGAGAGAGAGAGAGATAGAGAGAGAGAGAGGGAGAGAGAGAGAGAGAAGGAGAGAGAGAGAGAGAGAGAGAGAGAAGAGAGAGAGAGAGAGAGAGAGAGAGAGAGAGAGAGAGAGAGAGAGAGAGAGAGAGAGGAGAGAGATACTCGGCTCCTCCATCATTGGAAAGAAACGCGTCTGTGGCTCGAGTTGCTTCGCCACCGGCATGCCGCTTTTATTACAGTGACCCCAAGCTCATTAATCACCCTCTCCCTCGCTTGCGCAGCTCCTCCCTTCCCCCTCTTCTTCCTTGCCTAGAGGCTTGAGCACAACCGATTCCTGCCTGCCTGGCTTGCCCGGACAACATCTGCATGAGATGAAACTGAAAACTCTTAAGGTGCCCGCATACTAGGTTCTGTTTGCTCCTAGCAGAAGAACTTGGCTAGACGAAGTGAACGTCTGTGCCTCGCATACCACCTTTAACTTCTTATGGCTGGGGGCGCTATTTTCACGTTCGGATGAAAAGCGTGCCCAGAGTAAACTGCCTGCTACTCAGGCCCAGAAGCTAAGATATGCATATTATTAGTAGATTTGGATAGAAAACACTCTGAGTTTCTAAAACTGTTTGAATGATGTCTGTGAGTATAACAGAACTCATATGGCAGGCAAAAGAAAAAATCCAACCAGGAAGTGGGAAATCTGAGTCTTGTAGGTTTTCAAGTCTTTGCCTATCCAAGATACAGTGTAAATTTGGTCCGATTGCACTTCCTAAGGCTTCCACTAGATGTCAACAGTCTTTAGAACCTTGTTTCAGGCTTCTACTGTGAAGGGGGAGAGAATAAGATCTGTTTGACTAAGGGGTCTGGCAGAATGCCATGAGCTAAGAGCGAGCTGCGTGAGAGCGAGCTGCGTGAGAGCGAGCTGCGTTCCCTTTCATTTCTAAAGAAAAGGAATTGTCCGGTTGAAACATTATTGAATATTTATGATAAAAACATCCTAAAGATTGATTCTATACATCGTTTGACATGTTTCTACGAACTGTAATGGAACTGTTTTGACTTTTCGTCTGGACCCTTTCGTCTGGACCTCACGCCTTGTGAATTTGGATTTGTGAACTAAACGCACGAACAAAAAGGAGGTATTTGAACATAAATGATGGACTTTATCGAACAAAACAACAATTTATTATGGAACTGGGATTCCTGGGAGTGCATTCCGATGAAGATCATCAAAGGTAAGTGAATATTTATAATGCTATTTCTGACTTCTGTTGACTCCACAACATGGCTTGTTTTGGTCTCTGAGCGCTGTACTCAGATTATTCCATGGTGTGCTATCGCTGTAAAGTTTTTTGAAATCTGACACAGCAGTTGCATTAAGGAGAAGTATATCTTTAATTCCATGCATAACACTTGTATTTTCATTAACATTTACGATGAGTATTTCTGTAAAGTGATGTGGCTCTCTGCAAAATCACCGGATGTTTTGGAAGCAAAACATTACTGAACATAACGCGCCAATGTAAACTGGGATTTTGGATATAAATATGAACTTTATCGAACAAAACATACATGTATTGTGTAACATGAAGTCCTACGAGTGCCATCTGATGAAGATCATCAAAGGTTAGTGATTAATTTTATCTCTATTTCTGCTTTTTGTGACTCCTCTCTTTGGCTGGAAAAATGGCTGTGTTTTTATGTGACTAGGCACTGACCTAACATAATCAATCGCATGGTATGCTTTCGTCGTAAAGCCTTTTTGAAATCGGACACTGTGGTGGGATTAACAACAAGTTTATATTTAAAACGGTGTATAATACTTGTATGTTTGAGGAATTTAAATTATGAGATTTCTGTTGTTTGAATTTGGCGCCCTGCACTTTCACTGGCTGTTGTCAAATCGATCCTGTTAACAGAATTTCAGCCGTAAGAAGTTAACTATAGACATTCGCTTGAAAAACAAGAAAAAAGCTGACTGTTTGTCCCTCTTGAGACACCATAGCAACAACATAGCCAGTATAAACTTCCTCAGAATAGTCTGAATTAATCTAAGATAAATCAAGAAATCTATAATAGATTTTTACGTTTTTGCCAAGGAGGTCTTAGTCGCATCATTTTACAACTAACTAAGATTTTAGCGCAGTATTTCTCAAGTGAAAAAATGTGCATGAAAACTAGCAGTCTCTCGTTGAATGAAAACAAACACTTGATTGAAAAATCCCATCCATAGTTCCCACTCTTCCAGGACTACTTCTGTTGACCAATCACTGACGAAGGGGTGTAGACTTCGGCTACCGAAGGGGGACTCCCCTTCAAGCTAATTGTGACTGCAACATTCTAACAGTGTAATTAATACATTTCAAATATGCTATCGCTAAAACAGCTATGAAACAGAAAGCATATGATTTGGAACACGGTAACAGTAACAAATGTAATCACCAATTGTGAATGAAGAACAGGGTGCCCCACTCTATTGTATCATTATATGGTGGGATGGGACATGCCGTACTCCAGACTGCATCAGATACATGGGCCACACATACTAAGACAGAGGGGCGCTGTTTCCCTTGCATCCTTCTTCACCGGCGTCTCGGGAAATAAATTATCAGTATGTTTATATTTTATTTGGACGGGCAAGGAGGTACGGTAGGCCGGGCCCCCTAAGGACGCCAATAATGCCGGCCCTGCCCCTGCCGAACACCAAAACGAACAAAAACGTCGCAAAATGTCGTCATAATATATGCGTGAATGGTTTCCAAGCATGTGACAGGCTTTATGCCCGGTCATCCCGGATGGCACGGACCCTTTATGCCCTGTGTGTGTGAGAATCAGGCCCGAGAAAGTCCACAAGCCCAAACAGCCGGGATCGTTGTTTTTCCCGTTCTGCCACATCGTCACTTGCACTATTTTTTCCACACACTCACCAAAAACTTTGTCAGGGGGACTGAATTGAGCAGTCGGAAGGGGAAAGAGAAAAAGAGTGCAGCCAGATTGTATGTCAACTGAGGAACATGGAGAGGTTGAGAGGAGAGAATAGAGGGTGGAGGAGAGCTGGATGGATGGAAAGGCAAACTGACCTCTCCTCCATGACCATCCCATACATTTGGGCCCTCTCGTGACTCATCCACGGGGGAACCGTTCCGTACATCTGTGTAGCGGAGAGCATGTCATCCCCTCATGGGACAGTCCATCTTAAAACACCTCCAACCGACCAGCGCTCTGCAAGACAGTTAATACCAAACGGTGCTATGACGCTCTCCGTCGGTCCATCCATGTAGGCCTAAACTCACAATGTTAAGCAATAAACCACATTAAAAGCCTACATAAAACAGCAGAGTGCATTGGGCCTACAAAGAAACTTGTAGGTGTGGGGTTACAGATTTAGATTGTTCAATTGGCTTAAGGGATCGGCAACACACGATTGCAAAACACAAAATCAAATCTAATTGTATTGGTCGCATGCGCCGAATACAACAGATGTAGACTTTAACACGAAATGCTTACGAGCCCATTCCCAACAACGCAGAGTTAAAAAGTAAGAAGAACATTTGCTAAAAAAATTCTGACACTAAAATAATAACAAGGCTATATACAAGGAGTACCAGTACCGACTCAATGTGCAGGGGTACGAGGTAGTTGAGGTAATTGAGGTAATACAGTATGTACAGTAGCAGTCAAAAGTTTGGACACACCTTCTCATTCAAGGGTTTTTCTTAATTTGTACTATTTTCTACATTTTAGAATAATAGTAAAGACATCAAACTATGAAATAACACATATGGAATCATGTAGTAACCAAAAAAGTGTTAAACAAATCAAAATACATTTTAGATTTGAGATTCTTCAAATAGCCACCCTCTGCCTTGATGACAGCTTTGCACATTCTTGGCATTCTCTCAACCAGCTTCATGAGGTAGTCACCTGGAATGCATTTCAGTTAACAAGTGTGCCTTGTTAAAAGTTAATTTGTGGAATGTCTTTCCTTAATGCATTTGAGCCAATCAGTTGTGTTGTGACAATGTGTGGGTGGTATACAAAAGATAGCCCTATTTAAAGACCAAGTCCATTTTAGGCCAAGAACATCTCAAATAAGCAAAGAGAAATGACAGTCCATCATKACTTTAAGACAAGAAGGTCAGTCAATCCGGAAAATTTGAATCCAGAAAATTTGAAGAACGTTGAAAGTTCTTTCAAGTGCAGTCGCAAAATCCATCAAGCTCTATGATGAAACTGGCTCTCATGTGGACCGCCACAGGAGAGGAAGACCCAGAGTTACCTCTGCTGCAGAGGATAAGTTCATTAGAGTTACCAGCCTCAGAAATTGCAGCCCAAATAAATGCTTCACAGAGTTCAAGTAACAGACACATCTCAACATCAACTGTTCAGAGGAGACAGCGTGAATCAGGCCTTCATGGTCAAATTGCTGCAAAGAAACCACTACTAAAGGACAGCAATAATACGAAGAGACTTGCTTGGGCCAAGAAACATGAGCAATGGACATTAGACCGGTGGAAATCTGTCCTTTGATCTGATGAGTCCAAATTTGAGTTTTTTTGTTCCAACAGCCGTGTCTTTGTGAGATGCAGAGTAGATGAAAGGATGATCTCTGCATGTGTGGTTCCCACCGTGAAGCATGGAAGAGGAGATGTGATAGTGTGGGGGTGCTTTGCTGGTGACACTATCT
>NC_036875.1:20821603-20838860 GCF_002910315.2 Salvelinus sp. IW2-2015
CTGTTAATCACACGCTGAAATCATTCAGGGGGCAAACCTTTGGGGTGTAGCACTGTTTAAACTAAAACTATTCCAATGACACACGGAAACCTGGAATAATTTACAGGCCTACATGGTTGGTTAGATGAGAACTTGTAGAAGAAGGCTTATGTATATTTTGGAATGTCAGATGTTGATTTCCGGAGGCTGCCATCACGGAATAGGTAACGAACCACTTTTTATGTTAGTTAATTTAAACGAATCAAGATGTGTCATATGATATCAACAGTGACAATGGTTGGCTGCTATTTAAGTGTTGGCTGCTATTTAAGTGATAGCTTGACTGTACAATCCATGTATTGGGGGTGTGTGGCCAGCGACTTATATAGACTGACCCCCCAAATGTTCTGTGCCATTTAATTTACTCCTCATTCTAAGTGGTTCTAAGTCCTGCGCATCCCAGAGTGTGTGACAAAATCAACTTGTGTAATTCCACTAAGTTTTATTGGGTGAAAATGCAAGCTTGTGTAAGGTATTAACTCATACTGTCGACATTTGGGAAATTAGCCAATATACAATAATTGAATATGGCAAAATAATTAAACATGTCAGTTTAAGATGATAGTTTCTGAGTGGGCAACATATACTATTACATCAATGACATCTACACACAGTGGCCAGCTTATTAGGTACGCCCATCTAGTACTGGGTCTCCAGTACTAGATTGCCTCCAGAACAGCATGAGTAGTAGAATAGGACAGAATACGGTATTTACATATGAGATGAGTAATGCAAAATATGTAAACATTATTAAAGTGACTAATGTTCCAATTATTAAAGTGGCCAGTGATTTCAAGTCCATGTATAGGGCAGCAGCCTCTAATGTGCTAGTGATGGCTATTTAACAGTCTGATGGCCTTGAGATAGAAGCTGTTTTTCAGTCTCTCAATCCCAGCTTTGATGCACCTGTACTGGCCGCGCCTTCTGGATGAAAGCGGGGTGAACAGGCAGTGGCTTGGGTGGTTATTGTCCTTGATGATCTTTTCGGCCTTCCTGTGACATCGGGTGCTGTAGGTGTCCTGGAGGGCAGGTGGTTTGCCCTCCAGGACAGCAGCACTCTCTGGAGAGCCTTGCGGTAGCGGGCAGTGCAGCTGCTGTACCAGGCGGTGATACAGCCCGACAGGATGCTCTCAATTGTGCATCTGTAAAAGGTTGTGAAGGTTTTAAGTGCCGGGACCAAACATGTGCCAGGAAAACATTCCCCACACCATTACACCACCAGCCTGTACCATTGACACCAGGCAGGATGGGGCCATGGACTCATGTTGCTTACGCCAAACCCTGATAAAGCCATCAACATGAAGCAACTAGAACCAGGATTCGTCGGACCAGGCAATGTTTTTCCACTACTCAATTGTCCAGCGTTGGTGATAACGTGCCCACTGGAGCCGGTTCATGTTGTTTTTAGCTGATAGGAGTGGATACCAGTGTGGTCCTCCTCTACAATAGCCCATCCGTGACAGGGTCCGACGAGTTGTGCATTCTGAGATGTCGTTCTGCACACCACTGTTGTACTGCGCTATTATTTGCCTGTTTGTGGCCCACCTGTTAGATTTCACGATTCTTGCCATTCTCATTAGACCTCTCATTAACGAGCTGTTTTCCCCCACAGGACTGACACTGGATGTTTTTTGTTTGTCGCACCATTCTCGGTAAACCCTAGACACAGTCGCTGTGAAAATCCCAGGAGGGCGGCCATTTCTTAGATACTGGAACCGGCGCACCTGGCACCGATGATCATACATTTACATTTACATTTAAGTCATTTAGCAGACGCTCTTATCCAGAGCGACTTACAAATTGGACCACACTCAAAGTCACTTAGGTCACTCGTTTTGCCCATTCTAACATTCTATGGAAAACTAACTGAATTCCTCTATGCCAGTCTGCCTGCTTTATACAGTAAACCACGGCCACATGACTTACAGTCTGTAGGAGCGAAACGTTTGTGAAAGGGGTGGTATACCTAATAAACTTTCGATAGTGTATTCCTCACTCATTTAACCATTTAGAGAGTTAAATGCTCTCAAACACAATTTAACCGGGTGCTCTAGACGGAAGCCTCCGCAGTGTATGTGCAGCAGCCGGAACATTTAAAGTCCCTAGCCTTAGTCTTTTCTTTGAAACATCCTATTACACATTTTTGAGGTTTGAGAAAGTCCCCACTGGGTATATACGTCACATCAACGTCTATTCCACGTTGATTCAATGTAATTTCATTGAAATGGCGTGGAAACAACATTCAACCAGTGTGTGCCCAGTGGGCCATGGCTCAATCAATATGGAGATATTTGGGAATATAATATCCCCTGAATCAAATTTATTTTTGCTTTAAATTCTTGGCTGCGAATGTGATGGAACTGGCTGTGAATCAGATAGGCCTACTGTGTGATTAAATTACGTTCAAATTATCAATGCTGCTGCTATGCTTCAAATTAAATGTTTAATGCAGGATTTCTATATAAAACGCACACAAGACGGTACTAAATCTAGTTGGTGGTACAGTAACCGGAAAAGGTTGGGAACCACTGGCATAGCCCACGTCTTGCATGTATATCCAAACAGTGCGTAATTAAGAACTTTATGGTTCGGTGGAAAATGAATGTTATCTTGAGCGGTGTAATACAAATAACGCAACATACACACGCCCCCTCGAACTGCCGCGCTCTGCGCAGTGTCTGTAGTATTTCGTCAGCAGTAGGCGATAACATCTAAAAACAAAACGGGCCCGCTTGATCAAGATGGGGCCTACTTAGACGAAAAGGAGGACGACTGGCTGGCGAAGTCTCATCGTCAACATCCTCTCCCAAAATTATAATTCGGTGAGGTCATGAACATAGGCCAAATAAATAATCCACCTTGCACAAAAGCAACATTATTCGAATTAAAATATCACACTCTAGGTCGGACCAAGGAGGGACCGGGATGGTTGACACACGTAATTCTGTATTAATTTGTTCCCCATTCAATGAAAGAAGAACAGTATCTCACATCCGGCTATTTATCGTCATAGGCCCTCACGCTGTGGGTGCTATACAGGGATTAGTGACACGTCTCTCTGCGGGGAAGTGATCCGTGTGCTCGGGGCCTCCGCGGAACTAAAAGCTCTGTGAAACAGAGAAAAAAAAAAGCCTCTCCCGTTTCAGCGCGAGGTCCCAGGAGGCCTGGACGGAGGCACAGCTTCAATCAAACCATGACATCTCCTCCCGGGAGGCGTACAGCACACCGAAACTCGATCTCCCCCATCTCTTCGCCATGCCTTCACTTTTGTTCACAGGCACCTCGCATGAGCAGCCAAGAGCGCAGCGGTGGTGTTGGGACTGTTGTTGTATTCAGTGGAAGAACACAAACAACAACAAGTGACATTAGCCTAAAATGGGAGGGCTGAAGCTTTGTCTCAGCAACGCTGTAAGCAGAAAACATTGCCTATATTCGGGGCTACAATCAATCGCTAGACAACAATATAATGACAGGGGATATACCAACACAAGCTCCAAAGAAAACGACATGCCTTGCCATAACTGCAGCTGGGATATACTGTGAATCATAAAAACATAACGGTTAATTTCTAATAGGTCATACTGTCATAATTTCTCACTTCCCACACAGAAGGATTACTGTCCATTTCACCATATGTAACCAAAGTCAGGTGACAGACATGGTCGTCCACATGGCCACAGAGAATTATATTGACATATTAGCGCATTGATTCCCCGTCGTAGATCCATTGATTTCAGCCGATTACAAAACGGCCCAACAGCGTTTAATGGGTTTAGAATGGAGGCGGTGAGATTGTTCCTGCGCGACGCAGATTATCATCTCCATGCCGCCCCACGGGGAGCCTAGAGACGCTGTCACAAATACCAGATCCATCAAACCCCAGGACAATAGCCTGGGACAATAGCCTGCCAGGCTCCGGGTAGACAGGCACAGATCGAGGATCAGGGTAGGCTTTACCCTCCCGATCCAATCATTTAAGGGGATAAACACAAAATTTACTTAAGATCAGTGTCTATGCAATCTTCTTCATGCTCCATTTATAAAGTCCCCGACCTGCCCATATAGACATGGTGGTATAGTGTATGGAGAGATCGTAACTCGAGCACAACGAGAGGAAGCAATGACCTTGCTACACGTGATGGCGAGCCATTCAATGAAATAACGTGCAACCTACGCTATAGCAGGCTAATCTACTGCATCGTCAGGGGGGAATTATGGGGCCTCTCATTTTCTTCTTCCTTTCATGTCTAGTTTCTTGCCCCCCCCCCCCCCCCCCTTCCTTTCTTATCTCTCTCGTGCGTAATTTTGACCTCTGGGCGCGAACGGACACCTGGAGAATGAATCAGCATGGCTGACCTCATCCCACGAGCATAGTAGGCAATGGGGCGCTAAACAGTCCAATGGGATGCTATAAAATAAACTGCAACCAGAATGAGCTGTTTTAGGCTTTATGAAGTAAAGTAGCCCGAGGTGGAATCAACTTAGTGAGATTGAAATTCCAAGTATAGGTCTGCTGATTAAACGTTAGCCTATGCACCATACACATCTTTAGAAAGAAGCGGGTCGTTTACTCCGCGCCATTCAGACACTCTTATCCAGTCTTTCAATAATTCCACAAAAAATGATACAACAATCACGTAATGCGTACAACTTTAATACATAAAAAACGTTTTCAAACGGGTCACTCACGAACAATCACAATAAAGATGCTAAGTGAAGTGCGCATCATTACGCATAGCCATCTAGCATTGACCTACAGTGGCATTGTCCAACAAATCGATAAGATCTTGGCTAAATATGGATACCTCCCACTGTTACCCTATGCTGTGTGCGTGCGTGCGTGTGTGTGTGCACGCTCTGTGCTGTGCGCAAGGCCACTGAAGGCTTGGAGGAAGGCAAACAAAACCAAGATGCAACTTGTCAAGATATAGCCTATATGGAATTTGGGATATTGGAAACAGAATACCTTCCACTGGGCACAGACGTCAGTTCAATGTCCAGTTCTGATTTACATTTGGTTGAGTCATCAACTAACGGCCATTTAACGTGAAATAAACCAAACAAGTCACCCATTGGATTTAGCTAAAACAAAATCCTACATTTTATGTTTTGGTTGGAATGACATGACAGTTTTTTATTTATCTTGTATAGGGGTAAAATAATCTCTCTATAGCCATCTCAAATGTTATATTTACATTGGGAAAGCACACCCTTCTCTTCCTTCTACTATGAGTCCGTTTGCATAGACCAAAACCTTCTCTATCCAAATAAACCACATTATTTTCCCACTTTCAGGGTACTTACTATCATTGCTGAGTCATGTCATGGGACAATGGCAACGCAAGCTCTCACTTTGACTTTGGTCCTCTGCCTATCTGTCTATTTGAAGTGATCACTTATCTGCCACAATGACTAGGGGGCAAACACTATGTCATAAATCACGGTTTCCCCCTATACCAGCGCAAGGCGGTTGGGGAAAGAGTAGGCCATGCCCCGTGTAATCTCCTTCCCAGCCGTGCGTAGTAGGCCTAGGCCTATGACATAAGGTCAGGCAAGCGAAGTAGCCTATATGTATATTTAAGTACAAGGCTAAACAGGGTGTGGGTGTTTGTATATGTGCTGGTGTATTTGAAGCGGCGTTGGTATACCAGAGAGACGATTTGGTAGACGCCAATATTCTAGAACCGTAATTCTAGAACCCTAACTAATACCATTGAGCTGCAACCAGTGAGATAGGAGACATCGATCGCGCCCCAATTAGTGTTCTATCACTGGCCCGAGGTCACACACGCCTCGTGCGCGGCGAAAAACCATGCAGTCATTGCGAGAAACCCTGGCATAAGGCTGTGGCTGCGTGCGGAGCTAGAACATGGACATGAGTGACAATATACCTATATGGAAGAAAACTATCTCCCAAAAAGTGAAGGAATTTGCTGGTGCAAGGTGGTGATTTAAGACTGAAACTGCCAGGCAGGCAAAAAGCCCTGTAGCCTGTATCCCATATCGGGTTCAAATGACAGAGAGAGATGGAGTGTGTTGAACTGTGTTGAACCGTGTGTAAACGGAACAATCCCCTCCTCTTGGCAGGGCGAGGCTGGATTCCGTAACCTTGTTTAGGGCGCGCACACGCACACAGTGAGAACACTTAGATCGATCTGGTAAAGAAAATAAGGTTTATTTAGAAGCCTAGCCTACTTCAGTCTTATCAGTCACTTTCCATCCAACCGTTCTCGGAACCGTTCGTTGACGGGGAAGCGTCGTCCTGTATGACTTACCGACTCATCGCTCTCCGGGTTGACAGGACGGTCCCGGTCGCCAAGCACAGGGCCGAATGACTAACTAAACCCATGTTATTTATCAACCACATGCCACTGCCCCGCCGAAACACACAAAGACCACCCTATGCGCTATTCTTAGAAGTTGCCGTTCCTCTTTCTCCCCTTCTCGCTCTCTCACGCACGCACAGACACCGATATAAAAATCCATCCGAACCTGTATAGTGGAACTTTACACAATTCTCTTCCAGGCTTCGTAAGCTTACACTTCTGGGTTGACAGAGTCAGGTTGGAGAAAATCAATGTATGTCGTTGTGGTGGCTACCCACAATAGGCTATCCTCTCATAGGCGGGGGAGATCACGGTTTATAACCATTCAACAGTGGCAGAACGAATACAAGACCCACCAAAACCAAACGTCTTTATTACACAAATATTTGTCTTACCTGGTCAATATCCTCTATTTCCAACTTTCCTTTTCCCGTTTTTCCAAGTTGTTCACGGCTCTGAGCAAATATTCGTGCGTGGAGGTTACGATTCCGTTATAAAAGCATAGACATCCCGGGCCAGTGAAAATTCAAACCGTTGGATATAAATATGCAGAAGTGTGTCTAACGGGTTATTTACTTGTCAGTCAATTAAACCATATGTTATAGTGTTTCCTTTACACTCGCACAATACTTTTTCACAGTGAAATGTCAATATGTTTCCAGACGAGAGAAAAGCCGTCAAAATCGACTTAGTGTGACAAATCCCTAGAAATAAGGTTTCCAATCATCCTTTATAGAACGTCCCAGTGGCTGGTAACGTACAGTTTAGCAGTGCGCAAGGATACAGGTGGCGAGGTCCGCGGACTCCAGAAATGCATTCAGCTCGGTCGTATCTCGCAGCGCCATGTTGGGTTTTATCAGAGCATGCCGTTTCAAAGCTCTTACTTCCAATCTCGTCAATCCCAGTCTATTCCGAAAATATACTATTTATCTCCGTCGATATTGGGAAAAAGGTCGGGAATGTCTATCTTTCCGTAGTTTTTCTCTGAAAGTTCCTGGTAGCTCCTTTCGTGCCGAGTTGCTGAAGACGCCGAACAGGGCGCGCGGAGCGGAGTGGATTGCTGTACCGCGAGCGGCTCTCTCAATCGCGCAGACTCTACCCAGAAGGCCAATCGGGGAACCGCAATTACCATAAACCTCCTGCACATACACCGCGCGCTGGGGCGGGCGTGTAAAACAAAACACTAGCGAGAAGAGGGGGAGGGTGGCAGTGAACGGTAAAAGGGAAAAAATAAATGAGGGTTGAAATTGACTGGGGGATGACGCCGTAGCTTAACGGGAGGCTCAGGCAGAGAGTGAGAGAGTGTGGGATAAGGAAAGTGAAGAGGTAAAGTAGGATTATGACAGAGAGGGGGAAGTGGAAAAAATAAGGGAGGGAGAGAACCTGCTCGTCCAAGTTCAATGAAGGGCCGTTTATTCTGGAACTTGAAGAAAAGCATCCAATGTAAAGCCTCCACACCTCAGCCGCTGAGTCAGACCCTCAGGGGCCTATGTTGATAGTGTGTGTGTGTATGTGTGTGTGTGTGTGTGTGTGTATCTGACACCTTGGGTGTCAAGACAGTAAACACTGTGCTGTCACACACAGTGAACTAGATGGGCAGACTTCCCGAGTACCAGCCCAATGTACAGAAGATTGGGCTTTACACAATTACCCAAACATTGTCTCACAATTCAAATATGTCACACCATCCAAACATATTGACAGGGGATGGCCAAGGACACTGGTTTTACAGCATATCTATTTTTCTCTGTACATATTTGGGTTCAATATTGCATGTTGCAAAGTCATGCCAGGCAGTGAGTTTGAGAAGTGTGATGAGGATGAGAGAATGACCCAGAAAGAGAGAAAGGAGGGGAGGAAGAGAGACAGACCCAGAAAGAGGAAGTGGGAAGGCAGACGTTCTGTTGGTTGCTCAAGGCTGAGATGAATCTGTTAGGTCTGTGTGTCAGAGGAGGAGGCTAGGGATATCCAGCCTAGCCAGAGGTGTGGTGTGTGTGTGTTCTTGGAGTGTGTGAGGGAGAGCAAGAGAGAGGGAGGGTTAGGGAGGAGAGTTGGCAGGGGAAGGTCTGGGTGCATTTTATGCAGCTGCTGAGAGTAGGAGCTGAAAAAGCAGTGCCTGACACACACACTCTCTCTCAAACACACGCATTGAAAAAACATACAAATTAGTCCTTGAAGGCAAACTGTCAGGTGAACATTTTCCTAAAACTAGCCCACCGAAGTCAGAGAGAGAAGCAGAGGCAGGGACAGGAGAGACGGAACCAGATAAGACAGACAGAGAAAGAGAAAAGAGAGAGAAAGAAAGAGAGAGAGAATGCAGAATGAGAGGAGATGAAAGAGAGGGGCTGAGTGCTGCATTATTCTGCTCTGAAATCAGAGAGCCGTCGGCCCCAAGGGATTTGCACACACACACACACACACACACACACACACACANCACACACACACACACACACACACACACACACACACACACACACACACACACACACACACACACACACGTAGGCTATTAGCATGAGAGTGGGTGGCGAATCCTGAAAAGCCTGGGCTGGGGAAGGGTTGCTTTAGTAGTGAGGGGTTGGAAGGTGAATCAGGGAAGGGGGTGAGAGAGAGATACACAGATCAAAAACAGGTTTTGTTTCTATTTAAAAAATACGAAAACTGTTCACACTAAACTCAGGTTATGAAGAATACTTTGTCTATTTTCTTTCAGAGAACTGAAATGTGTCATTTTGCATTCAACCAAACCCTCTGAGCCTTGTGACATGGCAAGGAAAAACAACCTTTTATAGTAGAGGAAAATGTCCTAATATTGTCATAAACATATAACAAATGGCATATTTCACTTTCAGTGATATTTATCGATCTACTTAAGTGCAACCAGGAAAAGGCCACCTGATGGAGTGTCCATCTGACAAAGGCTGGTAGTGTTGTCACTGGCCTGGTCTAGAAGGTCAAAGCTCGGATGCATGAATGCACACGTCCCCTTTCAGCTCCGCATTGGCCCTCTGGAGCATGCACACACAGCCACCATACGCTGAGTCACGGGCCAGTCCTACATCAGAGCTCCAATCAGAGCACTGACACCATCTATCTCTCTCCCTCTCTTTCAAATGTAAGAGCACACACGTCAACTGAGCTCTGAGAAAAACAAGCAAACCTTTCAAGGCTGAAAGTCATTGAATGAATCTTTGTGGTAAAACTGTCAGAGCTCTGCGAGTGTGTGTGCACGTGTGTGCATCCATGTGGGTGTGTGACTTTGTGCTCATGTAAGTTTGATTGTGTGTGAGGTAGTTGTAGTTGCCCTTGTATATTTATGTGAAACAATCAGAGCTCTGAGTGTGTGTTTGTGTCTATGCATGCGTGTGTCAGTAAACCAAAACAGTGAATGCACACACACACCCCAGTGTAGGAGCAGCACTCTGGGAGGTCACAGTGATCCAGCCATCTGCTGCTGCAATCAGACACTGGAGCAACGCTGACATACACACACACAAAGCCCCAATGGAAACAGTTAGAGCAGCACACACATTACTGGCAATCGCACACAGTACAGACACACAAGCAAACACACTGCTGGCACACACACACACACACACACACACACACACACACACACACACACACACACACACACACACACACACACACACACACATTCGGTTAGGGCAGCCAACATGCAAACTAGCACAGTGTCACGCACAATGTCTCACTAACACACAAATGCCACACGCACACCTCAGGCTCAGGTTTCAGGAAGCTCTTTGCACGCAGCTCAGCTAGCAGCAGCCGGTTCTAATCAGCACAATCCACCTGCAGATCGTTATGGATCGCTTACCGTAATCCACATATGGACAGACACACACACTTTTATAATATACACTTACTCAGACAAAGCCTACTATTTTTCTTTAGCACGCACACACACACACACACACACACACACACACACACACACACACACACACACACACACACACACACACACACACACTTTCTAACACATGGACACCTCTCTTACACTCATACTGCGCCCTCACTAATCATCGGGAATCCACCTTGATATCGTTACGGATTCCTTATCACAATCTACACACGCGCACGTACGCAACAGCCCCCCGCCGTGCCGGGCTAACCGGTTCCCCACAGGCGCGCCACGCTGCGTTAGCGCAGCCTCACCAGGGATAATTACAGACCAGCGCAGCGGGGCAAGCCTGGCCCCGTGCCAAGGCTGATCAGTGATACAAAGAGAAACGTGAATCGAGAAAATCGTTAAGGGCCGAGAATATAGACCCATAAAACTCAACTCTGGAACTTGAAGCCAGTTCCAATGCATTTTTTCATTGTTCCCTTCAAATCAGGGACTGATTTAGACCTGCGACACCAGGTGTGGACATTTAAATATGTAGAAAACGAGCTTTATTGGGATGAAATTAAAATGGTCTGTAATCAAATAACCTATAATTAGCAGAGTTACCTAAAAATGTAAAAAGACAAAAAAGATTAGTCTTGCTTTCAAGCATTCTGAGCAGACCACTTGCCTTATATAGCGCAGCGAAGCTCGCCCCCTTCCCTCCCTCGCTCTGGGAGAGCTCTGTAGAGTTCCGCTCGTGCCCAGCCACCTCAACCCACCCACCCCTTCTCAGCCCCCCTATTCGCCTCTCTCCCCACCTGGCTGAGCTGTCAGGCTGCGCACACATCCCTCAATTCCCAATTTAAGGGCTTTATTGCAAGGGACCATATGTTTAGCATTGCCAAAGCAAGTCAAATAGATAATACAAAAAAGTGAAATAAACTATAAAAATTGAAACAGTAAACATTACACTCACAAACTTCCAAAAAGAATAAAGACATTTCAATGTCATATTATGTCTATATGCAGTGTTGTAAATGATGTACAAAAGGAAAATAAACATAACTATAGGTGTATTTAGACCGTTGCTTGTTCTTCACTTGTTGCCCCTTTCTTGTGGCAACAGGTCACAAATCTTGCTGCTGTGATTGCACACTGTGGTATTTCACCCAATAAATATGGAAGTTTATCAAAATTGTATTTGTTTTCTAATTATTTGTGGGTCTGGTTATCTGAGGAAATATGGTCATACACTTTGCAGGAGGTTAGGAAGTGCAGCTCAGTTTCCGCCTCTCTCCTTCTCTTTCAAATGAACACACACACAAACACGCTCATAAACACATTGCGCTACCGAGCTCCGAGAGGCCTCCGGCGCTTCACTCCTTCCCGTACTACTGCGATTAGCCATGGCAGGAGAGAAGGCATGATAGTGCGCATATATTCTTTAGTTGATGTTGCTTTGAGTCATCTCACTTTGTTTTATTTCACTTGTTGCTCTGGCAATGTAAACACGTGTTTCCGATCGAATAAAGCCCATTTGAATTAACTGAATTGAGAGAGAGAGAGAGCGAGAGAGGAGGCGCTTGAGACGGAAAAAACGGAGTACGTTTCCATAACGGAGCTCTCATCTCCGCCCTTCCATCTTCCCTCTCGCTGGTTCTTTCCACTCTCCCCCCCCCCCCTCTCTCATTCCCTCGCTCTCCTTTCCGTTCAGGCTCCACCGCAGCAGAAATAAATGTCCGCGGCTCGAGAGGCGGCAGCTGGTATCTGGGCCGTGACGCGGGTCGCGCAGACGAGGGAAAATATATAGACTGTGGTGTGTGTGTGTGTTGTGTGTGTGTGTGTGTGTGTGTGTGTGTGTGTGTGTGTGTGTGTGTTCGTGTGTGTGTGTGTGATGTGTGTGTGTGTGTGTGTGTTGTTGGGTGGGGGCTCGTTTTACCGCATTTGGGATTTAAATGGACCTCTATAGAGCCTGTATAGCACAAGACCAGACGAGGCACGTTCCCCCCCTTAAGGAAAAATATATATTTTTTTACAAAAAGCCAACGTTCAGTAAGATATAGATATGTGCATATTTGCTATCCTTACGAAAACACATGTTGAAGGGATGATTTATTATTTTTTGTTATTTGATAAAAACAGAAACTTTAGAAAGGGGGCGTTTTGCGCCACTATCGGACCCCCCCCCCCATAGGGCAAAATGCCTCCTGAAAGAGTGTTAAATAAATGCTATATGTTTAATTTAGACATGTTACAGTAATTGACTCTTAAAAGCTAAAGTCTAGGTACCTTATTTTAATTAAATAGGTCAAATATCGAAACCAAATGGCATTGCACACCTCACTATTAAAAGGTTTTGATTTATTAAGGTCCCTATTTTAATTTCTGTGCTTCCTGTCCAAATCATCCTAAAGTATCAAAAAATGGATGATGTAAATCAATGAAACTACTTATAGATTATTTGGACATGATTTGGAAAATGCTGATACAGTGCCTTCAGAAAGTATTCAGCCCCCTTGACTTTTTCAACATTTTGTGGGATTAAAATGTATTTAATTGTCCTTTTTTTGTCAACGATCTACACAAAATCCTCTGTCAAAGTGGAAGAAATATTCAAAAAAAAAAATTGAATAGAAAATAAAACACTAATATAATTTGATTAGATAAGTATTCAACCCCCTGAGTCAAAACGTTAAAATCCCCTTTGGCAGCGATTACAGCTTTAAGTCTTTCTGGGTAAGTCTCTAAGAACTTTGCAAACCTGGATTGTACAATATTTGCCCATTTTTCTTTTTAGTATTCTTCAAGCTCTGTCAAGTTGGTTGTTGATCATTGCTAGACAGCCATTTTCAAGTCTTGCCATAGATTTTCAAGCCGATTTAAGTTGAAACTGTAACTAGGCCACTATTGAACATTCAATGGCGTCTTAGTAAGCAACTCCAGTGTATATTAGCCTTGTGTTTTAGGTTATTGTCCTGCTGAAAGGTGAATTTGTCTCCCAGTGTCTGTTGGAAAGCAGACTGAAACAGGTTTTCCTCTAGGATTTTGCCTGTGTTTAGGTCTATTCCGTTTCTTTTTATCCTAAAAACGACCTAGTCCTTGCCGATGACAAGCATACCCATAACATGATGCAGCCACCACCACGTTTGAAGATATGAAGAGTGATACTCAGTGATGTGTTGTGTTTGATTTGCCCCAAACATAACACTTTGTATTCAGGACATTAAAATATTTCTTTGCCACATTTTTTGCAGTTTTATTTTTGTCCCTTATTGCAAACAGGATGCATGTTTTGGAATATTTTTCTTCTGTACAGGCTTCCTTCTTATTACTCTGTCATTTACGTTAGTATTGTGGTGTAACTACAATTATGTTGATAGATCCTCAGTTTCCTCCTATCACAGCCATTAAACTCTGTAAATGGTTTAAAATCACCATTGGTCTCATGGTGAAATCTCTGAGCGGTTTCCTTCCTCTCCATCAACTGAGTTAGGAAGGAGTCCTGTATCTTTGTAGTGATTGGGTGTTTTGATACACAATCCAAAGTGTAATTAATAACTTAACCATGCTCAAAGGGATATTTAATGTCTGCTTTTTCACATGTTTACCCATATACCAATAGATGCCCTTCTTTGCGAGGCATTGGAAAACCTCCCTGGTCTTTGTTGCTGAATCTGTGCTTGAAATTCACTGAGGGACCTTACAGATAATTGTATGTGTGGGGTACAGAGATGAGGTAGTCATTCAAAAATCATGTCAAACACCATTATTGCACGCAGAGTGAGTCCATGCAACTTATCTGACCTGTTAAGCAAATCTGGACTTATTTATGCTTGCCATAACAAAGGGGTTGAATACTTGACTCAAGACATTTCAGCTTTTCATTTTTATTCATTTGTAAAAAAATATATATAATTCCACTTTGACATTATGGGATATTGTGTGTAGATCAGTGACACACCATCTAAATGTAATAMATTTTAAATTCAGGCTGTACCACAACATGGGTGTGAATACTTTCTGAAGGCACTGTATAGAGTACTATTGATATGCATTGGATTGCCCTGGGGGCATTTCTGATTATTTATCTTTAGGCTCCCCTACTGGTTTATAAAAAAATTGTTATAAATCTAATTTCATTAGATTATATATATATATAACTTTTTCTAAATGATAAAATATTAGATCAATTTAGCTTAACATCGTTTTGTTGGATTGACTTAAATTGAGATGAGAGATTACATTTTTAGTTGAGCAAGTGTTACGAAAAAATGTGTGACAAAGTGGTTTCTGTGAGAATTACAGGAGGGGTGTTTAACCCTGGTGGGCTTTTTACCCCAAGACAACATAATACAGCCATAATCATATGCATGGTATTGGAATTAGTTAGTGCTGTGCACACGAAACACAGAGATAGGCTACACACACAAACACCCACCCACTCACTACTCACTCACACACACCACAAGCAAACAAACTAGCCCGTGCTGTGTGTGTTGAGTACGTGTGTGAGAGAGAGACGAGTCACTACATTTCATGCAGTTCCTCACCCAACTTGTGCAGCCCTCACAAGCACGCAGAGACTGACAGCCGGGCGAGCGGGCGAAGGGGGATTGATTTATAGAAATCTAATAATCTAGATCTGCACGTTGTTCGTCATTGTATTATCAATCAACCAACCAACTCTGACACTGACAGGCAGTTGAACCAAGAGTGGAAAGAAGGCTGGGAACTCCCCGATGAGGAAACCCCCTATTTAGAACCGCATAGGCCCCATTATAGGGCCGTTTGCCGAGCAGTTCCCAGCGTGGGGCAGAAGCAATTCGTGCAAGAGAATAGGCCTAAAAATATTTATGCTAGAGGGAAATCAGTAAATTAGCCTACAGTGCATTTGGAAAGTATTTAGACCCCTTGACTTGTTCACATTTTGTTACGTTACAGCCCTATTCTAAAATGGATCAAATAAAAACATTTCCTCATCAATCTACACACAATACACCATAATGACAAAGCGAAAACAGCAGGGAGCAGGTCTCGAACCCTTGACCTTCTAGCCCAAAGTCCAGCGCGTTATCGACAGTGCCGCAAAAGCATGCCCAAGCGGCAGAGTCGATTTCCTCGCTTATAAACTCAGGGTTGTTACAGTATTACATAAAAAAACAGAAATACCTTTTTTACATAAGTATTCAGACCTTTTTCTATGAGACTCGAAATTGTTTCCATTGATCATCTTTGGAGTCCACCTGAGGTAAATTCAATTGATTGTACATGATTTGGAAAGGCACACACAAATCTGGGGAAGGATAACAAAACATTTCTGCAGCATTGAAGATCCCCAAGAAGAGTGGCCTCTATCATTCTTAAATGGAAGAAGTTTGGAACCACTTTTGACCAAGGCCCTTCTTCCCCTGATTGCTCAGTTTATTATTATAATCATTTTTTCACCTTTATTTAACCAGGTAGAACAGTTGAGAACAAGTTCTCATTTACATCTGCGACCTGGCCAAGATAAAGCAAAGCAGTGAGACAAAAACAACAACACAGAGTTACACATAAACAAATGTAGTCAATAAAACAAAATAAAAATAGAAGAATATATGTACAGTGTGTGCAAATGTAGAAGAGTAGGGAGGTAGGCAATAAATAGGCCCTAGAGGCAAAAATAATTACAATTTAGCATTAATACTGGAGTGATAGATGTGCAGATGATGATGTGCAAGTAGAGATACTGGGGTGCAATAGAGCAAGAGGGTAAGTAACAATATGTGGATGAGGTAGTTGGGTGTGCTATTTACAGATTGTCTGTGTACAGGTACAGTGATCGGTAAGCTGCTCAGACAGTTGATGCTTAAAGTTAGAGAGGGAGATATAAGACTCCAGCTTCAGAGATTTGTGCAGTTCGTTCCAGTCATTGGCAGCAGAGAACTGGAAGGAAAGGCGGCCAAAGGAAGTGTTGGATTTGGGGATGACCAGTGCAATGTACCTGCTGGAGTGCGTGCTACGGGTGGGTGTTGCTATGGTGACCAGTGAGCTGAGATAAGGCGGGGCTTTACCTAGCAAAGACTTACAGATGACCTGGAGCCAGTGAGTTTGGCGACGGATATGTAGCAAGGGCCAGCCAACGAGAGCATAAAGGTTGCAGTGGTGGGTAGTATATGTGGCTTTGGTGATAAAACAGATGGCACTGTGATAGACTACATCCAGTTTGCTGAGTAGAATGGTGTTGGAGGCTATTTTGTAAATTACATCGCCAAAGTCAAGGATCAGTAGGATGGTCAGTTTTACAAGGGTATGTTTTGCGGCATGAGTGAAGGAGGCTTTGTTGCGAAATAGGAAGCCGATTCTAGATTTATTTTTGGAATGGAGATGTTTGATGTGAGTCTGGAAGGAGAGTTTACAGTCTAACCAGACACCTAGGTATTTGTAGTTGTCCACATATTCTAGGTCAGAACCGTCCAGAGTAGTGATGCTAGTCGGGCAGGAGGGTGCGGGCAGCAATCGGTTGAAGAGCATGCACTTAGTTTTACTAGCATTTAAAGCAGTTGGAGGCCACGGAAGTGTTGTATGTCGTTGAAGCTCGTTTGAAGGTTTGTTAGCCGTGTCCAAAGAAGAGCCAGAAGTATACAGAATGGTGTTGTCTGCATAGAGGTGGATCAGAGAATCACCAGCAGCTAGAGCGACTCAATTGATATATACAGAGAAAAGAGTCGGCCCGAGAATTGAACCGTGTGGCACCCCCATAGAGACTGCCAGAGGTCCGCACAACAGGCCCTCCGATTTGACACACTGAACTCTATCTGAGAGGTAGTTGGCAGTAATTTGAGAAGCCAAGGCTTTTGAGTCTGCCGATAAGAATGCGGTAATTGACAGAGTCGAAAGCCTTGGCCAGGTCGATGAAGACGGCTGCACAGTGTTGTCTTTTATCGATGGCGGTTATGATATCGTTTAGGTCCTTGAGCGTGGCTGAGGTGCACCCATGACCAGCTCGGAAACCAGATTGCATAGTGGAGAAGGTACGGTGGTATTCGAAATGGTC
>NC_036875.1:20838885-20850504 GCF_002910315.2 Salvelinus sp. IW2-2015
GAACCAGAGTGGAAAGAAGCTGGAACTCCCCGATGAGGAAACCCCCTATTTAGAACCGCATAGGCCCCATTATAGGCGGTTTGCCGGAGCAGTTCCCAGCGTGGGCAGAAGCAATTCGTGCAAGAGAATAGGCCTTAAAAATATTTATGCTAGAGGGAAAATCAGTAAATTAGCCTACAGTGCATTTGGAAAGTATTTAGAACCCCTTGACTTGTTCACATTTTGTTACGTTACAGCCCTATTCTAAAATGGATCAAATAAAAACATTTCCTCATCAATCTACACACAATACACCATAATGACCAAGCGAAAAACAGAGGGAGCATCTTTGATCATCTTTGGAGTCCACCTGAGGTAAATTCAATTGAATTGACATGATTTGAAAGGCACACACAAAATCTGGGGAAGGATAACAAACATTTCTGCAGCATTGAAGATCCCCAAGAAGAGTGCCTCTATCATTCTTAAATGGAAGAAGTTTGGAACCACTTTTGACCAAGGCCCTTCTTCCCCTGATTGCTCAGTTTATTATTATAATCATTTTTTCACCTTTATTTAACCAGGTAGAACAGTTGAGAACAAGTTCTCATTTACATCTGCGACCTGGCCAAGATAAAGCAAAGCAGTGAGACAAAAACAACAACACCAGATTACACATAAACAAATGTAGTCAATAAAACAAAATAAAAATAGAAGAATATATGTACAGTGTGTGCAAATGAGAAGAGTAGGGAGGTAGGCATAAAATAGGCCCTAGAGGCAAAATAATTACAATTTAGCATTAATACTGGAGTGATAGATGTGCAGATGATGATGTGCAAGTAGAGATACTGGGGTGCCAATAGACAAGAGGGTAAGTAACAATATGTGGATGAGGTAGTTGGTGTGCTATTTACAGATGTCTGTGTACAGTACAGTGATCGTAAGCTGCTCAGACAGTTTGATGCTTAAAGTTAGAGAGGGAGATATAAGACTCCAGCTTCAGAATTTGTGCAGTTCGTTCCAGTCATTGCAGCAGAGAACTGGAAGGAAAGGCGGCCAAAGGAAGTGTTGGATTGGGATGACCAGTGCAATGTACCTGCTGGAGTGCGTGCTACGGGTGGTGTTGCTATGGTGACCAGGTAGCTGAGATAAGCGGGGCTTTACCTAGCAAAGACTTACAGATGACCTGGAGCCAGTGAGTTTGGCGACGGATATGTAGCAAGGGCCAGCCAACGAGAGCATAAAGGTTGCAGTGGTGGGTAGTATATGTGGCTTTGGGATAAAACAGATGGCCATGTGATAGACTACATCCAGTTTGCTGAGTAGAATGGTGTTGGAGGCTATTTTGTAAATTACACGCCAAAGTCAAGGATCAGTAGGATGGTCAGTTTTACAAGGTGATGTTTTCGGCATGAGTGAAGGAGGCTTTTGTGCGAAATAGGAAGCCGATTCTAGATTTATTTTTGGAATGGAGATGTTTGATGTGAGTCTGGAAGGAGAGTTTACAGTCTAACCAGACACCTAGGTATTTGTAGTTGTCCACATATTCTAGGTCAGAACCGTCCAGAGTAGTGATGCTAGTCGGGCAGGAGGGTGCGGGCAGCAATCGGTTGAAGAGCATGCACTTAGTTTTACTAGCATTTAAAGCAGTTGGAGGCCACGGAAGTGTTGTATGTGCTTGAAGCTCGTTTGAAGGTTGTTAGCCGTGTCCAAAGAAGAGCCAGAAGTATACAGAATGGTGTTGTCTGCATAGAGGGGGATCAGAGAATCACCAGCAGCTAGAGCGACTCAATTGATATATACAGAGAAAAGAGTCGGCCCGAGAATTGAACCGTGTGGCACCCCATAGAGACTGCCAGAGGTCCGCACAACAGGCCCTCCGATTTGACACACTGAACTCTATCTGAGAGGTAGTTGGCAGTAATTTGAGAACCAAGCTTTTGAGTCTGCCGATAAGAATGCGGTAATTGACAAGTCGCAAAGCCTTCTGCCAGGTCGATGAAGACGGCTGCACAGTGTTGTCTTTATCGATGCGCGTTATGATATCGTTTAGGTCCTTGAGCGTGCTGAGGTGCACCCATGACCAGCTCGGAAACCAGATTGCATAGTGGAGAAGGTACGGTGGTATTCGAAATGTCGGAGATCTGTTTATTAACTTGCTTTCAAAGATTTTTTGAAAGGCAGGGCAGGATGGATATACAGTGGGGAGAACAAGTATTTGATACACTGCCGATTTTGCAGGTTTTCCTACTTACAAAGCATGTAGAAGTCTGTAATTTTTATCATAGGTACCACTTCAACTGTGAGAGACGGAATCTAAAACAAAATTACAGACCTCTACATGCTTTGTAAGTAGGAAAACCTGCAAAATCGGCAGTGTATCAAATACCTGTTCTCTCCCACTGTATACCATCCTTGCCCTGCCTTTCAAAAATCTTTGAAAGCCAAGTTAATAAACAGATCTCCGTAGGTGATCAAATACTTATGTCATGCAATAAAATGCAAATTAATTATTTAAAAATCATACAATGTGATTTTCTGGATTTTTGTTTTAGATTCCGTCTCTCACAGTTGAAGTGTACCTATGATAAAAATTACAGACCTCTACATGCTTTGTAAGTAGGAAAACCTGCAAAATCGGCAGTGTGTCAAATACTTGTTCTCCCCACTGTAGGTCTACAACAGTTTGGGTCTAGAGTGTCTCCCCCTATGAAGAGGGGGATGACCGCGGCAGCTTTCCAATCTATGGGGATCTCAGATGACACGAAAGAGAGGTTGAATGGGCTAGTAATAGGAGTTGCAACAATTTCGGCGGAAAATTTTAGAAAGAGAGGGTCCAGATTGTCTAGCCCAGCTGATTTGTAGGGATCCAGATTTTGCAGCTCTTTCAGAACATCAGCTGTCTGGATTTGGGTGAAGGAGAAGAGGGGGCGCGGGGGTTCGGCAAGTTGCTGCAGGGGGTGCTGAGATGTTGGCCAGGGTTGGGGTAGCCAGGTGGAAAGCATGGCCAGCCGTGGAAAAATGCTTCTTGAAATGATCGATTATCGTAGATTTATCGGTGGTGACAGTGTTTCCTATCCTCAGTGCAGTCGGCAGCTGGGAGGAGGTGCTCTTATTCTCCATGGACTTTACAGTGTCCAAAAACTTTTTGAAATTAGTGCTACAGGAAGCACATTTCTGTTTGAAAAAGCTATCCTTAGCTTTCCTAATTGACTGAGTATTTGGTTACTGACTTCCCTGAAAAGTTGCATATCACGGGGGCTATTTGATGCTAATGCAGAACGCCACAGGATGTTTTTGTGCTGGTCAAGGGCAGTCAAGTCTGGGGTGAACCAAGGGCTATATCTGTTCTTAGTTCTACATTTTTTGAATGGGGCATGYTTATTTAAGATGGAGAGGAAAGCACTTTTGAAGAGCAACCAGGCATCCTCTACTGACRGGACGAGGTCAATATCCTTCCAGGATACCCGGGCCAGGTCGATTAGAAAGGCCTGCTCGCTTTAGTGTTTTAGGGAGCGTTTGATAGTGATGAGAGGTGGTCATTTGACCGCGGACCCAGTACTCACACAGACAATGAGGCAGTGATCGCTGAGATCCTGGTTGAAGACAGCAGAGGTGTATTTAGAGGGCAGGTTGGTCAGGGTGATATCTAAGAGGGTGCCCATGGTTACGGATTTCAGGTTGTACCTGGTAGGTTCCTTGATTTGTGTGAGAAACTGAGCAATCAGGGGAAGAAGGACCTTGGTCAGGAAAGTGACCCTCATCCAACATATTACTACTTTACTCAAAAGCAAGTGGATTATTTATCTTAAGGCTTTCCTATGTTTATATTTACAAAAATATATATAGATCTAACTTCATTGGAATATATCTACAACTTAAAAAACAAAAAGAGATCAACTTACCACCAATCGTTTGTAGAAATATCTCCAAAAATTGTGATGACAGAGGAAAAGTTTTGTTCAGCAAGAACAGTGACAGCAGGGAAAAGTTTTGGGAAAATAATTTGGTGATATCTTGTGGTCTTTATGTGAATTACGGGGGGCAGTTACCCCCTACTACTACTACCCTAAAGTTTAGGCTCCCGTTAATTCCTGATTTCTTATTTCACATTTGTTTATTGTTTTTTAGCTTGCTTTGGCAATGTAAACATAGCCTGTTTTCCATGCCAATAAAGCACATTTTAATTGAATTGAGAAAGCGAGGCACCATTCCCAGTTGGCCTCTATCGGAAAGTTGAGTTTGTGCGAGCCCCAAAATGGAAGGCTATTAATGCCCCCCCTCATATGAGGTTGACTTCAGCCATGGCGTAGTTATTCTCCCTCTGTGTACTAGCCAGCCTACTGACTGCAAGGCGCCGTGCGTCACCCCTGGGTCAAGGCCACCGTCCAAACAACGTTTCTCTCCGAATCCTGCGTGTCGCCAAACACTGCGCGCTCTCTCTCCCATTGTGACACACAGACAAACACGCGATCTATCGGTCTCTTTCTCTCCCACATAGGCTACTGTCTATTTCTATCACACGCACTCTTTCAAACACATTCTACCAGACTGTTAAACTCTCTATACGCTAGGACTACTCTGACGAGACCTACTAGAAGTGACTCGGTGGCAGAGAGGCGAGGCTATAGTACGCAGTGCGTGCAGCCATGCCTGTGTTCTGCGAATGTTCAGTAGTATCCAATTCCATCACATGCAGCGATACTGGGGGAATAATTATTCCCGTGTGACAATGAGATTGTTATTTCCAGGCACTTCGCGGGACTTTTTTTTTTTACAGAGACGTTCAAACGGAGTGGTGGGGGTAGATTTGTGGAGGACCATGGACACTTTTTCATAAATCAAAATCCAGTTAACCAGATTTGGAGACATGGCAGAGGCCAATGGGGTTAGCAGAATAATTAATATCCATTATTCTACAACCCTCGAGACACGATTTGGCACACACACACAGTGTTGTGTTACTCTATTTCCCTATATATGATCCATGATTGACAAGGCTGACAATGTGACAGGAGAATAAACACAAACTGTCTCAGTGTTGCTGTGAAAGGTTTATTAGATGGAGTGTACAGCAGAACAATAGACATATGCCTAAACTAGGATTGGTGCAGCGATTGTATGTGGTTTGAAAGGGGACTGTATAATTATGTGTAGATAGGATTCTGTGTTAGGTATATATGCGCATCCCCAAATTGACCCCTTGACCCAAACCTCCTATGCACTTGTGTAGATGACTGTTTCACTAATAGCTATCTAGTTCTCCATAAGTGCACTGGGGCTATGGGGTTGATTTGGGAAAGGAGCGACATCCTTGTCAGGATGTTCAGCAAAATCACATCTCTCTTTTCATCAACCCGTCAACCACACAGCACCTCTAATAGCCTGCTAATCACATTGCGGTTCTCTAGATGTCAGCCAATGACATAGTGTCGAAGGTAAATGACAGGCCGTCAGAGGCTCCTACTGTCCTTGTGGCAGCCGCTACATCAAAGAGACAGGTGACTGTGTGTCAAAGTGTGTGTGTGTGTGTGTGTACATGCATTTGTGTGAGACAGGCATCAAAGAAAGAGTGTAAGTGTGTGAGACACATTTTAAGAGTGTGTGCGTGATCAATTTTACTGCTTCCACCCCCATTGAGGCCTAAACAGCAGGACATGGAGACCATTTAGGGGTCAAGTTAACCTTTTCACATTCCAGTCAAAAGCATCCATACAAAAATATAGCGTATACACTAATATATATACAGTACATTGTCTCTTATAAATACAGTATAACAGTTTATCAAACAAACTCAAACCTGTGGGCGGACCACAGCATTTCATGGAAAAACAACATACAGATGCATAAAAGTACGAAAAACAATGGACGTTTTACAAGAGTAGCAACATTAGTGATAACATATGTAAAGACAACAACAGATATGATAGAAGTTAAACGGTTCAAATACTGGATTTTGTTCGTTTAAATCCCCAGCTATCGTTGGGACATGAATTGTTCTAAGATATCTCTTGCTCCCTCTCCTCTATCTTGGTTTCACAATTCCATCACCCCTCCCCTTCTTTACATTTTTTCCTCCCTCYATTTATCTGTCTGTTTTGAATTGAGGCCTTTTTTGCATGTTGAGTTGAGTTAGAGAAGCTGTATGGTCAGCTACTGTAGCATTAGCAACAGAGGGGTATACTACAAAGCAGGATCAATGAGTTAGCCTGCTAACTGATAAACAACCAGAAATAACTACTGATTTTCTGGTTAATTAAGAAAGCTAAACTTAGATTTGCGTTTTGGTTGTCGAGTCAATTAGACCATGCCCATTTCAAGCTTATCTTTCTAAAAAAATAAAAAGTTATGACAGACTATTCAGGTAAGTTAGCTAGCTAACTTGTTTAACTTGCGTTGTATTATACCCCTCAGAGCTCAGTAAGTCACATATAATGTTGGGCATTATCGTGATCGCAACATGTTCCTGGGAGGGATTTGCTAACAGTAGTCATACAGTATAAAAAATAAGCCATAAATAACATAATAAACACAAGCTAATAGCATACGCAGCAGGTAGTCTAGAGGTTAAGAGTGTTGGGCCAGTAACCGAAAGGTCGCTGGTGCAAATCCACGAGCCGACTTGGTGAAAAATCTGTCGATGTGTCCTTGAGCAAGGCACTCAACCCTAATTGCGCCTGTAAATCGTCTGCTAAATGACAACAAAAAAATGAATGTAAAAATAACATGGAGAGCTCAGTAAGCCAAGTGACTGTGCAGTAGCTGGGTACATGTCAATAGTCTTAACTGTTTTCCTCTCCTTTGAACATTAAACACACATTTTGCTTTCACCTATCCTGTCTTTTCAGATCAGTGCAGATGAAGGAAAGGAGGTGAGGAGAGGAAGCCCCTTGGGACTAGTGATATGCTAGCCTGGGTACGAGGAAAGTCTGTTTTTTCCTTAGCCAGCTCTGCAGTTGTTGACTAGGACTGAAGCAGAGTCAGACTGGCACCCAGGCTAGCGTGTAGCATTAGGGTTGAAGGCTGTTTAAAGCACTATAGCTGCTTCGCCGATTCTGTTACGATGTTGTGTAAGTCAGATAGCAAGGCAGGATAGTGTGTGTGTGTGTGTGTGTGTGTGTGTGTGTGTAGCTTGGAGCGTGATTAAATAGTAAAGGATGTGGATTTCATAAGGGATCCTGACAGATCTACACAGTAAACCCTACACCATCTCCTCTTCGCTCCCTTTCTTCCCTCTTCCTCCCTACGTATCCCCCCTACAGAACTTAATCTCTCGCTATCTACATAAGTCTGTCTGTCTGTCGGTGCCTCTCTCTTTGGGTCTCTGCTCTTTCAGGGTCATGTGCACAGGCTGGGCCAGTCCACGAGATATACGGAACCCGGACTATTTACGCTGGTGTCATCATCCATACCTCTCCTGGAAAGTCCCCCAGTGCTCAGCCTGTGTGTATGTGGCACCGCCCCATATGTACTCCCTGATATCCTGTCCATTCACACAGCCGAGGACATGTCAGCGCCAACTAGGATCACACGAACAGAAGAAAACATATGCACAGACTCATGTTAAAACAGTCACATCACACAGCACAGCTCACACACACACACACACACACACAACCACACACACATCACGACACTACTACCACACACACACACACACCGGCGACACACACACACACTGACACACACACACATCAGTCAAATAGGATCAGAACACGCACACAAAGAGACAGACACGCACACATTTGGCAGAGCCGAGATGTGTGCTGATTGTAGTGCCACAGGCAGTTGAGCCGCATGGTTAGAAAACTGATCAATATCACAGAGAGGGAGAGAGGGGGGGAGAGACAGAGAGTGCAAGCCACAGAGGGGGAGGATGAGAGAGAAAGCTTAACAAAGGAGAGATATGAACGACAGATAGAGAATTAGACAGAGAGAGAAAAAGAAAAAGAAACAGAAGGAGAGATATGAACGACAGAGGATGAGATAGCATAATAGAAACAGAGGAAGAGAGACAGCAACAGAGGGAGAGACAGAGGGAGAGAGAGACAGAGAGGGAGAGAGGCGGCAGGACAAATAGTGGGAGGGTGAGAGAGAGAGAGTGGGAGAGCGTGAAAGTGTGGACTTGCTGCGGAGGGGAATAATGTTTTGACGCTGTTACGGATACGCCACCCCCCACCAATCTCACACCTGATGTGTGTGGGAGTCGTATGCCATGATGAATACCAACTGCCTGTTAGTCATGAAAGAGCACGCACACACAAACACATAACTCCCAGTTGCTCAAACACAGACACACTCATATGTCTATTTCTCTGTTTCTCTCTCTCACAAACACACACACTCACTCCCCGTTGCTCAAACATAGACACAATCAGGTCTATATCTCTGTTCCCCTCTCTCTGTGTCTCGCTCTCTCACAAACACACACTCCGCGGATACACACATCTTCGCTGACATTTAGGTTGAAGGTCACATCTGACTCCTCTCTCTCTCTGAGTGTGCTCACTCTCCATTAAGAACAACAGCAGGGTGTGTGTATGTGTCTGTAATCTCACTCCCATCTTGTGGTCTAATCATAAGCTTTCCTGTCCCCCTAAACACCTCTCCTCTCTTGTTCAGCGAAATGGGCTGAGTAAATTGTAGCCTCGCTACTGTTATTTTTCACTGTCTTCTTACTGTTTTTTATTTCTTTACTTACCTATTGTTCACCTAATACCTATTTTTTTACTTAAGAATTGCACTGTTGGTTAGGGCCTGTAAGTAAGCATTTCACTGTAAGGTCTACTACACCTGTTGTATTCGGCACACGTGACAAATAAACTTTGATTTGATTTGAAATACCACCACTCAGCAGTGTGTGGAGTCACACAGCACCAGACCTGGGTTAAAATACTATTTCATTACTTTCAAAGACATTTGGAAGGAAGTATTTACTTAGACCATTTCGCTGAACAAGAGAGTAGAGGTGTTTAGGGGGCCAGGAAAGCTTATGATTAGACCACAAGATGGGAGGGCGAAAAACAGAAGTGTTCAGGTGAAGGTTGTACCTGTATGCCTGTAGGACTGAGCTGGCTCCAGGTGTCTCTGTCCAGGCCAAAGACGAATGCATTGGCCAAGCCATGGAGAGGGGCTGAAAGGACATGGAGCAAAGTAAGAGAGAACACTGGATCCTGGGGGTAGAACGCATTATGGAGCCTGGAGAGGGGAGAATGAGGGAGGGAGGGAGGGAGAGAGAGAAAGGAAAAAAAACGTTAATTTACATTATAGAGACGATGCACATGGAGGAGAGTGAGAGAAGATGTATGGAAACAAACAAAACAAACAAACAAACAAACAAACAGGTACACACATGCGCGCGCACGCACACACCCAAACACAGAACACCAACAACAAAAACGTCCACAGCTCAATACTTCACAGTAAAGGAGATTGGAGGGAGAGACACAGGGGAGAGAGTTCTGAGAGGGGGAGACACAGGGGAGAGAGTTCAGAGAGGGGGAGACACAGGGGAGAGAGTTCAGAGACACAGGGGAGAGAGTTCAGTATTGAAGGGGGAAGCGACGGGGGGAAGATGAAACGTTACCCAGTAGACGCAATGGCTGAGCAGACGTACACAAGGGGAGAGATTCAGAGAACATCTAGGGAGAGAGTTTCAGAGAGGGGGAGACACAGGGAGAGAAAGGTCGCAGAGAGGGGGAGACACGAGGGTCGTTTAGAGAGTCAGAGAGGCTGAGACACAGGGAAGAGTTCAGATGAGGCAGAGACACAGGGGAGAGAGTGCTGAGAGGGCGACACGGGGGAGAGTTCGAGGTGACGAGAGTTCAGAGAGGAGAGACCACAGGGGGAGAGAGTGTCAGAGGGCAGAGACCACAGGGGAGAGAGTTCAGAGAGCAGAGACACCAGGGAGAGAGTTCAGAGGGGAAGACACAGGGGAGAGAGTTCAGAGATGGGGAACCACAGGAGGAGAAGTCGTGATCGGAAGGAGAGACACAGGGCAGGAGAGAGAGTTCAGAGACACAGGGGAGAGAGTTCGGACCGGAGGAGTTCGGACACAGGAGAGGTCGAGACAAGGAAAGTCAGAACACAGGTGGAAGAGTTCCAAGAGACACAGGGGAGAGAGTTCAGAGCACAAGGGGAAGATTCGAAGACAGGAGATCGAGATACACTGTGGAGAAGGTCAGAGAGCACCACGAGGTGGAGAGCAGTATCAGGACACAGGGGCAGATGATCTCAAGAGACACATGGGCTAGATGAGTTCGCAGAGACACAGGGAGAGATTCAGAGACACAGGGAGAGAGTTCAGAGGCAGAGACAGAAGATAAGACGAGAGGGACAGAGAGAAAGAGCGAGAGTAGGCAAGGAAACAAAGATATAGAGCGAGGGGCGACAGAGGATGACAGAGAAAGGGAGGAAACAGAGAGAGAGATATTATCGTACCACAGCAACGTAGACACATAAAAGAACCAACCAAATCATGAAGAAAACCCAAGAAATTACTTGACACATTGGAGAATAAGTAACAAAAATAATGAGACAACGGAATGGTAGTCGCCCTAAACAGAGTACACAGTGGCAGAATACCTGACCACTGTGACTGATCCAAAATGAAGGGGAAAGTTGACTATGACAGTACTCAGTGGCATAGCCTTGGCTATGTGAGAGAGGACCGTAGGCAGACCTGGCTCCTCAGAGAAGATCAGGCTATGTGTCACACTGCCCACAAAATGAGTGGTGGAAACTGAGCTGCACTCCTATACCTCTGCCTAAATGGATGACTGACATATAGAGAGACACCAGTACAGTGCGTTCGGAAAATAGTTCCAGGACCCCTTAGACTGTTTCCACTATTTTGTTACGTTGATCAGCCTTATTCAACAATAGATGAGATCATTTCCCCCCTCATGCAAATCACACACAATACCCGATTAGATGACAAAGCAAAAAAGACAGGTAAATTTAAAAATATAATATATAGTGATGACTGAATATTATCACATTTACATAAGTATTAAGAGACCTTACGTCTACGATTAATTTCTTGAAGCACTTTGGCAGCCGAATTACCACCCATCGAGTCTCTTGGGTATACGGCTACAACCTGTATTTCTGCAATTTTCTCCCATTAGTCTCTCTGCAGAGCCTCTGCAAGACTCTGTCAGGTTGATGCGGCAGCGTCACTGCCCACGTATTTCAGGTCTCGCCAGACCATGTTCACACTCGTGGTTTCAATTCCGGCCCTGGCTGGGGACCCACTCGAAGGACATTCAAGAGAGCATGTCCACAAATCCACACCTGCATTGTCTTGGGCTGGTGTTGCTTAGGTTGTTGTCCTATTGGAAGTTGAACCTTCGACCCAGTTTGAGGTCGCTGATGCGCTGTGGAGCAGGTTTTCATCAAATCAAATTGTATAAGTGTCACATGCGCCGAATACAACAGGTGTAGGTAGACCTTTACAGTGTGAAATGCACTACTAACAAGCCCTTAACCAACAATGCAGTTTTAAGAAAAAATACCCCCGAAAAAATCTATAAAAAGTAACAAATAATTAAAGAGCAGCGAGTAAAATAACAATAGCGAGCGTACGTACAAGTAGTCAATGGCCGGGTATGGCAACCGTGTTGAGAGCTCCGAAGG
>NC_036875.1:20850529-20894160 GCF_002910315.2 Salvelinus sp. IW2-2015
TCCGTTGGTTGTTGTTTTGAGGAGATGTATTTGTCACATGCGCCGAATACAAACAGGTGTAGGTAGACCTTTACGTGTGAAATGCCTACTAACAAGCCCTTAACCAACAATGCAGTTTTAAGAAAAAATACCCCCGAAAAATCTATAAAAGTAACAAATAATTAAAGAGCAGCAGTAAAATAACAATAGCGACGTACCGGTACAGAGTCAATGTGCGGGGGCACCGGTTAGTCGAGGGTAATATGTACATGTAGTAGAGTTATTAAAGTGTCTATGCATTAGATAATAAACTGATAGTAGCAGCAGCGTAAAATGGGTGGGGGGGGGTCAATGCAAATAGTCTGGGAACCGTTTAATTAGATTGTTCAGTAGTCTTATGGTTTGGGGGCTAGAAGCTGTTTAGAAGCCTCTTGGACCTAGACTTGGCGCTCCGGTACCGCTTGCCGTGCGGTAGCAGAGAGAATAGTTTAGGACTAGGGTTGCTGGAGTCTTTGACAATTTTTAGGGCCTTCCTCTGACACCGCTTGGTATAGATGGTATAGAGGTCCTGGATGGCAGGAAGCTTGGCCCCAGTGATGTACTGGGCCACACACACTACCCTCTGTAGTGCCTTGCGGTTGGAGGCCGAGCAGTTGCCATAGCAGGCAGTGATGCAACCCGTCAGGATGCTCTCGATGGTGCAGCTGTAGAACCTTTTGAGGATCTGAGGACCCATGCCAAATCTTTTCAGTCTCCTGAGGGGGAATAGATTTTTCCCTCAAGGACCTCTGTACTTTGCTCCGTTCATCTTTCCTTCGATACTGACTAGCCTCCCAGTCTGACATACACTGTCAACTGTGGGACCTTATATAGACAGGTGTGTACCTTTCCAAATCATGTCCAATCAATTGAATTTACCACAGGTGGACTCCAATCAAGTTGTAGAAACATCAAGGATGATCAATGGATACAGGATGCACCTGAGCTCAATTCGAGTCTCATAGCAAAGGGTCTGAATAATTATGTAAATAAGGTATTTCTGATAAAATATTTCAAAAAATCTGTTTTCGTTTTGTCATTATGGGGTTTTGTGTGTGAATTGATGAGGAAAAACATTTATTAAATCCATTTTAGAATGCAATGTATTTCCCTCAGATTACACAGACTCACAAATCCAATTTTGATAAACGTCCATATCAATTAGGTGAAATACCACAGTGTGTCATCAAATCAGCAAGATGTTTGACCTGTTGCCACAAGAAAAGGGCAACCAGTTAAGAACAAACACTGTTGTAAATACAACCCATATTTATGTTGATGTATTTTCCCTTTTGTCCTTTAATTAACACATCGCTGTACACAACACTGTACATAATACACTGCCATAATATGACATATGAAATGTCTCTCTTCCTTTGAAAATGTTGTGAGTTTAATGTTTACTGTTCACTTCTGTTTATTATCTATTTCATACGTTTCCAATGCCAATAAAGCCCTTTGAATTGATAGACAGCAAGGGGACAACAGACAGAGCGAGAGACGAAACAGAGAGAGGGTGCTTTATATCAGCGTTTAAGAGCCCATTAGGCAGTGGGAGATGGCAGGCTTACACATTCTTGGCCGCAGCCCTGACAGCACGGAGCACTTTACAAGAACAGCGCTCAACTTCCTCTCTTTCCATCCCTTCCTACACACATCTCTCTCTGCCTTTCTCTCTGCATCCTTAACTTTCTTCACATCTCTCTCCACTCTCTACCTCCCTCTCGCTCTTTTGGCTTCTTTTTTCCTGACACACTCATCCATATGCTCTTCCTCTCGGCTCTACCTTCTTTCTGTATCGATCTCAATTCGTTAGTTTCCATCCTCATTCTCTGTCCATGCCAGTGCTCTTCAGCTTTCCTCCCTATCTCTTCATCTTCCTCTCCCTCTCTTTCCATCCTATTTCCTTTTACTCCCACTCAGTAAGAAGAGAGGGTGTAGAGGGTCTGCTTCCCTCCTTTCATATTTATCTATCCCTCTCTCCCTCCACACTCTTCCCATCCATCTCCACCTCTCTCTGTCACTGTCTTTCCATTCATCCTGCTTCCCTTATTTCCTCTTTCCCTCTCTTATAACTCTTTCTATTTTTGCCCCACTATCTCTCTCTGTCTGTTTTCAAATATGCTCCATCTCTCCCTCACAGTTCATCCTCTTCACCTCCATCTCCCTATATCAGCCCTTCTCTAATCTAATGTAATCCTGCAGTATAGGACCTGCCTAGGGCTGTCCCCGACTAAAGAAAATCTTGATCAACGTGAGTCGTCTGTTGTTTCGACCAATCGATTGTTCTTTTTCCATATATAGACAAACCCTATGTTTGAATAAAATCAACTCTATGTAGGCTACTTCGCCTGCTGCTTTAAGCACTGAATTAAACATTAAGACACACAAATGACTAAAGAGGGAGCCAGAGATCAATATAGCCTAACCAGAAGAATAAAACCTGTTCCCAACCAGACTCTCCTCCTTCCTCACAGATTCTGCCATTATGCTCCTGAAGTTGCTGGTAATAGGCTACACCAGCGGGTGGAAACCTTTTCCATTTGGAGTGCCAAGTTATCCTACGATTTCTTTCTAATGATCTGTGTGCCAGTTATGATGTTCATATGCACATGTTCGTGGAACAGTTTCATTTAATTTATAAAGTCAAAATTCTATCTAAATGAAAATGATACAAATCT
Source organism: Salvelinus sp. IW2-2015 (assembly GCF_002910315.2). Classification (NCBI taxonomy): domain Eukaryota; kingdom Metazoa; phylum Chordata; class Actinopteri; order Salmoniformes; family Salmonidae; genus Salvelinus; species Salvelinus sp. IW2-2015. The sequence goes on from NC_036875.1 coordinate 20,853,229, forward strand.
AAAAGTAACTTCTATTGCCAATATGTAAAAATAGCCTACATAAAGCCAACAAATAAAAGCATTGTAGGCCGCAGGTGGAAAATATCTGGATAAAAATAAATATCCTATAAATCCCATTGGCTAAGCATGGCCTGTCTGTAAGGAACTTGAAACATTGTATCAACTATTAATGTGTCCAGCCTGAAGCTCAAGCTAGCAAACTTGCAACATTGTATAAAATATTCTGGGCCCTCAGTTTCCCATGCCAGTGAACTCTGGACAGACAGACACAGCTGTAAGCTATTTCGTGCAAGGGATAAGAAGTAATCAGGTCGGCCTTTTTTATGACACCGGATCAGAGCATGACATTTTTTCCTCTTTCATGCTGAGTGGTTATCGAAAGTGAGAGAGCTGGAAAGATTTTTCAAATAGGCTACGTTGAGGAACTAATGTCATTCTCAATGGACGTAAAACAGACTTAGTTTACTTGCTGTTTGAGGCAAAAAAAATACTTTGAGAAGCTCCACAGTGATGGTGAGTTAAGACTATCAGAAATACTATCAGATCCCCAAATGGGCACATTTAAAAAAATAAAATAAAATTTGATTGGTCACATACACATGGTTAGCAGATGCTAATGCGAGTGTAGCGAAATGCCTGTGCTTCTAGTTCCCGACCGTGCAGTAATAGCTAACAAGAAATGTAACAATTTCACAACAACTACCTTATAGACACAAGTGTAAAGGAATGTATAAGAACATGTACATATAGATATATAAATGAGCGATGGCCGAACGGCATAGGCAAGATGCAGTAGATGGTATAGAGTACAGTATATACATATGAAATGAGTAATGTAGGGTATGTAAACATTATATAAAGTGGCATTGCTTAAAGTGACTAGTGATACATTTATTACATCCATTTCTTAATTATTAAAGTGGCTAGAGATTTGAGTCAGTATGTTGGCAGCAGCCACTCAATGTTAGTGATGGCTGTTTAACAGTCTGATGGCCTTGAGATAGAAGCTGTTTTTCAGTCTCTCGGTCCCAGCATTGATGCACCTGTACTGACCTCGCCTTCTGGATGATAGCGGTGTGAACAGGCAGTGGCTCGGGTGGTTGTTGTCCTTGATTATCTTTTTGGCCTTGCTGCGACATCGGGTGTTGTAGGTGTCCTGGAGGGCAGGTAGTTTGCCCCCGGTGATGCGTTGTGCAGACCTCACTAACCTCTGGAGAGCCTTATGGTTGTGGGCAGAGCAATTGCCGTACCAGGCGGTGATACAGCCCGACAGGATGCTCTTGATTGTGCATCTGTAAAAGTTTGTGAGTGTTTTAGGTGACAAGCCAAATTTCTTCAGCCTCCTGAGGTTTAAGAGGCACTGTTGCGCCATCTTCACCACGCTGTCTGTGTGGGTGGATCATTTCAGTTTGTCCGTGATGTGTACACCGAGGAACTTAACTTTCCACCTTCTCCACTACTCTTTCCACCTTCTCCACTACTGTCCCGTCGATGTGGATGGAGGGGTGCTCCCTCTGCTGTTTCCTGAAGTCCATGATCATCTCCTTTGTTTTGTTGACTTTGAGTATGAGGTTATTTTCCTGACAGTACACTCCGAGGGCCCTCACCTCCTCCCTGTAGGCCGTCTTGTCGTTGTTGGTAATCAAGCCTACTACTGTTGTGTCGTCTGCAAACTTGATGATTGAGTTGGAGGCGTGCATGGCCACGCAGTCATGGGTGAACAGGGAGTACAGGAGAGGGCTGAGAACGCACCCTTGTGGGGCCCCAGTGTTGAGGATCAGCGGGGTGGAGATGTTTCCTACGCTCACCACCTGGGGGCGGCCCGTCAGAAAGTCCAGGACCCAGTTGCACATGGCGGGGTCGAGACCCAGGGTCTCAAGCTTAATGACGTGTTTGGAGGGTACTATGGTGTTAAATGCTGAGCTGTAATCGATGAACAGCATTCTTACATAGGTATTCCTCTTGTACAGATGGGTTAGGGCAGTGTGATTGCGATTGTGTCGTCTGTGGACCTATTGGGGCGGTAAGCAAATTGGAGTGGGTCAAGGGTGTCAGGTAGGGTAGAGGTGATATGATCCTTGACTAGTCTCTCAAAGCACTTCATGATGACAGAAGTGAGTGCTACGGGGCGATAGTTGTTTAGCTCAGTTACCTTAGCTTTCTTGGGAACAGGAACAATGGTGGCCCTCTTGAAGCATGTGGGAACAGCAGACTGGGATAGGGATTGATTGAATATGTCCATAAACACACCAGCCAGCTGGTCGCGGCTAGGGATGCCGTCTGGGCCGGCAGCCTTGCGAGGGTTAACACGTTTAAATGTTTTACTCACGTTGGCTACGGTGAAGGAGAGCCCGCAGGTTTTGGTAGCGGGCCGTGTCAGTGGCACTGTATTGTCCTCAAAGCGAGCAAAGAAGTTGTTTAGTTTGTCTGGGAGCAAGATATCGGTGTCCGCAACGGGGCTGGTTTTCTTTTTGCAATCTGTGATTGACTGTAGACCCTGCCACATATGTCTCGTGTCTGTGCTGTTGAATTGTGGCTCTACTTTGTCTCTATACTGATGCAGAGCTTGTTTGATTGCCTTGCGGAGGGAATAGCTACACTGTTTGTATTCGGTCATGTTTCTGGTCTCCTTGCCATGATTAAAAGCAGTGGTTCGCGCTTTCAGTTTTGGCGAATGCTGCCATCAATCCATTGTTTCTGGTTTGGGAAGGTTTTAATAGTCACCGTGGGTACAACATCACCGATGCACTTGCTAATAAACTCGCTCACCGAATCAGCGTATACATCAATGTTGTTGTCTGAGGCTATCCAGAACATATCCCAGTCCACGTGATCGAAGCAATCTTGAAGCATGGAATGAGATTGGTCGGACCAGCGTTGAATAGACCTGAGCATGGGTGTTTCCTGTTTTAGTTTCTATCTATAGGCTGGGAGCAACAAAATGGAGTTGTGGTCAGATTTGCTGAAAGGAGGGCGAGGGAGGGCTTTGTATGCATCGAGGAAGTTAGAGTAGCAATGATCCAGAATTTTGCCAGCCCGGGTCGCGCATTCGATATGCTGATAAAATTTAGGGAGCCTTGTTTTCAGATTAGCCTTGTTAAAATCCCCAGCTACAATAAATGCAGCCTCAGGATGTGGTTTCCAGTTTACATCGAGTCCAATGAAGTTCTTTCAGGGGCGTCGAGGTGTCTGCTTGGGGGGGGGGGATATACACGGCTGTGATTATAATCGAAGAGAATTCTCTTGGTAGATAATGCGGTCGGCATTTGATTGTAAGGAATTATAGGTCAGGTGAACAAAAGGACTTGAGTTCCTGTATGTTGTTATGATCACACCACGACTCGTTAATCATAAGGCATACACCCCCGCCCTTCTTACCAGAGAGATGTTTGTTTCTGTCGGCGCGATGCGTGAAGAAACCGGTGGCTGTACCAACTCTGATAACATATCCCGAGTAAGCCATATTTCCGTGAAACAGAGAATGCTACAATCTCTGATGTCTCTCTGGAAGGCAAACCTTGCTCGAATTTTGTCTACCTTGTTGTCAAGAGACTGGACATTGGCGAGTAGTAAACTCAGGAGTGGTGAGCGATGTGCCCGTCTACGGAGCCTGACCAGAAGACCTCTCCGCCTGCCCCTTCTGCGGCGCCAATGTTTTGGGTCACCGGCTGGGATCCGATCCATTGTCCTGGGTGGTGGTCCAAACAGAGGATCCGCTTCGGGAAATTCGTATTCCTGGTCGTAATGTTGGTAAGTTGATGTTGCTTTTATATCCAATAGTTCTTCCCGGCTGTATGTAATAAGACTTAAGATTTCCTGGGGTAACAATGTAAGAAATAATACATAAAAAAACAAAATACTGCATAGTTTCCTAAGAACGCGAAGCGAGGCGACCATCTCTGTCAGCGCCATCACGAAAAAGAGGCCTACATTTGCGCGCAGGCCAGGTAGTCTAGGCCTAGTTTGCGTAATCAGGTGTGTGTCCTTACTCAAGATTGATAGGAGCGCTCTAAACAAAAGACAATGAATAAATTGACAACTTGGAATGAWAAATGGAATGAAATGTACCAAAAACCTTTTCCTCACAAGTGTTGCCCTGGTTGAGCGCTCTGCAAACAACGTGTCCACTCCTACAATGACAACGGTAAGACTGTAATAATACACTGCTCAAAAAAATAAAGGGAACACTAAAATAACACATCCTAGATCTGAATGAATGAAATATTCTTATGAAATACTTTTTTCTTTACATAGTTGAATGTGCTGACAACAAAATCACACAAAAATGATCAATGAAAATCAAATTTATCAACCCATGGAGGTCTGGATTTGGAGTCACACTCAAACTACAGGCTGATCCAACTTTGATGTAATGTCCTTAAAACAAGTCAAAATGAGACTCAGTAGTGTGTGTGGCCTCCACRTGCCTGTATGACCTCCCTACAACGCCTGGGCATGCTCCTGATGAGGTGGTGGATGGTCTCCTGAGGGATCTCCTCCCAGACCTGGACTAAAGCATCCGCCAAATCCTGGACCTGTCTCTTATACACATCTAGATGTGTATAAGAGACAGAGACATGATGTCCCAGATGTGCTCAATTGGATTCAGGTCTGGGGAACGGACGGGCCAGTCCATAGCATCAATGCCTTCCTCTTGCAGGAACTGCTGACACACTCCAGCCACATGAGGTCTAGCATTGTCTTGCATTAGGAAAAACCCAGGGCCAACCGCACCAGCATATGGTCTCACAAGGGGTCTGAGGATCTCATCTCGGTACCTAATGGCAGTCAGGCTACCTCTGGCGAGCACATGGAGGGCTGTGCGGCCCCGCAAAGAAATGCCACCCCACACCATGACTGACCCACCGCCAAACCGGTCATGCTGGAGGATGTTGCAGGCAGCAGAACGTTCTCCACGGCGTCTCCAGACTCTCCAGACATGTCACGTCTGTCACATGTGCTCAGTGTGAACCTGCTTTCATCTGTGAAGAGCACAGGGCGCCAGTGGCGAATTTGCCAATCTTGGTGTTCTCTGGCAAATGCCAAACGTCCTGCACGGTGTTGGGCTGTAAGCACAACCCCCACCTGTGGACGTCGGGCCCTCATACCACCCTCATGGAGTCTGTTTCTGACCGTTTGAGCAGACACATGCACATTTGTGGCCTGCTGGAGGTCATTTTGCAGGGCTCTGGCAGTGCTCCACCTGCTCCTCCTTGCACAAAGGCGGAGGTAGCGGTCCTGCTGCTGGGTTGTTGCCCTCCTACGGCCTCCTCCACGTCTCCTGATGTACTGGCCTGTCTCCTGGTAGCGCCTCCATGCTCTGGACACTACGCTGACAGACACAGCAAACCTTCTTGCCACAGCTCGCATTGATGTGCCATCCTGGATGAGCTGCACTACCTGAGCCACTTGTGTGGGTTGTAGACTCCGTCTCATGCTATCACTAGAGTGAAAGCACCGCCAGCATTCAAAAGTGACCAAAACATCAGCCAGGAAGTATAGGAACTGAGAAGTGGTCTGTGGTCACCACCTGCAGAACCACTCCTTTATTGGGGGTGTCTTGCTAATTGCCTATAATTTCCACCTGTTGTCTATTCCATTTGCACAACAGCATGTGAAATTTATTGTCAATCAGTGTTGCTTCCTAAGTGGACAGTTTGATTTCACAGAAGTGTGATTGACTTGGAGTTACATTGTGTTGTTTAAGTGTTCCCTTTATTTTTTTGAGCAGTGTATATTGAACACATTAACAGAAATTACCGTAACCAAACATGAATTATGGTCATTAACGGTAAATGTACTACTGGTGATACTGGTGTGAAAACTCTGCGGCCTCCGCAATGGAGTACTCCATTAAGACAGGCGTGAATCAAACAGATGGCCTGTGTGTCATAAAAATGTCTTCTATATTTGCCACTGCTCGACTAAAAAAATTCCGGTCGACCAACAGCCTATCGACCAAACAATCGACAAGTCGAGTAAATGGGGTCAGCCCTAGACCTGTCCTTCCCTAATTTTCGCTTCGTCTCTTTCCATCTCTCCCTGTCTTTTTACCCCCTGTACCCTATAGCATGTAGCATGTATCACAGGGCCTGGAGCCAGGCTAGGAGCTCCACAAGGCCTCTTCTCAGTCATTATTTTTTCTGGGCACATGTTTAGCCAGCTGCATGCTCCTTAACGGTTAAAGGGGAATGGAAACAGTTTAGGAAGTAAATCTAAACAAAGCGATGTATTCAATCCACTAATACGAAACTTGTTATTTAACATATAATGATCTCTATATTTAGTATTTTGATCGTCAGTGTATTTGAGCTATGGTCAGCGCCATTTTAAATTGCCATAGTAATGACTGACGCCAGTGCGTCACTGGCAGGAATCATCAAATTGTCTGTGGTATTGAGTTTTCGCACAGAAAGTGAATCAAAGAGAGTGATGTTAGGTGTGGACAACGAAGACAGCACCAACAAGTAGTAATTCAAACATGAACTGTATAGCGCAAGGCTGTATGAATTGGCTCCAAAAAAATCCCTCAGTAAGCTACCATTGGCTACCCAAGGACCCACAACTTTTGAAGAAGTGGCTTAATGTCCTGAAAAGGAAGGACGTGCCAGCTCAAGCTAGCAGGATCTTCAGACCGCACATCCCAGAGAAAGACTTCGCGATGAAGGGCACTTCGATGCGGCAACCGGGAGTTTCCCAATGGAAAGGAGTCATACTGTAGGCCTGCGTTGTAATTTCGATGGTTATGGTGTAGAGGTTACCGACCGATCTTCATCAACATCGCTGACTTCGGAGTCAAGCAAAAGYGACTGTATGGATAAAGGCGTCTGCTAAATGGCATAGATTATTAAAAGTCTACTTTGACTCTGCCAACTAGCTGCCCAGTGTAGTTACCATTCCTTCCCAATAGATGGCAGCCAAAGCAAGTTGAAGTCACTACTCTAGCGACAGGGACACGGGATTAGCGCCTGTTGAAAGTAGTTTCATCTTCAAATCAATTTTATCAGGTTACGCTTGAACCTGTTGTTATAGTGGATAAGCTAGCTAATACAATTTTTACATAAGGCGCAGGCATTAGGTCTATGTCTTGAAAAAAATGGCAGCAGGGTAGATTTACTAAATTAACTGGTTTTATTCAAACTCAAACCCTATGTAAATGCCTTTGCTTCTGGGTATGCGCGCCTTATGGAAGAAACGACACACGCAGGGATGAGACGCCATACACCTCACCTTGTGCCCATAGGGTGAACTGCCTATAAACTGCCAGCCTGTATGCTCTGCAAACAAAATCATAAGAAAATCACAATGTATTTATAATGAGCACGCTCCATTATTGGTTAGAATGAGATTTCATGAATCATGACGCTGTCTGCGATTCCAACTCCGGTCGTCTAATCTAAAGGTAAATGTGTTACCAACGCGCCAAACAGCGCTGGTGATAAACATCGTTATAGGATACTAATTATATACAGTATATTGAGCACCTACCCACTACTGATATTAACCTTAAACTATTTATAATCAAGCTAAATTTAACCAATTATTTAACTGGCATATCGGCTGCTGACTGGTCGAGTAACCTCTTCTGCCAGGAAGTCCTTTGTAAGGATTAGTGACATGTCCAATAACTATATCGCCAGCCAGACTGACAGGAACCTCTGACTGGATGTAATACAGCCACCATCCGCTGGGATTTTGTGCTGTATTGCCACGATCTCTCTACAACACACACACTCATACTCTAGCCATTATCTGGCAGCATTCCCACTCACACCCGTTTGTTTGGCGACACCGACCCTCTAGCTGAGGTGTTTCAGGCGGCATATCTGTGTTGTTACTGCTACGAGAACGAACTCTTCAATCGGGGGCAACGATCAGCTCAAACATGAACGGCTTCAGTACGTTTATTGCCTCACTAACTAACATTATTTCATTCTCTGTAATAAACACATTTCAGACTTGGAGCTAATCTGTAAATTCAGACATTTTGGGGAGTTCCAAACCGTTCTCTCCTGCCAGTGATGCAACAATGACAATATGCCGATTTACAATTACAGTTAGCTGGCGTTCTAAATCCTAATGTTTCCATTCCCCTTTAACCCTGTGTTGACGGGGGTTAGCGGACCGCTAATATGTTTCATTGGTCTACTTCAGAGTTAAAATGTGTTTACTCTGTTAGCTCAGTGTTAGCATTTGGCGAGATGTTTTCAGATTAGGTTCTCTCGGATTCTCTGTATTAGCCGTTTTGCTCTCTGTTGTCCAGATTAGCCGTAAATTCTGTATTAGAGGTTAGCTCTGTATCTCTGAGGACCAGCTGCTGCTCACGTTTAGCTTCACTTCCCATTAAAGGTGAAATTAATCAGGAGTCCACACACAATTAATATGAATTATTCGTCAACCCCCGAGACACGCAAACACACACACACACCACACACACACACACACACACCACAACACACACACACACACACACACACACGGGGTAAAAAGGGCAAAAGGAGTTATGTGTGTCTCTGTGTGTGTGTGTGTGTGTGTGTGGTGTGTGTGTGTGTGTGTGTGTGTGTGTGTGTGTGTGTGTGTGTGTGGTGTGTGTGTGTGTGTGTTGTGTGAGCAGAGGGGGCCTCGTTCAGGTCATCTGTAAATCAGAGAAGGGTGACCTCAGTGGTCGGATGAGACACAGAAAGAGAAGATATGGTGACATGGTGTGTGTGTGTAGTGGGGGGCTATTCCTGGCGTCTCATTTTCCCCCGCCACCACCCAGAAACGCGATCGGCATCCAGGAAACGAGAGCTGGCAGCCTGCAATCACCTGCCTGCCACACATACACACACTGAACCTTGCAATACCGAGCAACATGCGCCATGGCAACAGAGCATCCGCAATTAGAGGAAAAGAGCCATTCCCTTCAGCATCAGCATGAGAGAGGGGGAGGGCATGTGATTTAATGTGAAATACATGTGACAACATTTGAGCACGTGAAAACACAGGTGACAAATGTCATTTCGAATATTTTAAGTGTTTGACGGCTATGCCAACGCAAATAGAGCCCCTCATTTGACACTGTCTGTTAATTCCATTTAAACAGTCATGGTCCCCTGGAGGTTTTCGTCTAGTTGCAGTGTAAATATGGTAAATCTATCACTAGTTACTGTATTTTCACAGCTAAATTCAGGTGTTAATATTAAGGGACAGTATGCTGATTACTTGGGACTCAACCTCACTTGGGATTTTAACTCATAAACTCATGTTTTTTTTTTTACATGTATTTTTTTAATTTAACCTTAATTTATACAGGTTTTTCTCATTGAGATAACATCTCTTTTCCAAGAGAGACCTGGTCCAATAGCAGCAGGGGGAACAACGTTTCAGACAAAACAACTTACATAACATTAAACAAAACTATAAACACACATACAGTACAACAATTACATATTACGTTAAAAACACAAAAATCTTGACTAAATAACAGCTGTCCTAAAGACAATCTTCTATGATATATACATCGATCAATTGTTTAAACTCCACCAACGAAACTAGATCATCAAAGTTTAAAATGTTCAGGAGAGAATTCCACGACCACGGAGCTGAGTAACTGAAACTATTTCTACCATGACCTGTTCTCATTCCTGGTACTGTTAGAAGCAAATGAGAATGGGACCGTAATTTATATTTATTTACCGACCTGATTGAAAAAAGAATCGAGAAGAAAATGGCATTTTACCCAATATGGCCTTATAAATCAGTGTGTACCAGTGTTTAAGCCTACGCAAGGTCAATCATGACTACCAGCCAACTGCACTGTAGAGATCACAATGACGTGTTAGACGTTTTTGATGTGGAATGAAGCTAAAGGCTGCATGATACACTGAATCAAGTGCTCTCAGGGTAGTGGTTGAGGCCTGCATATACAGTTGAAGTCGGAAGTTTACATACACCATAGCCAAATACATTTAAACTCAGTTTTTCACAATTCCTGACATTTAATCCTAGTAAAAATGCCCTGTCTTAGGTCAGTTAGGATCACCACTTTATTTTAAGAATGTGAAATGTCAGAATAATAGTAGAGAGAATGATTTATTTCAGCTTTTATTTCTTTCATCACATTCCCAGTGGTCAGAAGTTTACATCCACTCAATTAGTATTTGGTAGCATTGCCATTAAATTGTTTAACTTGGGTCAAACGTTTCGGGTAACCTTCCACAAGCCTCCCACAATAAGTTGGGTGAATTTTGGCCCATTCCTCCTGACAGAGCTGGTGTAACTGAGTCAGGTTTGTAAGCCTCCTTGCTCGCACACGCTTTTTCAGCTCTGCCCACAGATTTTCAAAAGGACTGAGGTCAGGGCTTTGTGATGGCCACTCCAATACCTTGACTTTGTCCTTAAGCCATTTTGCCACAACTTTGGAAGTATGCATCAGGTCATTGTCCATTTGGAAGACCCATTTGTGACCAAACTTTAAGTTCCTGACTGATGTCTTGAGATGTTGCTTCAATATATTCATATAAAATAGATGCCATCTATTTTGTGAAGTGTACTAGTCCTTCCTGCAGCAAAGCACCCCCACAACATGATACTGCCACCCCCGTGCTTCACGGTTGGGACGGTGTTCTTCGGCTTGCAAACCTCCCCCTTTTTCCTCCAAACATAACAATGGTTATTATGGCCAAACAGTTATAACAGTTATATTTTTGTTTCATCAGACCAGAGAACATTTCTCCAAAAAGTACGATCTTTGTCCCCATGTGCAGTTGCAAACCGTAGTCTGGCTTTTTGTATGGTGGTTTTGGAGCAGTGGCTTCTTCCTTGCTGAGTGGCCTTTCAGGTTATGTCGATATAGGACTTGCTTTACTGTGGATATAGATACTTTTGTACCCGTTTCCTCCAGAATCTTCACAAGGTCCTTTGCTGTTGTTCTAGGATTGATTTGAACTTTTCGCACCAAAGTACGTTCATCTCTAGGAGACAGAAAGCGTCTCCTTCCTGAGCAGTATGATGGCTGCATGATCTCATGGTGTTTATAAATGTGTGCTATTGTTTGTACAGATGAACGTGGTCCCTTCAGGCATTTGGAAATTGCTCCCAAGGATGAACCAGACTTGTGGAGGTCTACAATTATTTTTCTGTGGTCTTGGCTGATTTCCTTTGAATTTCCCATGATGTCAAGCAAAGAGGCACTGAGCTTGAAGGTACGCCTTGAAATACATCCACAGGTACACCTCCAATTGACTCAAATGATGTCAATTAAAAAACCCTTTATGGAACAATAGATTGATTCCTATGTTTTTCCAGAATAGTAACTTTAGACCATGGTCTGATAAGGGGATCACTCTTCTGGAACATTGTTACGAGGAGGGAGTTCTTATGTCTTTTGATCAGCTGAAACAGAAATACCACTTGCCTAACAGAGACTTCTTTAGCTACCTACAACTACGAAACTTTATTAGGGTGTCTCTCAAGGGACAATGGAACCTACCTAAGATGTCACCTATTGAACAACTCTGCCACGCAGACCAACCACTGTTCAAGACCATTTCCCGTGTTTACGATGCTATGTCAGGACTAACACTGCCTGGGCTAGATAAACCCCGACTTAGATGGGAAAAAGATCTGGGTATTGATCTTGATGAGGGTCTATGGAGTGACCTATGCAGGGATGGTGTTACATCCACACTGAACTCCAGATACAGACTGATCCAGTTTAATTTCCTCCATCAGCTCTATATCACCCCATCTAGACTGCACAAGTTCAACCCTGATATCTCCTCCCTATGTTTTAGATGTGGCTCAGATGAAGGAACATTCCTCCATTCCACTTGGCAGTGTTCAAAACTACACGGTTTCTGGCAGGGGGTATGCGATACCATATCCTCAATTCATGGGGTTGCATTCCCTTTTGACCCGGAGGTCTGTCTACTGGGCAACTTTACTAACACCAATCTTAGGCAAAGCCATACTATAAAGCTAACAGAAATATTGCTAGCGATTGCCAAGTTGCAATGTGCCAGTTGCAATGTGGCTATCAGAAGTTAATAGTTGTATCCCACTGGAGAAAATTACTTACCGCTTGAGGAATAAGTTAAATACATTTTACAGAATTTGGCAACCTTTTATTGACTATATGGAGAATCTCCCCCCACATCACATTGAATGAATCTCTATATTATCCTTATATAATGTTTCACACGTAATGTATAATATGTAGCCTACAGCAGGTGACCATATGATCCAATGTCTCATTATATATTTTTTTATTGTATGTTTGTATATATAATTAGTTTTATTTTTTCTTTCTTTGTTACGCTCATCTGTCACTGTCACTTTGTCCTATTGTTGTCTAATATCTTTTCACGTTTGTCTTGAATGTTGTTAATTGGAAAATGCAAAAAAAAAATAATAATAATAAATGATGTTATGGCTTTAGAAGCTTCTGATAGGCTAATTGACATAATTTTTTTTCTTTTCTTTTTTTTTCTTCTGCATTTTCTGGAATCTTTTTTATTTTCTGGAATTTTCCAAGCTGTTTAAAGGCACAGTCAACTTAGTGTATGTAAACTTCTGACCCACTGGAACTGTGATACAGTTAATTATAAGTTAAATAATCTGCCTATAAACAATTGTTGGAAAAATTGTGTCATGCACAAAGTAGATGTCCTAACCGACTTGCCAAAACTATAGTTTGTTAACAAGACATTTGTGGAGTGGTTGGAAAACAAGTTTTAATGACTCCAACATAAGTGTACGTTAACTTCGATTTCAACAGTATATAACATCACTAAAATCTTAAACCGCCAGTAATGTACATCGTACCAGCCCCTTCCTGTCCTCCAAAGAAAAACAAGCCTCATGCCGGTAATGAAAACCCATTCTCAGCTTGAGCTTCCTTATCAAGTTCTCTACATGCACAGTGAAGCTCAGCTTACCATCAACCCACACACCCAAATATGTGTACACTTTAACTTGCTCTATAGTATGTCCAGCCAATGTAGCATGATTAGTAACATTTGAAAATACCATGCATTTTGTTTTACCCAAATTTAGAACCAGCTTTAAATCATACAGATTATGTTGTATGATGTTAAATGCTCTTTGGGCATTTTCAAAAGCTAAAGATAAACTACTACCACTTGAATAAACAACAGTATCATCTGCATAAAAATGAACATCCGCTGTTGCAATAAGATCCCCAATGTTGTTGATATTCAAAAATGAACAACAGTGGGCCCAAAATAGAACCTTGCGGAACACCCGAGCACACCTCTATGGACTCTATACACATTGTGTACAATTTGATAGATAATTTATAAACCTATCTAGAGCATGACCAGTAATTCCACTAAATTTTAACCTTTGCACTAACACAGCATGGTCCACGGTGTCAAAAGCCTTCGACAAATCAATAAAGACAGACACACAATGTAACTTCTTATCAAGATCACAGTGGATGTCATTTAAAACCTTCAATGTTGCTGAAACAGTGCTGTGGCCAGACCTAAAACCTGATTGCATTCCATTTAAGATGTTGTTTTCTTGGAAGTAGGCCTTTAGCTGCCTACTAACTAAGGACTCCAGTACCTTTGACAGTACAGACAATTTTGATATGGCTCGATAGTTGTCAAGCAGTGAAGGATCTCCACCTTTCAGTACAAAAGCAGGTTTCCATAACTTGGAGATTTCCTTAACATCAAGCATGAGGTTAAAAATACATGTTAAGGGGGAGCAATGATGTCTGCAGCTCGGTATAGGAAGCGGGGGTCTAGTTCATCAGGGCCAGGGGATTTTTTCCCCCATCAATTTCTTTCAGGGCTTTACACACTACTGAAACAGAGAAGGATGGTTGCTAGCTACCTGAAGTTCCTGCCACGCCACCAGGTCCGTGGATGTAATGGAGATTGGCAAGAATCCATTTCTGCACTTTGCCAAAAGTTGCAGTAAAAATAAAGTAAATACATACACCAACTTGAAGGTATTTCTATAAAATTACAGTATGCTGTTGTATTCTGATTTCAATTACAGTAAAATCTTGTACTGTGACCACAATTGGCACTTTGCTAAAAGCTGCCCAGAATTAAGTAAATAATTGCCCTATTATCACCACCAACGTAATGTCAACATAAAACTAGCAGTGCTTAAGGACACTTGACGTAGAGTATACATTAGAGTAGAGTATACATGCAGGAACATCGATGCAGAGTCCCAACTGCTTGGTTGGGACTCTGCATCGATGTTCCTGCAGTGACACCAGGTTCATACTAATTGCTTGGAACACTCAAAAAATAAGGGTATGGGTAGGGAACACTATAGTGGTGTTACGTGGGGTACAAAAAGGTAAAAGGTACACTTCTAAGGTACACATATGAACTCACATGGTACCGTTTGGTACCTTGCAGGTATAATGGGACATTTTTCTACCCAATATTTTGAATATAAAGTTCGATCATCACTGCGCTTTGATAGGTGGGGGCAATGTACTGGTGTGGTCATTAACATATTTGGGGACGTGGTCAAATATATGTGTATTTGTTGTAGCAGTTTAAGTGTTTGATGGTTATGCCAGTGTACATAGAGCTCCTCCATTGACACTGTCTCTTCTGCAAATGTTGTAAGAGAACGTCTCAGTAATGAACTGTACTGTGAAGTGTTAATTGTGCATTTTCCAGTAAATGAATGGCAACTTGTTGCCAGAAGGTGCAGTGAATTTGTCATTTCTTAACTGGAAGCTACTTGTCAGTAAGTTATTGTAAAACTCACAATAACTTACTGGTAAAATGTTGCCAGCAACCTACATGACACTTACGGCCACTAGCAATCTTTCCAGTAACCTACAGTTCCTTCACTGACTCTTCTGTTGACAACATGCACATCACTTGCCGATTGGCAGTCTACTGTAACTGTGGCAGCCTATCAGAAGATTGCAGGTATGGCATATTCAAGGCATGGCTTTCAGCTAGCTCTTTTTGGGGTCTCCCAGAAGAGTGAATATCATCCCAGTTAATGTGCTCTGTTCATAAACATTAAGCTTGGACACTGTCAGTTCTGCAGCCTTGTTAAAGGCTGACATAAGTGCATGTGATACCAAAAAACCATATGACATAGCTATACAACATATATATATAGCTAGTTACCATGTATTTGTAATATATATATATATATATATACATAGCTAGTTACCATGTATTTGTAATCCTCACTTTCCTACCGGACAATCAAGTATGTGAGTGTGATGGACTAGCTGTGATGGACTAGAGTAATTTACTGTGAATTTTACAATAACCCACTTGTAAGTATTGACAGTAAGCTGTTGAAAATTAAACAAACTTCCTGTGAACCAGCTGCCATTAAGCTACTGGAAAATGCACAGTAACAGTGCAGCTTTTGATTGTCACAAGATTGCAGAACTGACAGTGTCAAAAGAGATGCTCAGCCATCAACATAACAATAAAACCACTTAATCTAGTCCAACATTTTCACTGACAGTTGGCACAAATACAACATATTTTAGACCATACCCGCAAATATGCTAATGATCCCCGCCAGCACATTGACCCCACCTACATTTCAAAGTGCAGTAATGATTGTACCTAATGCCGAGTTCATAACCAAGTGGGAATTTACCACATACGACTGGAAAATATCCACTTGAACGGCCCTCCAATGGGTAATTACCAGTGGAAAACACGTCTATCATCCCTGAGCTCCGACTTTTCCCACATGCTGTCCCCTTGACATCACCTACTGAGGAAATGACCTCGATAACATCATTTTTGGCAGTTAAATGTAACAAAACATTTGTGCTGGAAATTTTTATCATGTGAAGAGACAGACTTGAAAATGTTAATCTTGTTTTAGTGTCATAAATAATCCTTGGTTCCTGCCTGTGCTTGGAAAATATAATGGGGGGTGACATGACTCCCTCCTTAGGACCATCTGGTCAGAATGTCCAGAACATGTTCTAAAAGTTAAGATAGGAGACGGTGCCAGACACATACCAGAACCAACCCTATGAACTATGCCTATGTAACTGTGTCTGTAACCTGTATATAAGGATCTAACGGGACTGCACAGGGTGGAGCTCCTGATCAACATGTGTACTTGGTGCATTGAGTTGGTTGGAACCTCTCCAGCTATTTATATAAAGCAATCTATTAAGGACGTAATCATTAGTCGAACAGATGGCGAAAAAGATGGCGGACTGAAGATGGTGGTGCAAAATGCCTTGTGAATGCCTCGTGAAAAACATTAGAAATTAATGTCCCTAAAACTGCCCAAATAGGACCTTTACGCTGATCTGCTCACTCGTGGGCAACAACATCCAAACTGTATAATAACTTAAAACAACTTGTAAAGCTAGATAATTTTATAGACAAACACTACCAATGCTGTCAAAACAAAAACTTAATGGAGAGTAAACATGGAAAGAATGGAGAAGCAAAYTCTACAAGAAAACTAAGACTCTTCGACTGACACGGATGACCTATTTTCACCACCCTGTACGGTAAGAGTGGAAACCGAACTGCTAAAATCTATAAAAGATATATTAGGCATGCTTGAGTTAGTCAGTAAAGATATACACGAGATGAAGACGAGCCTTGAAATGAGTGACGAGAAAGCCGCAACACTGGAAAAATAAACAAAAAAACTGAAGGGTACAGTCAATGTTAACAAAGCTGATGTTAATGAACTTAAAAGACAGAACAAGTTTCTCAGAGAACCCCTGCTTGATATACAGACTAGATGCGCTTAAATCTGGTGCTTACCAGAATTAAAGAGGATGAAGCTGAAGATCCAGAGAGAGTGGTGAAATAATTCATGCTAAAAGTGCTGCAGATCGCAGGCGACACTGTTGACCAAATTAAACTCGAACACGTACATCGTTTCGGACAGAGAGGACAGCGATACGAGCGCCCAACTGTTGCCAAATTTGCATCCAATAAAGATCAAATAATTGTTAAAACCCTGGGAAAAAGACTCGCCACCTTTAAAATAGGCATGATCAATCAGATCCTAAAGGAAATAGCAGAACGACGCAAAGTATGGTATCCACTCTTCAAAGACAGAAGACTAAAAGGGAGACGTGTAGCTCTCGTTGTCAACAAGCTATACATTGATAACCAACTGTTCCGAGACACCAAGACCACTCGATGGCTATTCTAAATAAAATGGCACATCCAACACTATTTTTGGTAGGGATTGTAATAAATACAACAATTAATATCAACTCAGCAAAAAAAAAAACGTCCTCTCACTGTCAACTGCGTTCATTTTCAGCAAATTTAACATGTGTAAATATTTGTATGAACATAACAAGATTCAACAACTGAGACAAACTGAACAACTTCCACAGCCATGTGACTAACAGAAATGGAATAATGTGTCTCTGAACAAAGGGGGGGTCAAAATCAAAAGTCACAGTCAGTATCTAGTGTGGCCACCAGCTGCATTAACTTCTCTAGGGTAGGGGGCAGCATTTTCACGTTTGGATGAAAAGCATACCCAAATTCAACTGCCAGCTACTCATCCCCAGGAGATAAGATATGCATATGATTAGTAGATGTCGATAGAAAACACTCTGAAGTTTCTGAAACTGTTTGAATCATGTCTGTGAGTATAACAGAACTTATTTAGCAGGCGAAACCCAGAGGACAAACTATTCAGAATTTTTTATTTTTTAAGGTCGATGTCTTTTCAATGAGTTTTCATTGGGAAACAAGATTTAAGCGAATTGCTTGCAGTTCCTACGGCTTCCACTGGATGTCAACAGTCTTGAGAAATAGGTTGAGGTTATTCCTTTGTGTAATGAAGAAATACGGCCATCTTGAAGTCGAGTCACTCCAGGTGTCGTGTTTGATTGAAGTGCATGTCCAAAAGGAATGCTACATTTCGTTTTAATCCTGTATTGAACACAGATCATCCCGTCTTCAATTTTATCGATTATTAACGTTCAAAAATAACTAAAGTTATATTACAAAAGTAGTTTGAAATTATTTGGCAAAGTTTACAGGTAACCTTTGAGATATTTTGTCGTCACGTTTGAGCAAGTTGGAACCTATGTTTTTCTGGATCAAACGCGCCAAATAAATGGACATTTTGGATATATATCGACGGAATTAATCGAACAAAAGGACCATTTGTGATGTTTATGGGACATATTGGAGTGCCAACAACAGAAGCTCGTCAAAGGTAAGGCATGAATTATATTTTTATTTCTGTGTTTTGTGTCACGCCTGCAAGCTTGAAATATGCTTCTCTCTCTTTGTTTACTATTGTGCTATACTCAGATAATAGCATCGTATGCTTTCACCGAAAAGCCTATTTGAATTCTGACATGTTGGCTGGATTCACAACCAGTGTAGCTTTAATTTGGTATCTTTCATGTGTGATTTAATGATTTGATTGATTTTATAGTATAAAAGTTTGATTTTATAGTAATTTTCATAGTAATTAATATGAATATGGCGCTCTGCATTTTCTCAGGCTTTTTGCCAAGTGAGAGTTTGCCAGTAGCGTCTTGCCTAAACTCAGATTTTTGGATATAAATATGAACTTTACCGAACAAAAAATACATGTATTGTGTAACATGAAGTCCTATGAGTGTCATCTGATGAAGATCATCAAAGGTTAGTGATTAATCTTATCTCTATTTCTGCTTTTTGTTACTGCTCTCTTTAGCTGGAAAAATGGCTGTCTTTTTCTGTGACTTGGCTCATACCTAACATAATCGTTTGGTGTGCTTTCGTCGTAAAACCTTTTTGAAATCGAACACTTTGGCTGGATTTACAACAAGTGTAGCTTTAAAATGGTGTAAAATACTTGTATGTTTGAGGAATTTAAATATGGGATTTCTGTTGTTTTGAATTTGGCGCCATGCAGATTAACTGGCTGTTGACGAGGTGGGACGCTACCGTCCCACATACCCTAGAGAAGTTAAGTACTGCAGCGCATCTCCTCCTCATGGACTGCACCAGATTTGCCAGTTCTTGCTGTGAGATGTTACCCTACTCTTTCACCAAGGCACCTGCAAGTTCCCGGACATTTCTGGGGGGAATGGCTCTAGCCCTCACCCTCCGATCCAACAGGTCTCAGACGTGCTTAACGGGATTGAGAACCGGGCTCTTTGCTGGCCATGGCAGAACACTGACATTCCTGTCTTGCAGGAAATCACGCACAGAATAAGCAGTATGGCTGGTGGCATTGTCATGCTGGAGGGTCATGTCAGGATGAGCCTGCAGGAAGGGTATCACATGAGGGAGGAGGATGTCTTCCCTGTAACGCACAGCGTTGAGATTGCCCGCAATGACAACAAGCTCAGTCCGATGATGCTGTGACACACCGCCCCAGACCATGACGTACCCTCCACCTCCAAATCGATCCCACTCCAGAGTACAGGCCTCGGTGTAACGCTCATTCCTTCGACGATAAACGCGAATCCGACCATCACCCCTGGTGAGACAAAACCGCGACTCGTCAGAGAACAGCACTTTTGTCAGTCCTGTCTGGTTCATCAACAGTGGGTTTGTGCCCATAGGCAACGTTGTTGCCGGTGAAGACCTGCCTTACAACAGGCCTACAAGCCCTCAGTCCAGCCTCTCTCAGCCTATTGCGGACAGTCTGAGCACTGATGGACGGATTGGGCATTCCTGATGTAACTCGGGCAGTTGTTATTGCCATCCTGTACCTGTCCCGCAGGTGTTATGTTCGGATGTACCGATCCAGTGCAGGTGTTGTTACACGTGGTCTGCCACTGCAAGGACAATCAGCAGTCCGTCCTGTCTCCCTGTAGTGCCGTCTTAGGCGTCTCAGTGCAGACATTGCAATTTATTGCCCTGGCCACATCTGCAGTCCTGATGCCTCCTTGCAGCATGCCTAAGGCACGTTCCCGCAGATGAGCAGGGACCCTGGGCGTCTTTATTTTGGTGTTTTTCAGAGTCAGTAGAAAGGCCTCTTTAGTGTCCTAAGTTTTCCTGTGACCTTAATTGCCTTAATTGTAAGCTGTTAGTGTGTTAACGACCATTCCACAGGTGCATGTTGATTAATTGTTTATGGTTCATTGAACAAGCATGGGAAACAGTGTTTAAACTCTACAATGAAGATCTGTGAAGTTATTTGGATTTTTACGAATTATCTTTGAAAGACAGGGTCCTGAAAAAGGGACATTTCTTATTTTGCTGAGTTTAGAAACTATAAATACACTATCATATTCAAGTTAGGGAATGTTGTAAAATAATGTATTATTTTTATGTATAGTATTTCTAAATAGATAAAAGATAGGACAATTTATGAAATAATAAATCCCAAAATATAAGGAACTGGAACACAAAAGTACCCAAAGCCCGCAGAAATCACAAGGTAGAAATAAAAACACGACAAACAGAGGACATAAAAGGCCCAGTGTTTAGGTATATGCCGGTGCATATGTGAGGGGAGTGTGTCACGCCCTGACCTTAGAGATCCTTTTTATGTCTCTATTTTGGTTGGTCAGGGCGTGAGTTGGGGTGGGCATTCTATGTTTTTGTTCTATGTTGTCTATTTCTATGTGTTTGGCCGGGTGTGGTTCTCAATCAGAGGCAGCTGTCTATCGTTGTCTCTGATTGAGAACCATACTTAGGTAGCCTTTTCCCACCTGTGTTTTGTGGGTAGTTGTTTTCTGTTTTGTGTGAGYGCCTGACAGAACTGTTGCGTTTTGTTCCACTTTTTTTGTTTTGTTTCAATGTTCAGGCTATATTAAAACATCATGAACACGTACCACGCTGCGCTTTGGTCTACTACTTCTTCCTCAGACGAACATCGTTACAGAGTGTGGGTGTGTAGGAAGATGGGGTGCCTGCGTGTTTTGTGTGATTGGAAAAGTGAAAAGTGGGATAGTTGCAAATGCCAAAGCCCATGTGTGTCTGCAAGCAGGAGTTGTGACAGAGCGCATCTTCACTTTTGCCCAGATATGGGAAATACATTTTCAAATAAAAAACAATGTACAATTCCAGTCAAAAGATTGGACCCACCTACTCATTCAAGTGTTTGTCTTTATTTTTACTATTTTCTACATTGTAGAATAGTGAATACATCAAAACTATGAAATAACACATATGGAATTAAATCAAAATATAGTTTATATTTGAGATTCTTCAAATAGCCACCCTTTGCCTTGATGACAGCTTTGCACACTCTTGGCATTCTCTCAACCAGCTTCATGAGGTAGTCACCTGGAATGCATTTCAATTAAGAGGTGGAATTTCTTTCCTTCTTAATGCGTTTGGCCCAATCAGTTGTGTTGTGACAAGGTGGGTGGGTGGGGTATACAGAAGATAGCCCCATATGGTAAAAGTCCATATTATGGCAAGAACAGCTCAAAAAAGCAAAGAGAAACAACAGTCCATCATTACTTTAAGATATGAAGGTCAGTCGATGCGGACAAATTCAAGAACGTTGAAAGTTTCTTCAAGTGCAGTCAAAAACCATCAAGCGCTATGATTAAACTGGCTGTCATGAGGACCTCCATAGGAAAGGCAGACAGACCCAGAGTTACCTCTGCTGCAGAGGATAAGTTCATTAGAGTTACCAGCCTCAGAAATTGCAGCCCAAATAAATGCTTCATAGAGTTCAAGTAACAGACACATCTCAGCATCAACTGTTCAGAGGAGACTGTAATTCAGGCCTTCATGGTCAAATTGCTGCAAAGAAACCACTACTAAAGGACACCAATAATAAGAAGAGATTTGCTTGGGCCAAGAAACACGAGCAATGGACATTAGAGATTTTTGGTTCCAACCGCCGTGTCTTTGTGAGACGCGGTGTGGGTGAACGGATGATCTCTGCATGTGCATTTCCCACCGTAAAGCATGGAGGAAAAGGTGTTATGGTGTGGAAAGCTTTGCTGGTGACACTGTCTGTGATTTATTTAGAATTCAATGCACACTTAACCAGCATGGCTACCACAGCATTTTGCAGCGATACGCCAGCCCATCTGGTTTGGGCTTATCTATTGCAGGCCTATCTATTGTTTTTCAACAGGACAATGACCCAACACACCTCCAGGCTGTGTAAGGGCTAGTTTACCAAGGAGAGTGATGGAGTGCTGCATCAGATTTTCTGGCCTCCACTATCCCCACACCTCAACCAAATGTAGATGTTTTGGGATGAGTCGGACTGCAGAGTGAAAGAAAAGCAGCCAACAAGTGCTCAGCATATGTGGGTACTCCTTTAAGACAGTTGGAAAAGCATTCCAGGTGAAGCTAGTTGAGAGAATGCCAAGAGAGTGCAAAGCTGTCATCAAGGCAAAGGGTGGCTATTTGAAGAATCTCAAATATAAAATATAATTTGATTTGTTTAACACTTTTTTGGTTACTACATGTTTCCATATGTGTTATTTCATAGTTTTGATGTCTTCACTATTATTCTACAATGTAGAAAATAGTAAAAATAAAGAAAAACCCTTGAATGAGTAGGTGTTCTCAAACTTTGGACCGGTAGTGTATATCAAATATGTTTCTATGTACTCAAAGATCCGTTATTAACATGTTCTAACCAATCCTTTAAAAATAGTAGACTATTGGATACTCAGCAAGAAGGTCTGATTTTATTATTACTGAAACAGAACCCATGTGGTAAATATACAAATCCAGTCCACCTAAAAAACTGGAGACCCCTTAAACTTCAAAATGCATAGCGCATAGAATTAAACAGGTATTGTCGGATATTATTCATCGTAATCAGCCAGGTTTTTTATATGGACGATACATTGGAGATAATACACTGCTCAAAAAAATAAAGGGAACACTAAAATAACACATCCTAGATCTGAATGAATGAAATATTCTTATTAAATACTTTTTTCTTTACATAGTTGAATGTGCTGACAACAAAATCACACAAAAATGATCAATGGAAATCAAATTTATCAACCCATGGAGGTCTGGATTTGGAGTCACACTCAAAATTAAAGTGGAAAACCACACTACAGGCTGATCCAACTTTTGATGTATATGTCCTTAAAACAAGTCAAAATGAGCTCAGTAGTGTGTGTGGCTCCACGTGCCTGTATGACCTCCCTACAACGCCTGGCATGCTCCTGATGAGTGGCGGATGGTCTCCTGAGGAATCTCCTCCCAGACCTGGACTAAAGCATCCGCCAACTCTGGACAGTCTGTGGTGCAACGTGGCGTTGGTGGATGGAGCGAGACATGATGTCCCAGTGTGCTCAATTGGATTCAGGTCTGGGGAACGGGCGGGCCAGTCCATAGATTCAATGCTTCTCTTGCAGGAACTGCTGACACACTCCAGCCACATGAGGTCTAGAATTGTCTTGCATTAGGAGGAACCCAGGGCCAACGCACCAGCATATGGTCTCACAAGGGTCTGAGGATCTCATCTCGGTACCTAATGGCAGTCAGGCTATCTTGGCGAGCACATGGAGGGCTGTGCGGCCCCCCAAAGAAATGCCACCCACACCATGACTGACCCCCGCCAACCGGTCATGCTGGAGGATGTTGCAGGCAGCAGAACGTTCTCCACGGCGTCTCCAGACTCTCCAGACATGTCACGTCTGTCAATGTGCTCAGTGTGAACCTGCTTTCATCTGTGAAGAGCACAGGGCGCCAGTGGCGAATTGCCAATCTTGGTGTTCTCTGGCAAATGCCAAACGTCCTGCACGTGTTGGGCTGTAAGCACAACCCCCACCTGTGGACGTCGGGCCTCATACCACCCTCATGGAGTCTGTTTCTGACCGTTTGAGCAGACACATGCACATTTGTGGCCTCGGAGGTCATTTTGCGGGGCTCAGGCAGTGCTCCCCCTGCTCCTCCTTGCACAAAGGCGGAGGTAGCGGTCCTGCTGCTGGGTTTGCCCTCCTACGGCCTCCTCCACGTCTCCTGATGTACTGGCCTGTCTCTGGTAGCGCTCCATGCTCTGGACACTACACTGACAGACACAGCAAACCTTCTTGCCACAGCTCGCATTGATGTGCCATCCTGGATGAGCTGCACTACCTGAGCCACTTGTGTGGGTTGAGACTCCGTCTCCTGCTACCACTAGAGTGAAAGCACCGCCAGCATTCAAAAGTGACCAAAACATCAGCCAGGAAGCATAGGAACTGAGAAGTGGTCTGTGGTCACCACCTGCAGAACCACTCCTTTATTGGGTGTCTTGCTAATTGCTATAATTTCCACCTTTTGTCTATCCATTTTGCACAGAGAGAGATAGAGAAGAGAGTGATGGTCAATCAGTGTTGCTTCCTAAGTGGACAGTTTGATTTCACAGAAGTGTGATTGACTTGGAGTTACATTGTGTTGTTTAAGTGTTCCCTTTATTTTTTTGAGCAGTGTATTATATAAGATAAGCACTGGAAACAACACCTGGCCTGGTATTCATAGCTGACTTTGAAAAGGCCTTCAATAAAGTACGACTGGAATTTATACACTGAACAAAAATCTAAGCCTAACATGTAAAGTGTTGGTCCCAAATTTCATGAGCTGAAAAAAAATCCCTGAATACTAAGGAGTATTTCTGTCTGTAATAAAGCCCTTTGAAGGGAAAAACTCAATCAGATTTGCTGGGCCTGGCTCCCCAGTGGGTGGGCCTAAGCCCCCCAAGGCCAAATCATGGCTGCACCTGCCCAGTCATGTGAAATCCATAGATTAGGGCTTCATTTATTTATTTCAATTGATTGATTTCCTTCTATGAACTGTACCTCAGTGAAATCATTGAAAATGTTGCCTTTATATTATTGTTCAGTATATATAAATACCTGGACTATTATCATGTTGGAGAATCTCTGATATTTAATCTTGTGACTGACTAGGTTAGAACCAGGTCTTCTGCATGTCACAAGACTGTGTGAGCCCACCTAGCTAAAGCTAAAGTTCATGTAAAGGATGACACGTTGCTTGCTTAACGAGTACCACCTGTCTCTTATACACATCTAGATGTGTATAAGAGACAGCTCCTCCAACCCACGTGTTATTGAAAAACGCCTTTTTCAATTGTGCAAGAGGCGACATTTCAGGTTGATGATTGAGTTTCACAGATCCCCATCTGCTTCATTCACCCCCTAAACTCACTCCACAGCGACCCCAGTGGTTGACCCTGCGCAACTGTAGATCTGAGTCCAGTGGCACCATTATAAAGGACATCACGCTGCCTACTTAGCGAGTACTGCTTCCCCCTGATTCAGCTCATATGGAGACTCGAAATCAGGACTTCTGCCTTGAAAACACACATGACCGCCCTCCTGAAGCATTCCAACCCATCAAGCTATTAAAAAGGCCTTATTTGATTGTGTAAGGGGCAATACTTCAGGCTGAGGAGTGAGTTTCGTAGATCCCCATCTGCTCCACCAGCGTTTCCCAAACTCGGTCCTCGGGACCCCAAGGGGTACACATTTTGGTTTTTGCCCTAACACTACACAGCTGACTAAAGTTATCAAAGCAAGATGATTCGCTGACTATTTGAATTAGTGTTGTAGTGCTAGGACAAAAACTAAAACGTGCACCCCTTGGGGTCCCGAGGACCGAGTTTGGGAAACCCGGTGCTCCACTAATGCAAGTCTTCAAGATCCAGTATTGTTACTCATTAAAAGAGTGTGGTTTGGTGATCCATGGTTATGTGTTGAGACCTGAAGACATGTTAGTTTGACATGTCTTAGTTTGTGTTAGACATATTAGTTTCAAGTCTCTGGCAATGGTAGTCATTATAAGGTTAACATGTGACTGGGTTAATACTGTGTTAGCCTGTTGAGCTAAAGCCTAGGCATTGGTCCTGTGACTTGGATAGGTCTCTTCAAGGAGGAGGTCAAAGGGCTGTGAAGTGTAAAACAGGTGGTTCGGTGACCATAATTGTGTGATGAATAACTTGTCTGAGACCTGAAAAGTTGCATTGTCTGGCACACAGGAAACCTGGGTTAGAACCCCATCAGTCAAACGAATACGCCTTCAGGTCTCAGGCAAGGTTGCTCATCTCATGCATGGACCACCAAACCACCTCTGTTGCACTCATTAATTGGGGTGCACAGATCCTTCTGCTTCTGTTTGCCACAGAAAAAGTGTTGTGTTTGTACAGTAGGCCTGATTCTGAACCCAGTCTTGTCTCATCGCTGCAACTCCCGTACGGACTCGGGAGAGGCGAAGGTCGAGAGCCGTGCATCCCCCGAAGCACAACCCAACCAAGCTGCACTGCTTCTTGACACAATGCCCACTTACCGGAAGCCAGCCGCACCAATGTGTCAGGGGAAGCACAATACACCTGGCGACCGTGTCAGCGTGCACAGCGCCCGGCCCGCCACAGGAGTCGCTAGTGCGCAATAGGACAAGGACATTCCTGCCGGCCAAATCCTCCCCTAACCCGGACGATGCTGGGCCAATTGTGCGCCGCTCCATGGGTCTCCTGGTCGCGGGCGGCTGCGACAGAGCCTGGACTCGAACCCATAAATCTCTAGTGGCACAGCTGCGCCACTCGGGAGGCCGTCAGACAGTTATAATGGTGCCGTGACCTCTGAGTAGGAGGTCAAAGGAGGGAGAAATGTAACTGAGATGGTTCGATGAACCACTCTTTTTTGACGAGTAACCTTACTGGAGACTTGAAGACTTCTGATAGCTTCCTGATCTCATCCATATGGGATTTAGCTAAGTGGTCTAACACAGTCTTGTGACATGCATCCTTAGAAGGGCTATGACAGGGCTATTCAACTGTATTATTATGTGGGACAAATTGTGGTTTTGTTTTGTTGCCTTCTAACACGGTGATCATCCATATTCCAGAGAGACTTAGCTTTTCATAATAGTTCATATCCGAAACAGTTCAAACGCTAGAGGCAAATTCATTGGAAGAAAATAAATTAAAAACAGGCCACATTGGCTTCAAAAACTGTCAGAAAGGTATTTTTACCAAAGTGAGCACTTAATTCTTTCTGTTCTCCTCTACTTTTCCTGGCTGGCAATGTGGCAGGATGTTGTCTCTGGTTTTGAATCTGAATTTAGAGAATTGAATCTGAAATGTTTAATATATATAACTTTGATAAACTTGAAATTATAGTTTATAAACTTGATACACAGACAATGAATGCAATATCTACCAAATTGAAACTGAATATATAATTATTGAATTTGAATATTACATTAAACTGAAATATAATTTTACAACTGAATGCAATATTCACTAAATTCAGTTTCAAATCATGAAATACAAGTTCAATTTATGAATTAATAAAATGATTACATTTGTGCATTACACCTTCAAAAATATTATAGTCAAACTCAATATCTTAATAGAAATTCAAAATTATGGAATTAAAATACAATCTCTGTTGGCACTGAAATTGCTCCATAGACATTTGTGTCAGAGAAAGAGAGAAAGCGAGTGAGGAGGAAAGAGAGGGAAAAAGAGAGGTGAGAATGTGTGTGAGAGAGGCTACAGGGGATGAGCACATAGGGTTTCACAGAAAGGGAGGCAGGGATGATTATGAAGAGTAACGGTTGGGAGAGGGAAATAGGTGTCAGTGAGAGAGGGATAGAGATCAAGAGGTTGAAGCGTGAAGAGAGAGAGAGAGAGGTGCACACATTGAGAGAGAGAGAAAGTGAGAGGGAAGGCAGAACATGTTTCTCCCATGTTAGGGCGGCTAATGAAAGATAAATGAGAGCAGGAGAGAGCCTAGCAGCTAGGCAGGAGATCCTAGCTGCGGGCAAAGGATGACTGGTGTGTGTATGTGTGTAAAGCCACTTGGCCTGCTGATGTTGGACAGCAGGAGTGATATTGGATATTTTACACATACAAACGCATACAAATCAACACAGAAGTGTTTGTGTGTGTGTTTGCAGCAGTAGGTCACCACCTGTCTCTCTCACCATCTGTGAGCCGGTCGTCGATCATCAGCACACACACACATGCTATCCATCACTCTCTCTTTCTATGTTCTTCCCTCCATCGTTCTCTCCCTCTACCCATCACTCACACCTTCCATCTTTCTCTTTGCACTCTTTACCAATTTTCTCCTTTCCCTCTCAATCACACACTCTCTTTCTCACGATTTCTTTATCAACCCATCGGCAGTGACTCACAGATACCGAGTCATTTTTTGCGTAATATCTGCAAGCTATCACGACTCTCAAAAGCCACTGTTTACTTCTGAAGATCACTTTAGCACCGCCCTAAAAAAACGATTCAAATTCGACACAAACTTTCAAATAGGTATGTACTGACACATTATATAAACTCTTTATAGTATTTTATTTACATTTTAGAGCCGATAAGGTGATAAGTTGGACAGATCGAGTGAGAAAAGCTGTTTCCCAACACGACATCTCTCCTTCTCACTATCATGCAAAAGGTTTCGCTTCCCCACCCGCCATTTTTAAAAAGACCCGACGGAGCTCATTGCCTTCTTGAATCATGCAGAGATGGGCATCATGAAGGTCTCGTCATTAATTTTGTTGGAAAGGGGAGAAATTGTGCTTTACAATGTTCTTGATATTACAGTTGATCTGGAAGTATTACATTATTAGGCACTAAAATAAGGTCAATTGTACGGACCAGCGCGATGTACAAACGTGAGTTAGTTCACGTTACATTCTAAGTGATTTCAATGGGTCTCTTTCCATTCGGATTGTTTTACACTGTTCAATTCAACTTCATACAAAAATACATTTTCTGCATTTTCATCAATTTCAGCCCTCATTTGAGATCATTTCCACACTGCCACGTAGGGCTGCATGATATGGAAAAACATCTAGGCCTTATTTTTAACCAAATATTGCAATTGCGATTTTCTTCTGATTTTTATTTAAACACTTAGGTGAAGTGTTGGAATCATAGAAAAATAATGATTATTCTAATTCTATAGTTAGAATGTCTCTTGGTCAAGCAACAACAACATGCGGTCCTTGAGTGACAGGACAGGGCTACGTCTGTGTGGAAAGCGGCATGGAGAGAGACAGAGAGAAAGAGCAGAGAGAGATGACTCAGGTAGCGTAGGAAACTATAAAAATGGACGTTACAAACGGCATATCACATTTAACAAACAAACATTCAAATACCATAATAGAAGGTAAAGTAAAAACCCAAACCCTTCCATGCATCAATACCGGAATATAGTAAAATATGGTATACCGCCCAGCCCTACGATGACCGAAGAGAATTCTCTCAGGAGGTAATGCGGTCGGCATTTGAAGGTGAGGTATTCCAGATCGGGAGAACAAATGGACCTTCTGTACGTTACCACAATCACCTGTCTGCGGTGGACAGGGACAGTGTGTCCGGAGAGAGCCATGATTCCGTGAAAAAGAGTATGTTACAGTCTCTGATGCCTCTCTGGAAGGAGATCCTCACCCTGAGCTCGTCAACTTTATTGTCCAGGGAATGAACATTAGCGAGTAATATACTTGGAAGCGGTGGATGGTGTGCCCGCCTTCTGAGTCTGACTAAAAGCCTGCTTCTTATTCCTCTTCTCCGGCGACGGCGTCTTGGAGCAGCCCCTGGGATGAATGTACTTGTATTTATTATGGATGCCAAATAGCTGCTGCCAAGGTGCATGTATTTCCCGAGGCAATTCCAAGTTCAAACAAAGTCTGACCATCGATCTAATATCCCAAACTTATTTCCGGCTATAGTTAATAATGCAAGAAACGTTCCCGAGCAAATAATGTAAGAAATAACATTTGAAAAAATGTAATACTGTAAAGTTGGCTATGAGCTAAAAACAGGGTGACCATGTCTTTCGGCGCCATCTTGCCAGCATGACTGATAATACAGGAAGAACCACATCTCCACTCATCCACTAAAAGGGAGGCAAGGACATTCACAACAACAGAAAGTCATGCTGATCCCTCTCCCTCTCATGTTGCACTCTCATACATAATCTTCTTTGATCAGGGTTCATGATTGGGTCAACACACACACACCCCTAAACCTCTTATATAGCTAGGAAGAGGGGAAATGTGAGTGATTGTATTCAATCTGACATGAGTCTCGCTGACTCTCTGTAACACTAACACACAGGCATGCACGCGCAGACAAACACACACAGGATTAGTGTAGCGAACGTTCAGCAATGGAATAAAACACAAACAAAGAGACATCCTGTTTCCTGAAACACAACACTATTAAGCCATCTGAGCCAACAGCACAACACACACAAACACACACACTCAGACACACACTGAATGAGTTTGTGGTGATTATCTGTTCATGTTTGCCTCGTGTGTGTCTATTTTGTGTGTGTAAGTGCTATGCTGCCTCTCTATGTGCATGTTTCTGCACTGCTGGTGTGTGTGTGCACTCTGTACAGCCGTGTGTATGTGTGTTTTTGTGTGTGCTTATGTGTCCTCTGCGCTGTGTGTCCTCTGTACAGTGTGTGTGTGTGTGTGTGTGTGTGTGTGTGTGTGTGTGTGTGTGTGTGTGTGTGTGTGTGTGTGTGTGTGTGTGTGTGTGTTGATGATACAGTAAGCTCTAGTGATTCTCTGGAGTGTGAGGCAGCGTTTAAGGCCCTCTCAGCACAGCCAGAGTGATGAATATTTAAAGATGCGTCAGGGAGTGAGGGGGGAACAGTGTGTGTGTGTGTGTAAGGAGAGAATCGATACCTATCTGTGTGTCTGTGAGAAAGAGAGAGAGAGTGTTTTCCTATGTCGGTTTGTGTGGGAGAGTGCAGGTCCATCCTTTGTGGTATGTGTGTGTGTGTGGTTTATGTAGGAGATGAATAGAGGAGAGACACACTGTCAGGCTGATGGTCAATGGATCCACTGTCCTATTACACACTTACACACTTACACACACACACACACACACACACACACACACACACACACACACAACACACACCTGGCAGATGGGTGAGTCCGCTGTTAAGGGGGCCAACGAGAGATCAGCGAGGTAAGTACACACCAGGAAATGAGAATTGTCTTCAAGAACGAACAAACCACAGACACACATCAAACACTATATACTGTACAGTCACACACTATATACACAAGAGGTGACAAGAGGAAGAAGGGAGAGACAGGAAGAGAGAAAAAAAGTATGTGAGAGAGGGAAAGTATGAGAGAGAGTGTACAAGGGGTAGAAACAGTAACAGAGATAAGAAGGAATACCCCCTCCTTCCTCCTGTCTCTCCGAGGGATGAATAATAACTGCAGCTCAAAGATCTCCTCCCTCCTTTTTCAAAGCGAAGAAAGGAGGTGGGAATTTCTGCCTGGCCAGGGTGTGCACTGACACACAGAAACACACCACAGACACACACACACACACACACACACACACACACACACACACACACCACACAACAACACACACACACACACACACACACACACACAGTCTGCTAGCCTGAAGCATATAAATCAGATCTCCTTGGAGAGGGTTGTTAAAGACCCACATCTGAAGCATGCACAGACAGACATATTTCCAACATGAACACTCTGAGGACAAGTGAGAAGCAGAAAGTGAATATTGAGCTTGTGGAGTCATTTGGGACTAAGACACACACACCCACCCCCACACCCAAACACAAAGGGGGCAGGAGAAAGACAGAGAGAAAGAAGGAGACAGAGGTTGCAGGTTGATACTGTGATATGATTTCAGTGTCATTCCCCACTTAGGGAGATGGTGAGTGTCTGTGTGTTATGATAGCGAGCCACAAGAAAGCAGGGGAGGCTAGAGATATAACACTATGATACCTAGAAAGTGCTTCCCAATCCCTACTTCCATTAACCACAGCTGGTGCCAAATTAACACATTTAACAGCCTGTGTTTGGAACAGATGAAAATGTGTGTGTGTGTGTTGTGTGTGTGTGTGTGTGTGTGTGTGTGTGTGTGTGGTGTGTGTGTGTGTGTGTGTGTGTGTGTGTGTGTGTGTGTGGTGTGTGTGTGTGTGTGTGTGTGTGTGTGTGTGTGTGTGAAATAGAGAAAGAGGGTGAAGGCACAAATCAAGTATACAGTATGTTTTGTGTGGGAGTCCGTGTGCATAATAGCAATGGATCAGGGCAAAGAGAATGGGGGGAGAATGAGCGGAACGAAATAGACAGAGAGATAGGCAGTCGGAAGAAAGTGATATAGATGACAGAGAAAAAAAAGAAAAACAGAGTGTGAAAGCATGTACGAGAGAAAGGGACAGCAAGATATTGAGAAAAGGAGAGAGAGAGAGAGAGAGGGAGAGAAAGAGGTGCTTTGGCTGCTGCCCTGGGCCCTCTCTCTAAGCCTGTTTAGGAGGCTTTGGAGCTCAGAGAGAAATAATCCCCACTCAAACACACACAGCCGAGTCACACACAAACAGAGCCCAGACACACACACACAGCCTAGATAAACCACGGAAAGCAAGATGTGCAACACACAAGAGTCTAAAACACACAAACAGACCCTATATAACACAAAGTGTGTGTGTGAGAGAGAGAGAGAGAGAGAGAGAGGACTAGAAAACAGCCACGAAACATACACAAACACACACCCACACTTTGGCTGTCTGATCGGTGTAGCTCCCCTACAGTAGAGCATAGCGACATCAACAGCACCGTGACAAACACTTTGCACACTCTATCTCGCTTCACAGAGGAGGGAGGGAGGGAGGGAGGGAGGGAGGGAGGGAGGGAGGGAGGGAGGGAGGGAGGGAGGAGGGAGGGAGGGAGGGAGGGAGGGAGGGAGGGAGGGAGGGAGATATGAGCCAAAGGAAGAAGTGGGGTGGAGGGTGGGTGTGCAGTGGAGCAGAAAGAGAGAAGAAGCTAATGAAGGAATAGGCGCCAGGGAGATAGAGCAGGTAAGGAGGGAGGTAGAAGACGAGAGTGATTTATTTATCTCATTCTCTCTGTTCTCTAGGAAGGCAAAGAGGGAGAGTGAAGGAGTGGAGGAACGAGAGATAAATAGAGAGGGAAAGGAAATGCAGGAGAGGATGAGAGAAAGAAGAACAAAGAGATGTAGTGGGAGAAGGACAGAAAGGAAGGAGGAGGAAAGAAGGAGGGAGAGAGTGAAATAAGAGAGGAGAGCGGAGGGTTAACGGATAGTGGTCTGGGGTTAGCGCAGGATGCAGTTTGTCATCTTCATCAGCTGACAGCGGGCGCAGAGGGAGGGAAGGAATGGGGGATGGAGGGATGAATGGGGGGGAGGGGAAGGGGGAGGGGTGACTCAGAGCCTTTGAGAAATGTTGACCCTGTAATTGACCCGCGTCTCTGCCTACATCACCGCGACAACACGCGGAGCCGCCGCAGATAATCACTTACTAACCCTGACCTGTCAATCACACCATCCCCCTGGGAGGAGGGGAGGAGAGACTCTTAATTTTAAAAACTCATTATCTAACCAGTCACAAAGTTAAACAAAAGAGACGGAGGAACAGAGGGAGGGAGAGATTGAGGGACAGAGAGAGGGAGAGAAGTAGGGAAGAAAGAATGGAGGTAGAGAAGGAGGGAGAAAGGGAGGGAGAGGTGGAACTTTTACCAGCAGGGCTGTTACAGTGACCGTATTGCCGCCACACCAGCGGTCATTAGTCATGACCACATTCAAATTCCACGTGACCATTGAGTCACGGCAACTGCGCTCTGTAAATGAATGGCACTGATGGGCGTTAGTAGTATTTGCAATCACAAACACACACAAACAAATACACTCCTCCAGGAACTGAAAATCACAGTTGGGAGAGTAAAACTAATTTACTCATTTAAGTGTTCAAACACAAACACACACACACAGTTTGCCTAAGGCACAAAGCTCTGTGCTCTTTAGAATCTGAATCTTTCAGCAGTCTATTTATAAAGGCAGAGAAAGGGAGAGGGGTGTTTGAGGGCAATGGAAAGAAGGAAAGATAGAGGGACAGAGAGATAAAGTTGAAGTAGAGGTATCGGGATGAGATTCAATTTACATAATATGTACATCCACTTTTCAATTTACATTAGCAACAGGAATGTCACGAGCTGAGAGTGATGTTCTTGCTTCGAAGCTCAAATGTACCGTAAATGTCACAGGTAGACACTAGCCAGTAGGCTAATGGCCCTGCTACACTACAGCCATCGGGCTGCATTGCCTTCAGCCATTGAGGATATGCTGCCTTTGAAATGAATAAAAGCTGCTATAGTGCCCACGTTGCGCTCGTGATGTATCGCGTCCAATTGCAGCGTCTAAGAATAGGATCGCTATTGTTCAATTCTTGATGGCTGACACGTGCGTTCACTCCAGCATTCTATCTAGTGAATATGCATATGGCCTCGACTATACACCACTGGTTATTTTACTGACATTTATGAAGTCAAGAAGATACTAGCTAGCAGAAACTCTAGCTAGCTAGCTACATTGACTATGTCCACAATGTAAACAAAAACAACTTAAAGGATAATTTACCACAACCACTAGCAACAATTCAATGAGTAGTTTTGTGAAAACTGGACCAAAGCTACTGTACTTATTCATAGTCGATGAAATATATTAAAGATGCTCTTCCCCTCTGCTCTCAAACAGCATGCTCTGTGTCGCAGGTAGAAAATTAATGATGGCGACGCGACACGTGTAGTGAAACTGAAGTGGACGTATGTAAACTATTCAAATAGCTAGCTATGGGCCTCCCGGGTGGCGCAGTGGTCTAAGTCACTGCATCGCAATGCTACCTGTGCCACCAGAGACTCTGGGTTCGAGCCCAGGCTCTGTCGCAGCGGACCGGGAGGTCCATGGGGCGACGCACAATTGACCTAGCGTCGTCCGGGTTAGGGAGGGTTTGGCGGATATCCTTGTCTCATCGCGCTCCAGCGACTCCTGTGGCGGGCCGGGCGCAGTGCACGCTGACCAGGTCGCTAGGTGTACGGTGTTTCCTCCGGCACATTGGTGCGGCTGGCTTCCGGGTTGGATGCGCGCTGTGTTAAGAAGCAGTGCGACTTGGTTGGGTTGTGTTTCGGAGGACGCATGGCTCTCGACCTTCGTCTCTCCCGAGCCCGTACAGGAGTTGTAGCGATGAGACAAGACAGTAACTACTAATAATTGGATACCACGAAATTGGGGAGAAAAGGGAGAAGAAAAAAAAAATGTTATAAAATAAAAAATAGCTAGCTATGCAAGCAACTTTTCATGCATCTCCCATATTACAGTCTTGATTAATGCAACAAAACCATAAAATAATCTTGAAAATTGCAACAATTCACAAGCATGTGCAGACATTTAAATGGTTTATTTTCTCATCCATGCACTAATTCAACTGCAAGACAATAACACAACCAAAGTGGCACAGCTGGTAGCTAGAAAACGTTAGCTAACAACATTTGCTTCATCAAGTAACTTCCAGCATAGCAAAAATGAAAATTGTAACCCTCTCATATGAATATCAAGTACAGTAACATTATCATAGTGTCATACATATGATACAGAGCTACAGTACCAGTCCAAAGTTTGGACACACCTACTCATTCAAGGATTTTGCTTTATTTTTTACTATTACTACATTGTAGAATAATAATGAAGACATCAAACTATGAAATCATGTAGTAACCAAAAAAGTGTTAAACAAATCAAAATATATTTTATATTTCTTATTCTTCAAAGTAGTCACCATTTGCCTTGATGACAGATTTGCACACTCTTGGCACACTCTTGGCATTCTCTCAACCAGCTTCATCTGGAGTTCCCTCATATGCTGAGGACTTGTTGGCTGCTTTTCCTTCACTCTGCGGTCCAACTCATCCCAAACCATCGCAATTAGGTTGAGGTCGGGTGATTGTGGAGGCCAGGTCATCTGATGGAGCATCCATCACTCTCCTTCTTGGTCAAAGAGCCCTTACACAGCCTGGAGGTGTGTTGGGTCATTGTCCTGTTGAAAAACAATAGATAGTCCCACTAAGCGCAAACCAGATGGGCTGGCGTATCGCTGCAGAATGTTGTGGTAGCCATGCTGGTTAAGTGTGCCTTGAATTCTAAATAAATCACAGACAGTGTCACCAGCAAAGCACCCCCACACCATCACAACTCCTCCTCCATGCTTCACGGTGGGAACTACACATGCGGAGATCATCCGGTCACCTACACCACGTCTCAAAAAGACATGGTGGTTGGAACCAAAAATCTAAAAATCTAAAACTCATCAGACCAAAGGACAGATTTCCACCGGTTGAATGTCCATTGCTCGGGTTTCTTGGCCCAAACAAGTCTCTTCTTCTTATTGGTGTCCTTTAGTATAGGTGTCTTTGCAGCAATTTGACCATGATGGCCTGATTGATGCAGCCTCCTCTGAACAGTTGATGTTGAGATGTGTCTGTTACTTGATCTCTGTGAAGCATTTAATTGGGCTGCAATTTCTGAGGCTGTTAACTCTAATGAACTTATCCTCTGCAGCAGAGGTAACTCTGGGTTACTGCTGTGGCGGTCCTCATGACAGCCAGTTTCACCATAGCGCTTGATGGTTTTTGCGACTGCACTTAACTTTCAAAGTTCTTGAGATTTTCCGGATTAAATGAACTTGTCTTAAAGTAATGGACTGTCATTTCTCTTTGCTTACTTGAGATGTCTTGCCATAATATGGACATGGTCTTTTACCAAATAGGGCTATTTTCTCTATACCACCCCTACCTTGTCACAACACAACTGATTGTCTCAAACACATTAAGAATTAAAGAAACTCCACAAATTAACAAGTCACACCTGTTAATTGCATTCCAGGTGACTACCTCATGAAGCTGGTTGAGAGAATGCTAAGAGCGTGCAAAGCTGTCATCAAGACAAAGGGTGGCTATATATTTTTATTTATTCATTTGTTTAACACTTTTTTGTTTACTACATGATTCCTTATGTGTTATTTCATAGTGTTGATGTCTTCACTATTATTCTAAAATAGTAAAAATAAAGAAAAACCCTGGAATGAGTAGGTGTGTCCAAACTTTTGACTGGTACTGTAGGTAGCAAGCTAAACAAAATGTTTGCATCCTCCTCACAAACCAACTTACTTGCCAAGTTAGACAGCTAGTTAGCTGAATCATAGCTAGATTGCTTTTCGGCCTACCATAGAACAAACCATTCCTCATTTAATCAAATACATGAAAATAAGCAAATTGCGACTGAAAAGGTTAATTCACTGGGCAGTTAATGCTTGCGTTCCTGCTCGCTTTTGCATTGAAATTTTATTTTACCTTTATTAACTAGGCAGGTCAGTTAAGAACAAATTCTTATTTTCAATGACGGCCTAGGAACAGTGGGTTAACTGCCTTGTTCAGGGGCAGAACGACAGATTTTGTACCTTGTCAGCTCGGGGATTCGATCTTGCAACCTTTCCAACGCAGTCCAACGCTCTAACCACTAGGCTACGCTGCCACCCCTAAATAAATTACGGTGTTCTGAGATTCCCTTAAAGTTACAGCATCAACTTCTGAGATATGGTCTTTTACTGCAATTTCTGACCAAAACTCAATAAAACAAGTCACTAATATTAAGAAATGCCTATACATTTCAGCTGTTTCAAAAACATTGCTCTGTTATTTATACTGTACGAGTGATGGGCTCAACGAGACAATTCCCGTTTACACTGCCCTGCTTTGAGGGGGCAACTGTCAGGCAAGTGTTGTGGGCGACCTCCGGAGGTAACGGTCGAGATGTGAAAAGTGTGCATGTTTACATTACATTAAAACTGCATCCTGCACTCAGGATTTTTTCCGATACCTCTGGAGAATCTCCTTAAACTCTTGTCCTTAAACTCTTGTCACCTTTTAGGCCAAAAAAAAGGCCTAAAAGGTGACAGGAGGATAGGAGTGGAAGCCAAAAGTGTGACGACATAAAATAGGGATGGAACCAGACATGCTTAAAAAGACACACACTGTCTCGACAATGACAATCTCTGGTTCGTCTGTGTGTGTCTTACCTGTTGATGAGGGGGAACAGAGACACCAGGAGATAAACGGATGGATACCACTTCAACGGCTTTATCTCCTCAGCCAAAGACACCTGGAAAGACAGAGATAGTTTAAATAAATACTTCACACACACACTATTTCAGAGGAATGATAGATAAAGTCTAGATTTTGTATCAAGAGGAGACTGACAGTTGGCCATTTCCTATGGGAAAGAGAAAGAGAGAGCCATCTCCCTGGCAACATCAAAAGTGCCAACAGAAGAGGTTCTGTCTCGTGTCAGCACCACCTGGTGTTTCACATACGTGTGCACGCACACACACACAGTTTTGTATCGCTATACTTGTGGGGACCAAATAATTGATTCCCATCCAAAAACCTATTTTCCGTAACTCCTAACCGTAAATCTAACCCTAACCTAACCATAACCCTAACCTTAACCCCTAACCCATACCTAACCCATAACTAAATTCTAACCCTAATTGCAACCCGGACCCTAAACCTAACCCCTAAGCCTAAAATAGCAATTTTCTTCGTGGGGAACATGCAAAATGTCCCCACTTGTCCCAATTTTCTTTGTGAGGACTTCTGGTACCCACAAACTTTGATATAAATGGCAAGGGGTTGGAAGTCCTGTGGTGGAAAGCTTTGACACACTATTTCAGAGGAGCGAAAGTCTAGATTTTGGATACACAGGAGACTGACAGTTGGCCATTTCTTATGGGAAAGTGAGAGAGAGAGAGAGAGGAGAGAAAGGAGAGAGAAAGATATAAAAATAGAGAGAGCACCATCTCCCTGCCCGACATCAAAAGTGCCAACACAAGAGGTTCTGTCTCGTGTCAGCACCACCTGGTGTTTCACATACGTGTGCACGCACGCACGCACGCACACACGCACACACACACAGGGAGAAAATGTGTGTATAGTTGTATATTTGTGCAAATTGTTCCTTTAATGAAAAATCAGTGTTTCCAGGTGAACTAAATACAAAGTAGTAGAGCCACTTCTGAACAGATCGGACAAGGAATATTAAATTACACAGCCTATAAAATCAAATAAATGCAATTAGTAAGATTATAACAAAAAATAAAATGATTTAATGAATTCTAAACTTTGCTATAAATGGTAACGGTTTGGAAGTTCCCTGGTGGAAAGCTTTGACAGTCCGTTATTCAATTCCCGGTAGACTGTAGTGAGGACTGTAGCTGCCGGAAGTAGACAGGGCCCAGAATCCATTTGCTGCTGAATTGCTTTTTTTCTCCTAAGTACGCGGGGAGTCTGGCCAGCGCCCCTCCTCTCTTTCTTTCTTTCTCTCTCTGCATCTACAGGAACACACACACACACACACACACACACTCCCTCCACCAAGAGGCAGACCCACGAGCCTGCAGACTCCTCCAACCAGGCAAAAAATTAATTACTCACTAGATAGACCCCGAGGCGTGCTCGCGCTAACGCACGCCTTTTAAACAATTCAAATGAAAATCACGAGAGCCCCCCGGTGGTATTTGATCTCGCCTGTGTGTGTGATCTCGTTGGTGGGGGATTTTGGAGAAAAAGCTTCTAAGCTCCCACAGCGTTGCGGTACATTTTCTGCATAAATAAATGGAATGGGGGTTTAGCTGTTTAGGGATCGATTCAATCAGATCCGCTTTAGCCAACATCCGCATAGCGGTTGTTTAGACCATGCCGGAACTGCGTTAGAGCCGTCAAATCTACAAGTGGCTCCTGGCATTATACCTAAAGTGGACATTGCCAATGGCTGCACGGAGTCGTATTAACAGAAATCCCATGCAGCCTTGTTAACAAGTTGGAACACTGGAATGTGAGACGTGATCTACACCTCCGTTAGGATGACAGGCGTAATCTACACCTCCGTTAGGATGACAGGCGTAATCTACACCTCCGTTAGGATGACAGGCGTAATCTAATAATCTACACCTCCGTTTAGGATGACAGGCGTAATCTACACCTCCGTTAGGATGACAGGCGTAATCTACACCTCCGTTAGGATGACAGGCGTAATCTACACCTCCGTTAGGATGACAGGGCGTAATCTACACCTCCGTTAGGATGACAGCGTAATCACACCTCCGTTAGATGACAGGCGTAATCTACACCTCCGTTAGGATGGACAGGCGTGTAATCTACACCTCCGTTAGGATGACAGGCGTAATCTACACCTCCGTTAGGATGACAGACGTAATTCTACACCTCCGTTAGGATGACAGGCGTAATCTACACCTCCGTTAGGATGACAGGCGTTAATCTACACCTCCGTTAGGATGACAGGCGTCAATCTACACCTCCGTTAGGATGACAGGCGTAATCTACACCTCCGTTAGGATGACAGGCGTAATCTACACCTCCGTTTGGATGACAGCGTAATCTACACCTCCGTTTGGATGACAGGCGTAATCTACACCTCCGTTTAGGATGACAGGCGTAATCTACACCTCCGTTTGGATGACAGGCGTAATCTACTACCTCCGTTAGGATGACAGGCGTAATCTACACCTCCGTTAGAGAACAGCGTAATCTACACCTCCGTAGGATGACAGGCGTAATCTACACCTCCGTTAGGATGACAGTAATCTACACCTCCTGAGACAGGTATCTACAACTCCGTAGTGACAGGGCGTATCTACACCTCCGTTAGGATGACAGGCGTAATCTACACCTCCGTTAGGATGACAGGCGTAATCTACACCTCCGTTAGGATGACAGGCGTAATCTACACCTCCGTTAGGATGACAGGCGTAATCTACACCTCCGTTAGGATGACAGGCGTAATCTACACCTCCGTTAGGGTACAGGCGTAATCACACCCCGTTAGAGATGACAGGCGTAATCTACACCTCCGTTAGGATGACAGGCGTAATCTACACCTCCGTTAGGATGACAGGCGTAATCTACACTCTCGTTAGGATGACAGGCGTAATCTACACCTCCGTTAGGATGACAGGCGTAATCTACACCTCCTTAGGATGACAGGCGTAATCTACACCTCCGTTAGGATGACAGGCGTAATCTACAACCTCCGTTAGGATGACAGGCGTAATCTACACCTCCGTTAGGATGACAGGGAATCTACACCTCTCTAGGATGACAGGCGTAATCTACACCCCGTTAGGATGACAGGCGTAATCTACACCTCCGT
>NC_036875.1:20899063-20921648 GCF_002910315.2 Salvelinus sp. IW2-2015
GGGCGGATCACTAGTGACAGGCGTAATCTACAACCTCCGTTAGGATGACAGGCGTAATCTACACCTCCGTTAGGATGACAGGCGTAAATCTACACCTCCGTTAGGATGACAGGCGTAATCTACACCTCCGTTAGGATGACAGGCGTAATCTACACCTCCGTTAGGATGACAGGCGTAATCTACACCTCCGTTAGGATGACAGGCGTAATCTACACCTCCGTTAGGATGACAGGCGTAATCTACACTCCTTAGGATGACAGGCGTAATCTACACCTCCGTTAGGATGACAGGCGTAATCTACACCTCCGTTAGGATGACAGGCGTAATCTACACCTCCGTTAGGATGACAGGCGTAATCTACACCTCCGTAGGATGACAGGCGTAATCTACACCTCCGTTAGGATGACAGACGTAATCTACACCTCCGTTAGGATGACAGGCGTAATCTACACCTCCGTTAGGATGACAGCGTAATCTACACCTCCGTTAGGATGACAGACGTTAATCTACACCTCCGTTAGGATGACGACGTAATCTACACTCCCGTTAGGATGACAGCGTAATCTACACCTCCGTTAGGATGACAGCGTAATCTACACCTCCGTTAGGATGACAGCGTAATCTACACCTCCGTTAGGATGACAGCGTAATCTACACCTCCGTTAGGATGACAGACGTAATCTACACCTCCGTTAGGATGACAGCGTAATCTACACCTCCGTTAGGATGACAGCGTAATCTACCCCTCCGTTAGGATGACAGCGTAATCTACACCTCCGTTAGGATGACAGACGTAATCTACACCTCCGTTAGGATGACAGACGTAATCTACACCTCCGTTAGGATGACAGCGTAATCTACACCTCCGTTAGGATGACAGCGTAATCTACACCTCCGTTAGGTGACAGACGTAATCTACACCTCCGTTAGGATGACAGACGTAATCTACACCTCCGTTAGGATGACAGACGTAATCTACACCTCCGTTTAGGATGACAGACGTAATCTACACCTCCGTTAGGATGACAGACGTAATCTACACCCTCCGTTAGGATGACAGCGTAATCTACACCTCCGTTAGGATGACAGGGTAATCTACACCTCCGTTAGGATGACAGGGTAATCTACACTCCGTAGGAGACAGTGTAACTACACCTCGTTAGGATGACAGGTGTAATCTTACACCTCCGTTTAGGATGACAGGTGTAATCTACACCTCCGTTAGGATGACAGGTGTAATACTACACCTCCGTTAGGATGACAGACGTAATCTACACCTCCGTTAGGATGACAGACGTAATCTACACCTCCGTTAGGATGACAGCGTAATCTAACACCTCCGTTAGGATGACAGCGTAATCTACACCTCCGTAGGATGACAGGTGTAATCTACACCTCCGTTAGGATGACAGGTGTAATCTACACCTCCGTTAGGGATGACAGTGTAATCTACACCTCCGTTAGGAATGACAGGTGTAATCTACACCTCCGTTAGGATGACAGGGTAATCTACACCTCCGTTAGGATGACAGGTGTAATCTACACCTCCTTTAGGATGACAGGTGTAATCTACACCTCCGTTAGGATGACAGGGTGTAATCTACACCTCCGTTAGGATGACAGGTGCTAATCTACACCTCCGTTGGATGACAGGGTAATCTACACCCTCCGTTTGGATGACAGTGTAATCTACACCTCGTTTGGATGACAGGTGTAATCTTACACCTCCTTTTGGATGACAGGTGTAATCTACACCTCCGTTTGGATGACAGGATGTAATCTACACCTCCGTTAGGATGACAGGTGTAATCTACACCACCGTTTGGATGATAGGTGTAATCTACACCTCCGTTAGGATGATAAAACCCCTTATTATTTAGTTTAATAATTTTTTACATTTGAGCATAATTATATCTATACAGCCTACACTTTCTCCTTCCGCACTTCTAGCAGGAGTGGGCGGGTGTGGCTTCGTGACAATGATTGCAAGCGCAGCTACACACCGATTTGACTGCTCCAACGCAGCTCCACCTCCGACACGCCAAAACAACCGCTATGCGGGTGTCTGTTATCACCGGGTAACGCTTGATCTGATTGAAAACAGGAAACTTAGTCAATGTGAAAAATGTGCGCTGAGCTTGGTGACCGACCTTAACATATGGGGCTAGGCATCTCTATGTCTCTACTCCCCACTCTACCTGACACTGTCTCAGGCATGGCCAACTAATCCTAAACCCCAAGGTCTTGTTGTGCTGGAGCACACAAACATTACCATGAGAAAGACGAAGGACGTGATACTCCACCAACCACAACACCACCTAGATTTTTAAATCAAACACCAGGACTAAGTAGAACACTACACAATGTTTGTGTTAAAAGATCTTCCATGTGTGTGGTGTTTTTAATCACAGCTCTCGCGTGTCAGAGGCCTGGTGCTCCTCGGGAGCGGAGGATAATGAAACAGTAATTATGCGCATGGCTGAGAGTCTGACGGCCCTCCGTTAATGACGCACATTAGCCACAGTAATGTGTATATCCATTTGAATTCAATCACTTTTTGATAGCACCCCTTTTGATTTGAACGAAACCTTCCATACATATTTGCCCATTGCAGAAGTGATCAGAAAGTGGCTTTTTGGACCTGAATGACAAAACATTAAAGAGATAAGAGTGCTCAAAGTTGACCCATTTTGCATACCCCACCATACCATAAAACATCCATGTATTCATCACAGGAAAATATAAACGGTAGAGATTGATATAATATCATTTGAAAGTCAAATTTGAATTGTATTCTCTTTTTAGTACATTTATCAGCCAAAACATGAAACCCACCAAGACTCAAGAGCATATTGTGTCTCAACCGATGGTGGCCACAACACAAACACCAACGATTATGTAAAGTACAACATATGCAAATACGCGCTGTTAGATAATTGACATTAAAGGTAAAACAAAGTCATAACTTGTATTAACTTCTTTTGTTGAGAAATTATACAATATTTTGACCACCTGTGTGTCAGCTTCAAAATGATATCAAATTCAACCTTTTATCTTTTCCAGTGATGAAGACATGCTTGTCCCATGGTAGGATGGGGAATGCAAAATGGATCAACTTTGACCACCTCTAATCTCCTGAAGGTTTTGTCATTCAGGTCCAAAAAGTCACTTTCTGACCACTTCTTCCATGGGCAAACATGTACGTAAAGTTTTGTTTAAATCAAAAAGGGATGATGTCAAAAAGTGATTGAATTCAAATAGATTGACCCTAATAAGAGCTTCTCTCGCTCTACCACACATGGAGCACAGAGAGCCAATGTAAAGACAGAAGAAGAAGAACTGGGCTGTTCGCACTACCCTCTGTAGTGCCTTGCGGTCGGAGGCCGAGCAGTTGCCATACCCGGCAGTGATGCAACCAGTCAGGATGATCTCGATGGTGCAGCTGCAGAACATTTTGAGGATCTGAGGACCCATGCCAAATCTTTTCAGTCTCCTAAGGGGGAATAGGTTTTGTCGTGCCCTCTTCACGACTGTCTTGGTGTGCTTGGACCATGTTAGTTTGTTGGTGATGTAGACACCAAGGAACTTGAAGCTCTCAACCTGCTTCACTGCAGCCCTGTCGATGAGAATGGGGCCTGCCCGGGCCTCTTTTTCCTGTTGTCCACAATCATCTCCTTTGTCTTGATCACGTTGAAGGAGAGGTTGTTATCCTGGCACCACACGGCCAGGTCTCTGACCTCCTCCCTATAGGCTGTCTTGTCATTGTCGGTGATCAGGCCTACCAGTGTTGTGTCATCGGCAAACTAATTATGGTGTTGGAGTCGTGCCTGGCCGTGCAGTCATGAGTGAACAGGGAGCACAGGAGGGACTGAACACGCACCCCTGATGGGCCACCGTGTTGAGGATCAGCGTGGCGGATGTGTTGTTACCTACCCTTACCACCTGGGGGCGGCCTGTCAGGAAGTCCTGAATCCAGTTGCAGAGGAGGTGT
This sequence comes from Salvelinus sp. IW2-2015, assembly GCF_002910315.2. Taxonomy (NCBI): domain Eukaryota; kingdom Metazoa; phylum Chordata; class Actinopteri; order Salmoniformes; family Salmonidae; genus Salvelinus; species Salvelinus sp. IW2-2015. The sequence continues at coordinate 20,903,055 of NC_036875.1, forward strand.
TTAGTCCAGGGTGCTTAGCTTATTGATGAGCTTTAAGGGAACTATGGTGTTGAACACTGAGCTGTAGTCAACGTAGCATTCTACATAGGTGTTCCTTTTGTCCAGGTGGAAAGGGCAGTGTGGAGTGCAATAGAGATCATCTGTGGATCTGTTGGTGCGTTATGCAAATTGGAGTGGGTCTAGGGTTTGCTCGCAGTACACGTCCTGATAATCCGTCTAGCACTGTGGCCTTGTGAATGTTTACCTGTTTAAAAGGTCTTAATCACATCAGCTGCGGAGAGCGTGATCACACAGTCTTCCGGAACAGCTGATGCTCTCATGCATGTTTCAGTGTTATTTGCCTCGAAGCGATCATTAGAAGTAGTTTAGCTCGTCTGGTAGGCTCGTGTCACTGGGCAGCTCTCGGCTGTGCTTCCCTTTGTAGTCTGTAATGGTTTGCAAGGCCTGCCACATCCGACGAGCGTCAGCGCTGGTGTAGTATGATTCAATCTTAGTCCTGTGTTGACACTTTGCCTGTTTGATGGTTCGTCGGAGGGCATAGCGGGATTTATTATAAGCTTCCGGGTTTGAGTCCCGCTCCTTGAAAGCGGCAGCTCTAGCCTTTAGCACAGTGAGGATGCTGCCTGTAATCCATGGCTTCTGGTTGGGGTATGTACATACGGTCACTGTGGGAACGACATCATCAATGCACATATTGATGAAGCTAATGACTGACGTGGTGTACTCCTCAATGCCATCGGAGGAATCCCGGAACATATTCCAGTCTGTGCTAGCAAAACAGTCCTGCTTCATCTGACCACTTTTTTATTGATCTAGTCACTGGTGCTTCCTGCTTTAATTTTTGCTTGTAAGCAGGAATCAGGAGGATAGAATTATGGTCAGATTTGCCAAATGGAGAGCGAGGGAGAGCATTTTATGCGTCTGTGTGTGGAGTAAAGAGTTTTTTTTCCTCTGGTTGCACATCTAACATGCTGATAGAAATTTGGTAAACGGATTTAAGTTTCCCTGCATTAAAGTCCCCGGCTACTTGGCGCGCCGCCTCTGGGTGAGCGTTTTCTTGTTTTCTTATGGCGGAATACAGCTCATTCAATGCGGTCTTAGTGCCAGCCTCTGACTGTGGTGGTATGTAAACAACTACGAAAAATACAGATAAAAACTCTCTAGGTAGATAGTGTGGTCTACAGCTTATCATGAGATACTCTACCTCAGGCGATCAATAGCTCGAGACTTCCTTAGATATCGTGCACCAGCTGTTATTTACAAAAAGACATAGTCCACCGCCCCTTGTCTTGCCAGACGCCGCTGTTCTATCCTGCCGGTGCAGCGTATAACCAGCCAGCTGTATGTTGATAGTGTTGTCGTTCAGCCAGGACTCCGTGAAGCATAAGATATTCTAGTTTTGAATGTCCCGTTGGTAGTATAATCTTGCGCGTAGGTCATCTATTTTATTCTCTAAAGATTGCATGTTTACTAGCAGAATGGAAGGAATTCTCAGAAGGCAGCCTGCACTCTGGCCCCTTTTTCTCCGCCTCCTCTTCACGCAAATCACGGGGATCTGGGCCTGTTCCCGAGAAAGCAGTATATCATTCGCGTCGGGCTCGTCAGACTCGTTAAAGGAAAAAAAGGATTCTGCCAGTCTGTGGTAAGTAATCGCAGTCCTGATGTCCAGAAGTTATTTTCGGTCATAAAAGACGGTAGCGCCAACATTATGTACAAAATAAGTCAACAATAAGTTACAAACAACGCAAATAAACAAACGAAAAAACACAATCGGTTGGGGACACGTAAAACGTCTGCCTTCTTCTACGGCTCCATCACAAACAAATATACGCATACAAACACACACGTGTGCACACATACACACACAGCAGCTGTGTTCATGACTGTAAGCAGAGCTACTGCTCTGCAGTAGATAAAGATAAAGAACAAGCTCCCAATGTTTTCTTTCTGAGAGCACTGTGTGTGTGTGTGTGTGTGTGTGTGTGTATGTGTATGTGTGTATGTGTGTGTGTGTGAGCGCATGTGCGTTTGTCCGCTCTTTCAAATGCCCTCCGTCTCACTTGTCTGTGTGTGGGGTGTAGCCCACGTTTGTTGTAGACCTTACGTCTAAGTGTGTGTGTCCCCCAGACACAGCACTGCGATTCAAGTCTCTGATAACCACCGTATTAGCCAAGTATGAATGTTGCCACGAGAGGGAGAGAGAGAGAGTGAAAGAGGGAGCAAAACAGAGCCAGAGAGAAAGACACAAGGGAGAGGGGGTGGAGGAGAGACATATGGAGTGAGTAAGAGAAAAAATAGAGCGAGAGAGAAATAACACACACAAGTGTGTGAGAGACGAGAGAGGGAAGAGGGAGACCGAGCAAAAAATAAAGAAAATAGAGCAAGAGAGCGGAAAAGAGAGCGGGAGAGAAAGAGAGACAGAGCGGAAGAGAGCGAGAGAGAGAGAGAGAGAGAGAGAGAGAGAGAGAGCGAGCGGAAGAGAGAGAGAGTTGAGGGTGGCTAGAGTAGAGTGAGGGAAATGGCCACAGGCAGCAGTTTGAGACACCCAGCAGGGACTCTGGTTTACACCTGCTGACACACACACGTACACACACATATACACACACACACAGTAGAAAGCAGTGGCTAGGTAGCAGCAAGAGAGGGGGGGGGGTGTTGTTTTAGAACATCACACAGCGCGTGCATAAACACTCATAAATATTAATGTCCATGAACCTGGCCTGCTGCTTTATTCATACGCTCATTCTGAGTGAGTGTGTGTGTGCGTGTGTGTGTGTGTGAGACAGAGATAGAGGGAGAGTGAGAGCTGATGATTAATTCATGCGTTGAGTTACACAGATACCCTTTACAAACAGACTTTACGGTATGGTGCCTTGTAAGAAAAAAAACAACAACAAAAAAAACTGGCAATTTTTTTTAGAGCCCAATTCATACAGTCCCATTCGACCATATTCCTGCCGGGATAAGCTTCTTATATCTCCCGTACACATGCCGGCAAGTTTAGGAGTGAGCCGATGTGGGTGGACATCTATTTTAATAAATCCATTGAATATACACATTCACAATCCATTATTAATTTGTTTATGCAGGTCCTAAGAAACATAAAACTAATAAAATGTATTTTCAAAAGAATAGAAAGGCATATTTTCAGTTTAATGATGTAACTGGTCTGTGCAGCCTATATGCTACATGGCTGATCCATGCACATGAAATCAATAGTTATTATGTTAATTAAACAGACAAGACAACTCTTAGGCTACCCTGATCACAGTCAACACATATTTATTTTACAGTAGGCTAAGAATATAAAGAAATAAAAGAAAATTAAATACAAATAATATTTTTCCCACACAACTTGCATCATGGCAACGTGTGGAACCATTGACATATTAAAAAATAGGTGATGTTTTGAAAGAGCCCAAGGCAACCCCTTGCTTTTTCGATCCACATTTCATCTCTTTCCTACCTTCACTCCACTTTGTTAGGGAGCAGGCGTAGGGTCTTACAATGAGAGTATCTTCATCATGATATCGACAGAAAATAATAGTCTGGTGTTATATTTCACAACCTCCGCTGGCTTTTGGAGTTGCCTAAAGGCCTACGGGATCGAGCGAAACAATAGGCCGACACTTGATTTAGGCTCCATTATGGCATGCTAAATGTTTCTCATCGGTGATAGATGAGCAAACGAATAGATGAGCTACACCACCTGCACTTATTTTCCCAGCCAGAGAATTAACCAAAGATGAATTCAGTCAAATAAAATCACATTGATTGATTAAAACAAATCACAGGCTTTTCGTCAGGAGTACGCCTAGGCTTAATTGCAAAATAATCCACTTGTTAAGCTATATACAGTGCATTTGGAAAGTATTCAGACCCCCTGACTTTTTCCACATTTTTGTTACATTACAGCCTTATTATAAAATGAATAAAAGTTTTTATTCCCCCTCATAAATCTACACACAAATACACCATAATGACAAAGGGAAAACAGGTTTTTARAAATTTTGGRACCCCCCCCCCCCCCCCCAAAAAAAAACTGAAATAACTAAGTATTCAGACTTTTTGCTACGGGACTCGAAATTGAGCCCAGGTGCATCCTGTTTCCATTGATCATCTTTGAGATGTTTCTAAAACTTGATTGGACTCCACCTGTGGTAAATTAAATTAATTGGACATGATTTGGAAAGGCACACATCTGTCTAGATACGGTCCCATAGTTGACAGTGCATGTCAGAGAAAAAAACAAGCCAAGATAGCAAAGGAATTGTCCGAAGAGCTCCGAGACAGAATTGTGTCGAGGCACAGATCTGGGGAAAGGTACCAAAACATTTCTGGAGCATTGAAGGTCCCAAGAACACAGTGGCCTCCATCATTCTGAAATGGAAGAAGTTTGGAACCACCAAGACTCTTTCTATAGCTGGCCGCCCGGCCAAACTGAGCCATCAGGAGAGAAGGGCCTTGGTGACCAAGAAACCGATGGTCACTCTGATAGAGCACCAGAGTTCCTCTGTGGAGATGGAAGAGCATTCCAAAAGGACAACCATCTCTGCATCACTCCACCAATCAGGCCTTTACGGTAGTGGCCAGAAGGAAGCAACTCCTCAGTAAAAGGCACATGACAGCCCACTTGGAGTTTGCCAAAAGACACCTAAAGGACTCTCAGACCATGAGAAACAATATTCTCTGGTCTGATGAAACAAAGATTGAACTCTTTGGCCTGAATGCCAAGCGTCACATCTGGAGGAAACCTGGTGCCATCCCTACGGTGAAGCATGGTGGTGGCAGCATCGTGCTGTGAGGATGCTTTTCAGCGGCAGGCACTGGGAAACTAGTCAGGATTGAGGGAAAGATGAACGGAGAAAAGTACACAGAGATCCTTGATGAAAATCTACTTCAGAGTGCTCAGGACCTAAGACTGGGGGTGAAGGTTCACCTTCCAACTGAACAACGGCCCTAAGCACAGCCAAGACAATGCAGGAGTGGCTTTAGGACAAGACTTTGAATGTCCTTGAGTGGCCCAGCCAGAGCCCGGACTTTGACCCAATCTAACATCTCTGGAGAAACCTGAAAATAGCTGTGCATCCAAACTGACAGAGCTTGAGAGTATTTGAAGAGAAAAATGGGAGAAATCCCCAAATACACGTGTGCCAAGCTTGAGGCGTCATACCCAAGAAGACTCAAGGCTGTAATCACTGCCAAAGGTGCTTCAACAAAGTACTGAGTAAAGGGTCTGAATAGTTACAGTTGAAGTTGGAAGTTTACATACACTTCAGTTGGAGTCATTAAAACTAGATTTTCAACCACTCCACAAATTTCTTGTCAACAAACTATAGTTAGGACATCTACCTTGTGCATGACACAAGTCATTTTTCCAACAATTGTTTACAGACCGATTATTTCACTTATAATCACAATTCCAGTGGGTCAGAAGTTTACATACACTAAGTTGACTGTGCCTTTAAACAGCTTGGAACATTCCAGAAAATATGTCATGGCTTTAGAAGCTTCTGATAGGCTAATTGACATCATTTGAGTCAATTGGAGATGTACCTGTGGATGTACAGTGGGGAGAACAAGTATTTGACACACTGCCGATTTTGCAGGTTTTCCTACTTACAAAGCATGTAGAGGTCTGTAATTTTTATCATTCAACTGTGAGAGAAACAAAAATCCAGAAAATCACATTGTATGATTTTTAAGTAATTAATTTGCATTTTATTGCATGACATAAGTATTTGATCACCTACCAACCAGTAAGAATTCCGGCTCTCACAGACCTGTTAGAATAAGCCATATCTCAGACTGGCCAATAAAAATAAAAGATTAACATGGGCAAAATACTAGACAGAGGAACTCTACCTGGAAGTTCAGCATCCTGGAGTCACCTCTTCACTGTTGACGTTGAGACTGGTGTTTTGCAGGTACTATTTAATGAAGCTGCCAGTTGAGGACTTGTGAGGCATCTGTTTTCTCAAACATTTTGAAAGGGGTTGATTTTATATTCCCACTGTACATACCTTCACCCTGCACTAGCCTTTTTCACGCCGATTACCCAAACATGGCCTTCACCCTGCACTAGCCTTTCTTCACCCTATACCAAACATGACCTTCACCCTGCACTAGCCTTTCTTCACCCTATACCAAACATGACCTTCACCCTGCACTAGCCTTTCTTCACCCTATACCAAACATGGCCTCAACCATTTGCTTACTTCATCCTAGCCTAAAAACGCATCGCTGGGGACTGGGCTGGTAATGCAGGTGCACTTGTTTTGTTCAATAAACACTTTACAATTAAGATTCCTTGCCTTAAAATAACCCTATTCGTGTTTTGATAACCCTAATATAATCCTATTACTTTTTTTAAAAACTTATTGAACCTTTATTTAACTAGGTAAGTCAGTTAAGAACAAATTCTTATTTTCAATGACGGTCTACCAAAAGGCCTCCTGTGGGGATGGGGGCTGGGATTAAAAATAAAAATAAAAATATAAAAATATAGGACAAAACACACATCACGACAAGAGAGACAACACTACATAAAGAGAGACCTAAGACGACAACATAGCATGGCAGCAACACATGACAACACAGCATGTAGCAACACAACATGGCAGCAGAACAAAACAGGGTACAAACATTGTTGGACACAGACAACAGCACAAAGGGCAAGAAGGTAGAGACCACAATACATCACACAAAGCAGCTACGACTGTCAGTAAGAGTGTCCATGATTGAGTCTTTGAATGAAGAGATTGAGATAAAACTGTCCCGTTTGAGTGTTTTTTGCAGCTCGTTTCAGTCGCTAGCTGCAGTGAACTGAAAAGACAAGCGACCCAGGGATGTGTGTGCTTTGGGGACTTTTAATAGAATGTGACTGGCAGAACGGGTGTTGTATGTGGAGGATGAGGGCTGCAGTAGATATATCAGATAGGGGGGAGTGAGGCCTAAGAGGGTTTTATAAATAAGCATCAACCAGTGGGTCTTGCGATGGGTATACAGAGACGACCAGTTTACAGAGGAGTATAGAGTGCAGTGATGTGTCCTATATGGAGCATTGGTGGCAAATCTGATGGCCAAATGGTAAAGAACATCTAGCTCCTCGAGAGCACCCTTACGTCTCCGTAATCTATCATGGGTAGGATGGTCATTTGAATCAGGGTTAGTTAGGCAGCTGGGGTGAAAGAAGAGCGACTACGATATAGGAAACCAAGCCTAGATGTAACTTTAGCCTGCAGCTTTGATATGTGCTGAGAGAAGGACAGTGTACTGTCTAGCCATACTCCCAAGTACTTGTATGAGGTGACTACCTCAAGCTCTAAACACTCAGAAGTAATAATCACACCTGTGGGGAGAGGGGCATTCTTCTTACCAAACCGCATTACCTTTGTTTTGGAGGTGTTCAGAACAAGGTTAAGGGCAGAGAAAGCGTGTTGGACACTAAGAAAGCTTTGTTTTAGAGCATTTAACACAAAATACAGGGAGGGGCCAGTTGAGTAGAAGACTGTATCATCTGCATATAAATGGATGAGAGAGCTTTCTACTGCCTGAGCTATGTTGTTGATGTAAATTGAGAAGAGCGTGGGGCCTAGGATCGAGCCTTGGGGTACACCCTTGGTGACAGGCAGTGGCTGAGAGAGCAGATGTTCTTACTTTATACACTGCACTCTGAGAGAGAGGTAGTTAGCAAACCAGGCTATAAAAAACTATAACAAACTCAAAGCACCCCGACCGAGAGGGTGTGTGACAGGGTCAAACTGCTCCCTGGCGAGTAAGAATCTACCCAACAGGACCTCAGCTAATCCAACATACACTCTAATCCCCAAAACGCCCGTGTGCGTGTGTGCGCGTACGTGTCAAAGATTCCAGGAACATTTCAGTAGATGAGGGAACTCCCCCTCATTTTAAAAACCAATCAATGATTGACTTGAGTAATGAAAATGATGGGTCTTTACCTTTCTCCTCTCCCTCTCTGGGTTGAAGGTGCCAAACCACGACTGCATCTGAGGAAGGAGCACAAAGAACACACTGTCTGAGTCCCGTTTGGTAGACACACACAAGTACTTCACCTGAGACTGGAGGAGAGGTAAATAAGCCTCATTTAATCCACTGTCAGTCAAGGCTGAAACACATCCAGGGAACGAACGAACGAACGCACGCACGTACGCACAGCTACTCAAAGCTGAGGTAGACAGGGAATGCATTAACAACCAAAACAAAACATGTACAGCTCCCACCTCTCCAAAGAGCATTACTGATCACAGCTGAGTCTACCACTGAGGGGACGGGGACGGGGGGGATAGAGAGGGAGATAGAGAGAGGGTAGAGAGAAAGAGATACAGAAGCATAGAGAGAATGAAAAAAGAGAGAACGTTGGATAGATATGGATAAAAAAGAAGAGACAGACACGGGTGGCCAGCCCAGACATCTCAAGAGAGGAAACAGATTGTTCATTCTTTCTTTCTCTCCCTCCATTTCTCGCTTTCATCTCAGGGGAATTCCAGCAACAATAGAAAGCTCAATCGGGAATCAGCTGCTCCTCAAGACACACACACACAGTGTGTGGTTTACACAATCAAGAGCAATCTAAACAGAGGAGAGTCTGTGAAGAGCCTCTGTCAGCCATGGACGCACGCACACACACACACACACACACACACACACACACACACACACACACACACACACACACACACACACACACACACACACACACAGATCACTGGGGACACATATACTCTGACACACACACACACAAACACATATACTCTGACACACACACACTCTGACACAGAGACAGAGAGACAGAGAGACAGACAGAGAGAGAGCGACAGAGAGAGAGAGATCGGCACACATTCATTCTGTTCAACTATTTAGCAACTCAACGTTGCCATGGTTTCTCTGTCTGCACTACAGCCCTCGTCATTGGATGTTTGTGTATGTGTGTAGTTGTGTGTAATTTCTACCTGTATATGTGTGTGTGTGTGTGTGTGTGTGTGCGCTCGCTAGGAGGTTAGAGAGAGGATGAGTGTTTATTTACACATGAGAGAGAATCAGATAGCATGAAAGAATGATAGACAACAGCCGCCTATCTAACCACCTTAGACAAAGGTTGCTTGTGTGTGTACGACAATGATGTTGTCTGTCATCTACCCTTGTACAGAAGCATGTGTGAGAATCTCTAATTTCGTTGATGAATCCTCCTCATGAGAGCTAGAGGATCCCCTCCTGCACACAAAGAATTCCTTAAAATAGATAGTTTCCATCCAATTGACGACAGATTTTCATGTGAATATTCAAAAAGTCCCAAATAAAATAGGCGGATTTTCCCACCAGACGTGTTTCCATCAAATTGACTTGTTGCAGATAAAAGCCTGTGTGTGATGACTCTTATAAAACTGACTTTTGTGGTTAAATTCCCATGTACAGAACAAAAAATACAAGTTCAATAGATTTTCATTGCATTTTCAACTGTAGGTTTTGTCACAAAAAATGGTGCGTTTAGCGAATGTGCCCACTCTGGTATTGGCACTTACGCTCTAGCTAACAGCTCGCAGATATATATGATGAGATTATTATGGACAAAAGACCAAGGTTATTTTAAATTGAACAAAAATATAAACGCAACATGTTAAGTGTTGGTTTCATGTTTTACGAGCTGAAATAAAAGATCCCAGAAATTGTTCATATGCACAAAAAGCTTATTTCTCTCAAATCTTGTGCACAAATTTGTTCACATCCCTGTTAGTGAGTATTTCTCCTTTGCCAAGATAATCTATCCACATGAAAGATGTGGTATATCAAGAAGCTGATTAAACGGCATGATGATTACAGAGGTGCACCTTGTGCTGGGTACAATAAAAGGCCACTCTAAAATGTGTAGTTTTGTCACACAACACAATGCCACAATTGTCTCAAGTTTTGAGGGACAGTGCAATTTATATGCTGACTGCAGGAATGTCCACCAGAGTTGTTGCCAGAGAATTTAATGTTCATTTGTCTTCCATATGCCACCTCCAATGTCGTTTTAGAGAATTTGGCAGTACGTCCAACCGTTCTCAGAACCGCAGACTATGTGTAACAATGCCAGCCCAGGACCTCCACATCCGGGAACGTCTGAGACCAGCCACCCGGACAGCTGACGAAACTGTGGGTTTGTACAACCAAAGAATTTCTGCATAAACTGTCAGAAACCGTCTCAGGGAAGATTATCTGCATGCTCGTCGTCCTCACCAGGCTCTTGATCTGACTGCAGTTCGGCATCGTAACCGATTTCAGTCGGCATATGCTCACCTTCGATGTCCACTGGCACGCTGGAGAAGTGTGCTCTTTACGGACGAATCCCGGTTTCAACTGTACCGGGCAGATGGCAGACAGCGTGTATGGCGTCGTGTGGGCGAGCGGTTTGCTGATCAACATTGTGAACAGTGCCCCATGGTGGTGGTGGGGTTATGGTGTGGGCAAGCATAAGCTACGGACAATGAACACAATTGCATTTTATCAATGGCAATAAATACACAGAGATACCGTGACGAGATCCTGAGGCCCATTGTGAAGCCATTCATCCACCACCATCACTTCATGTTTCAGCATGATAATGCACAGCCCCATGTCTCAAGGATCGGTACACAATTCCTGGAAGCTGAAAATGTCCCAGTTCTTCCATGGCCAGTATACTCACCAGACATGTCAACCATTGAGCATGTTTGGGATGCTCCGAATCGCTTTTTCCATCAAGCCTGTCGTGACATTTATATCCTTTACTTGCATAATAAGGTTGGATGGAAAACTGGTTTCTGATCAAATGATTCTGGATATGTTCTGTCCTGCTTTCATAAACATCTGAATTATTAATAGTTTGAGCTCCTCCTAGTTGATTTTCCTAATTTCTCCCCCTCTCCATCTCTCTCTCTTTTTATCTCTCTTCCTCCCTCGCTTTCTTTTCTTTCTCTGGGTTGCCTGACTTTCTTATCCCCTCTCTCTATTCCTTCGCCGCCTCAAAGTTTTAGAAATCATTTCAAGTGAGACCGTCTGCAGCTGTGAGGAGATAAGACTTGAGCTCTTCATAAATATGATCGAAAGAGAGAGAAATAGAGACAGTGTGAGAGAGAGAGAAATAGAGAGACAGTGAGAGAGAGAGAGGAATAGAGAGACAGTGAGAGAGAGAGAGAGAAAGAGACAGTGGGAGTGAGAGAAATAGAGACAGTGGGAGTGAGAGAAATAGAGAGACAGTGAGAGAGAGAAGAAGAAATAGAGAGAACAGTGAGAGAGAGAGAGAAATAGAGAGAAGTGAGAGAGAGAGAAATAAGAGACAGTGAGAGAGTGAGAGAGAAGAATAGAGACAGTGAGAGAGAGAGAAATAGAGAGACAGTGAAAGAAGAGAAGAGAAAATAGAGAGACAGTGAGAAGAAATAGAAGACAGTGTGGAGAGAGAAATAGAGACAGTGGGAGTGAAGAGAAATAGAGAGCAGTGAGAGAGAAGAGAGAGGAGAGAGAGAAGAGAGAGAGAGAGAGAGAAGAGAAGAGAGAGAGAGAGAGAATATTAGGAGAAGCAGACAAGTCGGAGAGAGAAAGCAGAATGTGATGAGATGCAGGGTGCACACCAATTAATTTATTCCCTTTATCATATCTGTGATAAAGGGAAGAGAAGTCAGTCAGTCATTCAGTCTTCCTGCTTCCAACACTAACACACACACACAAAAGGAGCTTTGACCCACACACGCACTGACCAGGGAAGTCAAATTTATGTATAGTACCAGTCAAAAGTTTGGACACACCTACTCATTCAAGGGTTTTTCTTTATTTGTACTAGTTTCTACATTGTAGAATAATAGTGAAGACATCAAAACTATGACATAACACATATGGAATCGTGTAGTAACCAAAAGTGTTAAACAAATCAAAATATATTTTAGATTTTAGATTCTTCAAAGTAGCCATCCTTTGCCTTGTGTGTAGATGTGTGTAGTTTCTAAGTTGCTTGTTTAAAAAAAAGAGACTATTGTTGCACATGTACGTGTAGCTAGTACATGTTCTGGTTTACCCTGCCTACTCAGGTCAGACAGCACACTACTGCTGCCCCAGGCTGTGTCCGTGTGTTGTGTCGTCACTCAGGCCAGAATCAGGGGGATGGCAGCTATGTGGAGCATGCTGGTATGTTGCCTCCAGGCTGCCCATCAACACAAAAACACTCCCAACAGGAGAGGGATAGAGGGAGGGAGGGATAAGGGGAGGGAGGGATAAACTGAGTTTCACCCCCACTGGTGGCTTGTAGTCACTGGTTCTCTGTGAGCTCTCTGACAGGCAAACACACACTTTCTCTCTCGCGCACACACACACACACCAATTTTCCCCCTGGGATTGTTTTAAGCAGCAGTGGCAGAGTTAGCGGGAAACACTACACACTGAGGTGAATTTCACAGAGACATCCACGTCAAGATAAACTGAGTGCACAACCATTGGCCACACAGGATTATGACTGTGTGAACTCATGCCGACTGGCCGAGCATGACACATGGGAAGGTGGGCTCACCCTCTCATTGGCTACGTAGATTATTCTGGCGTAGCAGCAGATCATGAGGAAGATGAGGGTGAAGAGTGGGACGTACCATCTGCAGGGTGGGGGGACAGAGGAAAATGCATTACACACAAGAGGGCCATGTCTTTACATGAAATCAACACACATTTAAATGTGATTCTCCCATTGACTTGAACACAAGAGTTACTTCAAGAGCATACACTAAGTAAAGAGGAAGACTGACAGGTCGAATGGTCATAACCTCTTAGGCCTGAGGAGCCTAGGGCCAGGAGTTTTTCCTGGTCAAATCATGTAGTCAAGATAAATTCCTGGCCCTAGTATAATCATAATACACCAAGGGGCAGTGAACTCCGCAAAGCCAGTAAAAGACAATAATCTAAAACATTTAACTACATTTATTTTGTATAGGTATTTGTTTAGGTTAGATATCCTTCTGCCACCTCTGATTCAGCACTTGTGTAGAGAAGTAAAACCATAGCACAATAGGTAAGTACTAGGGTTTCTGTCAAGGGCACTGTAAGAGGAAGTTATCAAAACAGGAGAGAAAGAGAGAGGCGGAGAAAGTGAGAGAATAGCGGGTAATGTATGGCATTCTTGAGCGATGGAGGAGGTCAAGAAAGGATGACAAAGAGACACAACTTCAGAAATGCATGGTATTTCTGTTAAGATGTGTGACAGAGAACGAGCGAGAGAAAGAACGAGGTTTACAGCTTCAGAGGAGTGTCACCCTCTCAGAAAATGACCACAGACAACAGGCCTGTTTGTGAAAGGGCCTCAGACTGCCAGGACTCTAACCACTACCCTACTCTCAGGACCTCAACAGTACCTTAACTCATCAAAGCACTTCTGCTCATCAGAATGGAACATATCATAACAGACAGACCATTCTAATGCTGTCCCTGCTACTGTACATGCACAGCGAAGACAGACAGCAGGATGTGTGTTCAGCAATGCAACATTTAGCAATCTTTCAATAGTCTTTCAGTTTCATCAGAGCGAGAGAGTCCACACTGTTTTTCAGATCCACTCTAATACCTCATTCCCCAGGCCAGACACATGCTACGCCCGGACTTCATCCTGACCACGTGACCTGACCAGGAAATACTCTGTGTCATAGGATGTGGAACATCTCAGGGCCCTTTAATATCTGCCCTAAATAAAAAATGACATTCACAGTAGCTTATGTAACATTAACATTACACTTCTGTTCATTTAGCAACAACTATATTCACATTACAATCACTTACTAGACGCTCTTATCCAGAGCAGTTTAGACTAAGTGCATAACTATCCTCAGTAAGTACTGCCTGGATACTGGGGAAGTGGGAGTGTGGCGCTGTCTGGACATGTAGTCTGAGGGTGTGTGTGTATGTGTGTGTGTGTTAGTGTATGTATGTGTGTGTGTGTGTGCATGCACAAGATAAGAGGAGAGGCGTTTCATCCAGAGAGAAAGACAGAGCGACAGGATGGAGTGAAAACGTGCTCACCTCACCCCTGTGTGATTTAATAACCCGCTCTCCGGAATAAATGGCGTCCAATTACACAGAACCTCCCGTTAACGATGGGGGAGGAGGGAGAGTGGCCTTTTAACGAGGGAGGGGGGAGAAGACGAGAGAGGTGGGTGAGAGGGGGGAGACGAGGGAGGAGGAGTAATGAGCGGCAGCTACAAAGTGCTCTAATTAGCATGATAATGATCTGCCATTAGAGTCTGCTGGAGCTCTACAGCTGAACATCACCCACCCGAGAGAGATGGAGAGAGGAAGAATGGATGGAGGATGGGATGGAGAGAGAAAGGGGGAGGGAGAGGGGTGAGAAAGGGGGGAGGAGAATGACCAGGAGAGGTAAGGACGAAGAACACAGAAAGGCAAGCAACATGGACAGAAAAAAAAGCAAGATGCAAAAAGAAAGGAAGGAGGGCGGGAGAGAGTAAAAAGAACACTAGTTGAAGCCAGCGCTTGCACACTCACAAACATGTACCCCCACACACCATCCTGCAGCTCTAGAAGCTCTCCAGCCCTGCTATGAAGTGATAGAGGACAACTGATGAAAGCGCCATTAATTAGACACTTGAGTGAGAAAGACACATTGGCAACACCTCAGCTACAGACATGCTAGTTTCATGTCTGACCTGGAAGATGCCATCTCAGGCCAGAGGAGGAAGACATCATGAAGGGAGGGATGGGCCAGAGAGCAGAGGGAGGGAGGGCAGGGGGGAAGGATAAAATAGGTTGAGTATCTCTCTCACACACGCGCACACACACACGCATGCAGGCACACACACACAGGCTGACACCCTTTCACAAACTCAGGAGAGGGGTCCAGAGGATTGTTTGTCAGTCTGAAACACTGGAGTAAAAGGCACATGAAGCAATTCTTAAGTGCTGATGTTTGAGTTCAATCAAATACACCCCCCCCCCCCCTCACAGTTATGATATTCCTTTCTGTCTGCCTCTATTCTCAGGGGTAGAGAGAGAGGGAGAGTGAGGATACAAGACCTGCAGTGCACACCACCACCTCTCTCGTTCTCTCTCCGTCTTTCTTTAATCTTTCATATTCACTTGACTGAACACTGATGAAGACAAACTACTTAGTTTTGGAACAGGAAATGAAACCTCTCTCTCTTTCCTCTCAACCTCCCTTCTATTCTCTCCTTTTTACCTGACCCCTTAATCCCTCTCTCTCTCCTCCACCCCCCTTCACCCACACTCTCTCCCCATCTCTCTCGCTCTGAGCATCAGACGTGCGTATGTATGGTGTGTGTGTACAGCATATAGTGTGTGTTTTACTGACGTGCTTCGTCCGGGCCTCTAATCTCTCATCTCGTTTGATGTAATTAGACTTAATGAAGATTCCCAGATCCTCTAAGCAGCCCGTCCCCCAGGCGACCCACGGCGCTATGGAAACTAGAAGGGGGAGGAGGGGGGCTGATAAAAGACAGAGAGACGGAGTGCTAGCACTGCTGTCTGCATTGATAGAGAAGAGTGTGTGTGTGTGTGTGTGTGTGTATGTGTGTATGGTGTGTGTGTGTGTGTGTGTGTGTGTTGTGTACGTACGTGTGGTTAGAGAGATTGATTCCTCACTGATGCTGCGAGCGCTAGCATGATTGCCTGGCTTGATAAGTGAATGTCTGGCTACGCTAAGTGATTGGCAGGTCATATCCAGGCTTGGGGAGACGTAATCCTTCATAACATTCTGAAGAAACACAGACATGTACAGGAAGAAACACACACACACACAGGAAAAACCTCTGGCCTCCCAACATACAAACCCCTTCCCCTCTCTCTGTAGGGACCACCCCCTCCTCTCTCCCTCCCTCTCTCCCTCCAGTCTTCCCTCTATGCACTGGCTTTGATGGCTGAGAGGTTTTCACTTACATCCCAAATCTCCAAGCTACGTGGTCGTCTGTGATCCAGCTGGAGAGAGAGAGAGGGGGGAGAGCGAGAGGGAGGGGCAGGGAGAGAGTGAGGGTGATTACAAAGGGAGAGAGAGAGAGAGGACGAGAGAAAAAGACAGAGAATTCTGTGACTTTGGTGGGGAGAGGAGCATAGCTGTTGCTATTAATAATCTCAGACTAGAAAGAGAAAGGAGCTCGGAGACTCTGGTTCTGTTCCCGTTCCTTCTTACCTCTGTTCCTTCAAGACAATCAATCTAACAATAATGGATAAGTGAAATCAAAGGCTAGTTGGGACATTTTTGCTTAAACCAATCTGGTTTCATACTGAACCTCAGGTCAAAAAGGAAGAGATGACTATAAACTACAGATGAATATAGAGGAGGATGTAGAACAAAACGCAAGGCAATGGAAAGGACATCAAAAATATTAACAGAAATCTACATTCAAAATGCATTGTTAGCATGACAACAAATAGACAAAACTGAGTGAGAAAGTCACCACCAGGCTCCTGCTGGGCCGTAGTATCCACTGAACAGGGGCAGGGAGGCCATCACCAGGGGCACCCCCCAGGCCATCAGGTGGTACAGTCTGGGAGAGAAGAAAGAGCAGTGATTACATACCAACAAGAAAGACCACAAACACACAGCCCAGATGGTCTCCATGCCGTGCCACAAATTAAGGGATAGAACGCTCTGTGGAGAGAGGATACAAGAGTTGCTGATCACACACGCACAACCACCTTTCTTCTTATTCTCCCTCATTCTTTACCATGTGCTTCACTGAACACTGATGAAGACAGACCAGCGTGTCTCGGGACAGGGGAGGAAAGCATCTCTCTCCGCCCGTCTCCTAGGCATGCTCACAGGGTCTGCTGGTGGTCCTCAGGTGGTCACGACTCAGGGAGCCACCCTGGCAGATTGTGGTCCAGACACAGGAAGGAGTGAGTGTTGTCGATACTTTATGGACCGTACAGTTACACGGTCGATATGTCGTCAGGACTACTATGACACGGTCAATAAGCGGTCAGTCCTACTGCAACACTCGATACACGGTCAATACTGCTCTGGTCCACTGAATGTGACAGCTCTCATTCAGGTTACATGGATGTCTGAAATCCCAGGGAATATGTGATCTCACTCGCTACGTTTCCATATCGCTCCGTCTCTCTCTCCGTCTCTCTCTCTCCGTCTCTCTCTCTCCGTCTCTCTCTCTCTCCGTCTCTCTCTCTCTCCGTCTCTCTCTCTCTGTCTGTCTCTCTCTCCGTCTCTCTCTCTCTCCAATGCCCTCTATTCCTATAGAGAGAGAGTGTGTGTTCCCTCTCTCACAGGTATTAATGCCCTCTATTCCTATAGAGAGTGTGTGTGTTCCCTCTCTCCAACAGTATTAATGCCCTCTATTCCTATAAGAGAGTGTGTGTGTTCCCCTCTCTCAACAGGTATTAATGCGCCGCTATTCCTATAGAGAGCAGTGTGTTCCCCTCTCTCAACAGGTATAATGCCTCATTCCATAAGAGAGAGTGTGTGTTCCCCTCTCTCAACAGGTATTAAGCCCTCTATTCCTATAGAGAGAGTGTGTGTTCCCCTCTCCTCAACAGGTTATTAATGCCCTCAATTTCCTATAAGAGAGTGTGTGTCCCCTCTCTCTCAGCAGGTATTAATGCCCTTATTCCTATATGAGAGAGTGTGTGTTCCCCTCTCTCTCAGGGTATTAATGCCCTCTAATTCCTATAGAGAGAGTGTCGGTGTCCCCTCTCTCTCAGCGGGTATTAATGCCCTCTATTCCTAATAGAGAGGTGTGTGTTCCCTCTCTCAACAGGGTATAATGCCCTCTATTCCTATAGAGAGAGTGTGTGTTCCCCTCTCTCAGCAGGTATTAATGCCCTCTATTCCTATTAGAGAGTGTGTGTGTTCCCCTTCTTCTCAGCAGGTATTAATGCCCCCTATTCCTATAGAGAGTGTGTGTGTTCCCCTCTCTCAACAGGTATTAATGCCCTCCTATTCCTATAGAGAGAGTGTGTGTTCCCTCTCTCAACAGTATTAATGCCCTCTATTCCTATAGAGAGAGTGTGTGTTCCCCTCTCTCAACAGGTATTAATGCCCTCTATTCCTAATAGAGAGAGTGTGTGTTCCCTCTCTTCAGCAGGTATTAATGCCCTCTATTCCTATAGAGAGAGTGTGTGTTCCCCTCTCTCTCAGCAGGTTTAATGCCCTCTATTCCATAGAGAGAGTGTGTGTTCCCCCTCTCTCTCAGCAGGTATTAATGCCCTCTTATTCCATAAGAGAGAGGTGTGTTCCCCTCTCTCTCAGCAGGTATTAATGCCCTCTATTCCTATAGAGAGAGTGACCAAATGGGAGAGAGATTATGATAGGATGAAAGGATGTTCCTCCTTAATGACACACAAAACACAGTATTGTTGATGTACAGGGCCAAGGTGTGTGTGATTATGTAAGGTGTCTGTATATGCTGCCAGAGCTGGATGTTTGTCTGTCTGTCTGTCTGTTTGTCTGTCATCATAAATGGGAGAGATTCAAAACAGAAGCTTCAGCACACCATCACTCATCACTGAACACATACACACAAACACTCAACATGCTTTAAAACAAAATTACAAAATCCAAGTGTGTGGGGACCCTGGAAACTGGGAAACATCATCTAA
>NC_036875.1:20923668-21019341 GCF_002910315.2 Salvelinus sp. IW2-2015
AGAGAGGAGAGAAGATGAGAGAAGAGAGAGAGAGGAAGAAATAATACCTGCTGAGAGAGAGGGGAACACACACTCTCTCTATAGGAATAGAGGGCATTAATACCTGTTGAGAGAGAGGGGAACACACACTCTCTCTCAGAGGTAGTTCTGTACTTTAATGTCCTATCTGGGCCTTTTCACTCTTTTCTCTGTCTCCTCTTCTCCCACTGACTGTTGGCATAGCTCACTTCATGTTTACTTCACTCTCTTTTGCTGTTTTGCACTCTCCCCATATCCTCCACTTCTCTATCACTGGCCTCTATCCCTCCTCTCCCTACCTTCCTCTCTCTCCCTTCATGATGAACAGAACTGACATAGAGCCACTGACCCCGCCGCTGTAGTTCACTGCCCTTCTCCCAGTCAGCCCTGTAGGCTGCGTGTGTGTTTACACGTGTGTGTGCATGTGTTTACACTTGTAAGTGTGTGCATGTGTTTACACTTGTAAGTGTGTGCATGTGTTTACACGCATGTGTGTGTGCATGTGTTTACACACGCGTGTGTGTGTGTCCCAGCCCTGCAGGCTCTGTAGCTGATAGGCCAGAGAGGACCAGTGTTTAGTGCACTGAACAGTCTGCTGTGTTTCAGGGGTGACACCTGAGTGACATAAGTCCTGAGGTCCAGAGTAGGGGGAGGTTAAGCCTAAATCAGGAGAATGTTTTCAGTGACTTAGAAGGTCATCGGATAGGCAGATAGATCTTACTTCACATATTTTGTTAGTTTAAAAAGGACCTTAAAAGGTCAGGAATACTTTAGATGTTCATCGGTGGCCAGTGACACCAGTTGGTCGTAAGTGGGTCGTAACTCCATGTCCGACGTAAAATGTGATCTACACTGGATCTAAAAATTATACCTGTTGCACCACCTGGGCGTAAGCCCTTCTATAGCTATGTAGCAAAGGGCAGGCGTAGGGTTGAGAGCAAGCGTAGGGTTTTAAATTGTAGAGAACAGGTGTAGGCTTTTAAATTGGGACCATCTTCATCATGATACGCACAGAAAATAATAGCAATTTATATTTTCAAAAGGATGTGAGACTCGTGTTCATATTTCACAACCTCCGCAGGCTTTTTGAGTTGCCTACGCGCGACACACTTGATTTAGGCTACATTATATAATGTTATACAACGGGTGGGTCTAGTCCTGAATGACGATTGGTTAAAACCGCATTCCAGACGGTGTCTATTCCACAAGTTACCACCGGGTAAATCTATGACATTAAAATGCCTATTTACTCTCTTCCATCTGACTGTGAAATCCACTGTCTCAGCCCAGCCAGGCAATTTATAAACTTAATCTCCATTACAAAAAGAATCTAGACATTATTTCACATTTGTTTTAGACTAACATGTAGTTTTCAACAGCGGAAATTTGTATAAACCTTGCTGTCTGTCTCTGACATTTGCAACATTCTTTCAATATTCAAATTTGATCTACAGTTGTCTCATAGTAAACAACGTGTCGGGATGAGAGACAGGCTGGCAGCTTTTCTCAGCCAGTCGGAATCATGAATCAGCATAATTTTCATGGATGAATACAAATCACTATCAATAGAAAACAGGTCAAACATGACAAAGTGCAGCTAGTTTGTTGTCTTTCCAGCTTCAGTTTGAAGTGATTGTGTTAGTTGTGTTGTTGGCTAGCTCCTCTGAACAACAGTGTCCTGCCGAAAGAGCACATCTTCTATGCCAGGTGAAATCACACATCATTAGCTCATTGTCATGGATGTATCCAAATACACGTAACTAGAAAACAGCTTAAACAAATGCAAATGCAGCTACTTTGTTGTTATTCTGGCTGCACTGTTTGGTGTGACTGTAAGTTAGCCGTAGTTGGCTAGCTAGCAAGCAAGGAGTAGAATGTTGCCAGCCAGTATGGCAATGGAAATGTAGAACGAACGACTGGCTCACGTCCATAGATTAACAGAACGACTGGCTCACGTCCATAGATACAGAACGACTAGGTCACGTCCATAGATACAGAACGACTAGGTCACGTCCATAGATACAGAACGACTGGGTCACGTCCATATATACAGAACGGACTAGGCTCATCCATAGATACAGAACGACTAGGTCACGTCCATAGATACAGAGACGGATGTCACGTCCATAGATACAGAACGACTGGGTCACGTCCATAGAATACAGAACGATGAGGTCACGTCCATAGATACAGAACGACTAGGTCACGTCCATAGATACCAGAACGACTAGGTCACGTCATAGATACAGAACGACTAGTCACGTCCATAGATACAGAACGACTAGGTCACGTCATGATACAGAACGCTAGGTCACTCATAGATACAGAACGACTAGGTCACGCATAGATAAGAACGACTAGGTCACGTCCATAGATACAGAACGACTAGGTCACGTCCATAGATACAGAACGACTGGCTCACGTCCATAGATACAAGAACGACGAGGTTCACGTCCATAGATACAGAAACGACTAGGTCACGTCCATAGATACAGAACGACTGGCTCACGTCCATAGATACAGAACGACTAGGTCACGTCCATAGATACAGAACGACTAGGTCACGTCCATAGATACAGAACGACTAGGTCACAGTCCAGTAGATACAGAACGACTAGCGTCACGTCCATAGATCAGAACGACTAGGTCACGTCCATAGATACAGAACGACTAGTCACGTCCAAGATACAGAACGACTAGGTCAACGTCCATAAGATACAGAACGACTAGGTCACGTCCATAGATACAGAACGACTAGGTCACGTCCATAGATACAGAACGACTAGGTCACGTCCATAGATACAGAGCAACATTTTTAATGAACATTTGTCAATCATTTTTATATGTTGGTAACCCGTTGTATAAAAGTGATATTGCCGCACAAACACCGGTTTTGAGGGCATTATCACTTAACTAAATGTGTCTGATCAGTGATAGATTAGCAAAACGAATAGGTCAGCTATCAACACTACTTATTTGCCCAGCCAGAGATCAAATAACCAAATATACAGACAGAGAATCAGTGAAACAAAATCACATTGACTGATTATCAGACAAGCCTGAGGCTCTTGGTTGGGATATAGGCTACTATGTGAGTGAAGAGCAAGATAATCCACTTGTTATTCTGGGCTACATAACATGTTCTGATCACTGCTAATAGATGAGCAAACTAGCTAGACTAAAGATTCTCATGATGAACACTCAGCTCAATATAGTTAACATTTCCCAGCCTAATTGTAACCAAATATCCAAACGGAGGTTCAGTGAAGACAAAATCTAATCTGACATTGATTTATCAAGACGATACACCATGCTTGTCTCAAAGAGGTGCTGAAATTATAGCTGACCAGACACCTCTACTGCTTTAAATTATTTCAAACGGTTGGATTACTTTGGGAGTTTCAGTAAGCCACAATTTGATACATGCCTTTATTGGCATTAGCCTACTCTTTAATTTCAATATTTTTGTCATTCAGTGAATCTTCCATAGTAATTATTTATTGATCCATTCAGTTGTGGTTAAGAAAATGTGCATGCTTAGTGGTGGTGACATGCCTCGCAAAGTTAAGAACTGCCACGAGGATGGTAACAGCCTACTAACGGGCGCTGCCTAGCAACCATCATTATGAAGCATCAAATCTCATGAACGCACATTGCTTACGCCGGACTTAGCTACGACTAGTCTTATTTTTGGTTGGTGGACCAGGTGTAAATTCTGATCCAGAAGTCGGACGTAGCTACGCCCAACCTAGCATTTAAGGCCAACGTTTTTTTTTTTTTTTACAACCACATGGTGAAACCAGCTCCAGTATCTTAGAAAGTCATCAGTAAGTTAGACATGATTAGTAATTTAGGACTAGGTTGAGAGAGCCAAGAAAGCTTGGGTAAGAAGCAGTATATTAGGAGGTCAACGTCAAGAGTCAGAAGGTGATGTGAGCTGTAGGGAAGGCATTTGTAAGGGATATGTATGGACAGGTGAGGGGTAGTGTATGTGAGGTGTCACGGGGAATCTTACCAAAATAAGTGAGCCACCAGGCCTGGAAGTTACACAGACTCCCCTCTGGATGGGTCTCACCCTGAGGAAGGAGAGAGGAGACAGGAAATAGGGGAGAGGTCACTCTGTAGCTCTCGGTGTGCGTGCGTGCGTGCACGTGGTGACAGTGACTCACCATGACATACGCTACACTGTCAAAGAAGGCCGCAACTGTCAGACTGCAAATCATCTTCTGTAGAGAGACAGAGAGAGATGGAGATAGTACAAAGAGAGATGAATGGAGAGAGGGAAGGAGAGAGATAACAGAGTGAGTGAGAGGCCAGATGGTCCACTTATCCTGTGGTCTGGGGTTGACTTGGGGATCGATCCCCAGGTCCAGGCCGACCCACGCTAATCTCATTACTCACAATAGGACTGAGAGCCCCTCCTCACTGCACGCACATACACAACCACATACATTTATACACACACACCAGGGTTTCTGTTAGGTCAATATGGTGTCGGACATTTGACGGAAAACATTTTAATTTACTGCGACATCTGACCCATATGCAGTGGGTGCATAACCTGATTAGGGTGTCCACCCACAGCGCTCAGAATGACAGCAATCACATTTAGATGATAGTAATTCATATTAACGGAACATACAAGTCGAGGATGCAACGATGTGCGTCCTTCTTACCGAATTATTATGTGCACTTTGAAGATGTTAGAATAACTGTCCACATTTACTTTTCCTCATCAACAAGACCAGTAACCAACAGCAACATCACCAGCCTGTCAATCTAATATCCCCAGAGTAGAAAGGTTTACATATTCTATTGGTCAGCTTGTGGAGAAAGAAATAGCCTATTCAAACAGACTATGGGACAATAAAAAGCAATGAGCCTAATGCAACAGATGAGAATGTTTAGCTTAAAATGTTGATCAACTATTATTTCTTCATATTATAAGCAATGTGCACAAGGCAGTAGGCTACGTGTGAATGTTCATTCCATAATGCAATTAGCTGGAAAACACTGTTGTATAAAGAGCACCGCACATGCGAGTTGTTTCATGTGACAGAGATGAAAATATCCGTTAGAATGTAGAAAGAGAGGAGATCTAACAGGCTACTTTGAAGCAAGGTAAGACATGCCTCATAATATCTATTAAAATGTTCAGGTTTCAAACAATTAAGTATATGTTTTCAAAATGCATAGTATACTGCCTCCAGCTCACTGCAAGGTGGTGTGTGAAGCGCTGATGAAGCTTGCCTTCCGTTGTCATTTGAGATGCTGACACAGCAGCTCTCGCACTGTCTGACAGATTTTCCACTCAAAGGCTCTGTATCTGTACGCTGTATTCGTGTGATAAATAAGACACATAACGAATATACTGTGACACACACGCTAATTTAATTCCAATAATTATGCAAATGAATCTATAGACCGATAAGTATGACCAGTCAAATGTATTTACATCTACAGGTATTTCCATCAATGAATAGGCTAAAAAGCATTATTCGCAATGAGATTTGTTTCTACTTCTCACAAACAAATGGCCGGTGCAAATTTTATTTATCAGCGTTTCAAAAAAAATGTATAGGGCAAACACTGGCTATTACTGGTTAACGGAAACCCTGACACATACATAGGGCTGTTGCGGTGACTGTATTACCGCCACACCGGTCGTTACGAATCGTGAAGGCAGGCAAATTCCACATGACCGCTTAGTCACGGTAATTATGCTTCTCCAAGCCCTGATGCTGCTGCTGGTCATTAGTGTAACGATGTGCGCTGAGAGTCGGGAAGCAAGTTCAGGGAGTAGTTGTTTTAATAAATAAACGCAACATAATAAAACTGAAACAATAACACCTGGGGAAGGAACCAAAGAGAGTGACATATACAGTTGAAGTCGGAAGTTTACATACACCTTAGCCAAATACATTTAAACTCAGTTTTTCAAAATTCCTGACATTTAATCCTAGTAAAAATTCCCTGTCTTAGGTCAGTTATGATCATCATTTTATTTTAAAAATGTGAAATGTCAGAATAATAGCAGAGAGAATTATTTATTTCAGCTTTTATTTCTTTCATCATATTCCCAGTGGGTCAGAAGTTTACATACACTAAATTAGTATTTGGTAGCATTGCCTTTAAATTGTTTAACTTGGTTCAAACGTTTCAGGTAGCCTTCCACAAGCTTCCCACAATAAATTGGGTGAGTTGGTAGTCTGGCTTTTTTATGCCGGTTTTGGAGCAGTGGCTTTATCCTTGCTGAGCGGCCTATCAGGTTATGTCAATATAGAACTCGTTTTACTGTGGATATAGATACTTTTGTACCTGTTTCCTCCAGCATCTTCATAAAGTTCTTTGCTGTTGTTCTGGGATTGATTTGCACTTTTCACACCAAAGTACGTTCATCTCTAGGAGACAGAACACGTCTCCTTCCTGAGCGGTATGACGTCTGTGTGGTCCCATGGTGTTTATACTTGCGTACTATTGTCTGTACAGATGAACGTTCAGGCGTTTGGAAATTGCTCCAAAGGATGAACCAGACTTGTGGAGGTCTACAATTATTTTTCTGAGGTCTTGGCTGATTTCTTTTGATTTTGCCATGATGTCAAGCAAAGAGGCACTGAGCTTGAAGGTAGGCCTTGAAATACATCCACAGGTACACCTCCAATTGACTCAAATAATGTCAATTAGCCTATCAGAAGCTTCTAAAGCCATGACATAATTTTCTGGAATTTTCCAAGCTGTTTAAAGGCACAGTCAACTTAGTGTATGTAAACTTCTGACCCACTGGAATTGTGATACAGTGAATTATAAGTGAAATAATATGTCTGTAAACAATTGTTGGAAAAATTACTTAGGACATCTACTTTGTGCATGACACAACAGACATGCCAAAACGATAGTTTGTTAACAATACATTTGTGGAGTGGTTGAAAAACGAGTTTTAATGACTCCAACCTAAGTGTACGTAAACTTCCGACTTCAACTGTATAGGGAAGGTAAATCAGGGAAGTGATGGAGTCCAGGTGAGACTGATGACGCACAGGTGCACGTAACGATGGTGACAGGTATGCGCCATAATGAGCAGCCTGGTGACCTAGAGGCCGGAGAGGGAGCACACGTGACAATTAGTAGCCTACCAAACTTGCCTGCCTGGTACTAAGCACTCTATTGTCACTCTAATCACTCTGACATCAATGCAAATGTAATCGAAAATCTAACCAAACACTTCATGAGAGCACATGAGCTCATGTTGCACAACATTTCTATAGGCTATGTAATTGCATGAGAAAACAGAGTGATGGCCGCTAATAAAAAGAGGAGGATCCCATCAGCTTTCTATAGGCTAGGAATACTATATTTATTTCTCAGCTTAATATTAAGCACATTGCTTATATTTACAACAGGAGTATAGCCTACCTGGCAGTCATGAAAATAAACCATGGGGAAAAGCGTCCCGTATTTGCTATTTAAGTGCATAGTATTTCTTCCCATTGCCTCTGCTTCGATACAGGTGCATGATAATGGTCCATTTTAAATCATAACAAATGTCACACATATATTATTTAGTATATGTAAAGACAAGATTTATTCAAGAATAGTCTGATGGGTGACAATATTAGCCTATCACTTGTGAATTCTATATTATCACTTGTGAATGAAGCCCAGCATAAGAAACAATGCCTTTTTTGCAACTTGTTTGAATCATAGTCGCACACCTCATGTAGCCAAGCCGATAGGCCTATATGTTTTGATAAGGTTTGTATCACAACTAAAGTGGCCAAATAACCTCTTAAAATGAAGCACATTAATCCACTTTGCAAGGGGTGTAGAGCCTAACTGGCATACACAGCGTGTGAGTTGCAAGTTTGGGGAAGATCATTTTCACCATTAAAATGCACCTTTATAATAAAAGCATTACATGCATTATCGCATTTGTGGTCACTTTTGATAAAGGTGTTTTCCGCTAATGGAACATTTGCGCTTATAGCCTACTACCATGTGCGCAATGCTGTGCTTATAATGTATAGAAATAGCTTCATAGTTTATTAACATTTTAAGCTAAAACATTCTGATCTGTTGCGTCAGCCACTTTGCATAATTTTTTTTTTAATGCTAGTGGTTGTATTAATTTGGGATCAATCGCATCCCACAACTGTCCCAGACTGTTTGGAATATTTATTTCTCGCACAGAATAGGTCAACTTTTGGACAGTACTATGGGGGACAATGTATTGACATAGGCTAGTGTTTTTGCTGTTTGTTAAGGCCTACTCATCTTGTTGGCTGATGAAAAGTAAATGTGGACAGTTCATCCAATATTATCAATATGCACGTCGGAATTGGATAAGGACGCACACAGTTGCGTCTCCGACGTGTCGATCTTAACTTGTAGCCTGTGACAAAGACCCGATCACGTGAGAGATGCTTCGGATTGCGCAGCACACTCAGGGAGAAGGCCACAATGCAGCACTTCGGGCCACAAAAGGCATGGATTGTTTTAGGGTGCATTATGTCCACAAAGGGGATGCTGCCGTGCTTGTCAAATTGTGAATGGGAGACTATTGGAGTGTGTACAGTCTGCGCAAAAAATACAAAGCAGAGCTCATGCCTTCCAAGTTACTTTTTTGCAGCCTTACAATGTATGTATTAAAAATCTAAACATATAGCCCAACGTTTGTAGAACAACTAAAGATACATTAATAACTCTACATTAAACATATAGGAGCACCAGTTTCTTTGTTAACCACAACACGAGAGACAGACAGACAGACAGACAGACAGACAGACAGAGAGAGAGAGAGAGAGAGAGAGAGAGAAAGTGGGGGTAGAGAGAGAGAGAGCGAGAGTGAGAGAGGAAGTGGGGGTAGAGAGGTGAGGTACAGGTCCAAGGGTAATATAATCCGTCAGTGTCATAGACAAAGCTGTCATTTACACCAGATTAGGAGGCTAACAGAACAGAATGCAGCTAAACCTGCTCCACAGTCATCACAAACATGAATACGCACACATCAATCTACACATAATACCCCATAATGACAAAGCAAAAACAGGTTTTTAGAATCTTTTGCAAATGTACAAAAAAAGCCCCCCGGAAATATCACATTTACCTAAGTATTCAAACCCTTTACTCAGTACTTTGTTGAAGCACCTTTGGCAGAGATTACAGCCTCGAGTCTTCTTGGGTATGACGCTACAAGCTTGGCACACCTGTATTTGGGGAGTTTCTGTAACGGGTTTCGTCCTCGTCTGAAGAGGAGTAGGAAATGTCGGACCAATACGCAGCGTGGTAAGTGTCCATAATGATATAGTTAATAAATCAAAACGAACACTGAACGAAATAACAAACATACAAAACAAACAACCCGAAACAGTCCCGTATGGTGAAAACACTAACACATGATACAACCACCCACAAAACCCAAAGGAAAACAGGCTACCTAAATATGGCTCCCAATCAGAGACAACGACTGACACCTGCCTCTGATTGGGAACCATACTAGGCCAAACACAGAAATAGACAACCTAGACATACAACATAGAATGCCCACCCATATCACACCCTGACCAAACAAAACATAGAAACATACAAAGCAAACTATGGTCAGGGCGTGACATTTTCTCTCATTTGTCTTTGCAGCTATTTTCAGGTCTCTCCATAGACGTTCGATCGGGATCAAGTCCGAGCTCTGGCTGGGCCACAGAGACTTGTCCTGAAGCCACTCCTGCGTTGTATTGGCTGTGTGCTTAGGGTCGTTGTCCTGTTGGAAGGTGAACCTTTGCCCCAGTCTGAGGTCCTGAGTGCTCTGGAGCAGGATCCAGACATGACACTTGGCATTTAGGTCAAAGAGTTCAATCTTGGTTTCATAAAACCAGAGAATCTTGTTTCTCATGGTCTGAGAACTCCAAGCGAGCTGTCATGTGCCTTTTACTGATGAGTAGCTTCCGTCTGGCCACTCTACAATAAAAGGCCTGATTGGGGGAGTGCTGCAGAGGTGGTTGTCCTTCTGGAAGGTTCTCTCATCTCCACAGAGAAACTCCAGAGCTCTGTCAGAGTGGCCATCGGGTTCTTAGTCACCTCCCAGACAAAGGCTCTTCTCACCCGATTGCTCAGTTTGAGGGATGTCCTGGGATGTCCTTGTCCCATTGCGCTCTAGCGACTCCTTGCGTCCGGGCGCATGCACACTGACTTCGGTCACCAGGTGTACAGTGTTTCCTCCGACACATTGGTGTGGCTGGCTTCCGGGTTAAGCGAGCTGTGTGTCAAGAAGCAGTGCAGCTTGGCGGGGTCGTGTTTCGGAGGACGCATGGCTCTCGACCGGTGCATGCACTTTCAACTGTGGACAGGTGTGTGCCTATCCTATCCTATCCTATCCAGATCCTGTCCAATCAATTGAATTTACCACAGGTGGACTCCAAGTTGCAGAAACATCTCAAGTATGATCAATGGAAACAGGATGCACCTGAGCTCAATTTGAGCCTCATAGCAAAGGGTCTGAATATTTATGTAAATAAGGTAACTGTTTTCAATACATTTGCAAAAATTTCTAAAAACCTGTTTTTGCTTTGTGATTATGGGGTATTGTGTGTAGATGGATTAAATAAAAAATTTCCTCATCAATTTTAGAATAACACAATTTTAGAATACATAACAAAATGTGGAAAAGTCAAGGGGTCTGAATAGTTTCCGAATGCACTGTATGCCCGCACGTGCACAAATACACACTAAGACCCTCACAAAACATGCATGCATACATACAAACAACATTATCTCTTGAAATTGAAAGAGAGAAAGGTAATGTTAGTTTAACATTGCCGAAATGTGGCCTTAAGGCATCTACACATCTACTCAACTACAGCCACCTAAATATCGATGAGTTGAGTTGTTTTTTCATAACTCAGACTAACTGTCCGTGACCCATTCTTCATGTTGAATTGGGACCAACTATGCGTAAATATGTCCAGCGGAAAACAACTGAGACTACACACCGGGAAGATTCTTAGAACAACCGTCCATACACAGTTGAGTTGGCTGTAGTTGGATCGATGAGTACAGTAGAAGCCTTAAAACTATTAGGTGCAGATTCACAAGTGTAGAAAGACTTTTTACTTTAATTGGACAGGGAAAAACACAAATATTTGATCATTATCAGATACAGACCATGAGCCATAATTGATCAATTTGTACATTTCAATTACACTGTAATTTGTCATGAGTAGCCTAATCAAACAGACTTGCTATGGCACAGAAGTAAGCATTCTGATGAACTTCAAAGCACACACACAGACAGAAACACACACACACAAATTACCTGGGCCAAGGAGTGATACCGGCGCAGAAGCCAGATTACAAACAGCATGAAAAAGCTGAGGAGAGAGTAACGAGACAATTGTTCATAAGACACATTCCTGCATAGCTCTGTATTCTTTCAATATTCCTGTATAGTTTTGGCTTACCTTCCTATATAACTCAGTAAGGCTGGGTATAGCTTTACCTATGATATATATTGAAATGAAAGAGCAGTGCACTTCCTGCTGATCTACATCAATGATGTATACTGAACAAAAATATAAATGTAAAGTGTTGGTCCCATGTTTCATGAGCTGAAATAAAAGATCCCAGAACGTTTCCATACGCACACATTTGTTTACATCCCTGTTAGTGAGCATTTCTCCTTTGTTAAAATAATCAATCCACCTGACAGGTGTGGCATATCAAGAAGCATGATCATTACACAAGTGCACCTTGTGCTGGGGACAATAAATGGCCACTCTAAAATGTGCAGTTTTGTCCCACAACACACGCCACAGATGTCTCAAGTTTTGAGGCAGTGTGCAATTAGCATGCTGACTGCAGGAATGTCCACCAAAGCTGTTGCCAGAGAATTTCTCTTCCATAAGCCGCCTCTAACGTTTTTTTTGTTGAGAATTTGGCAGTACGCTCAACCGGCCTCACAACCGCAGCCCACGTCTAACCACGCCAGCCCAGGACCTCCACATCCGGCTTCTTCACCTGTGGGATCGCCTTACACCAACCACCCGGACAGCTGATGAAACTGTGGGTTTGCACACCCGAAGAATCTCTGCACAAACTGTCAGAAACCGTCTCAGGGAAGCTCATCTGTGTGCTGGTCGTCCTCACCAGGGTCTTGACCTGACTGCAGTTCTGCATCCTAACCGACTTCAGTGGGCAAATGCTCACCTTTGATGGCCACTGGTACGCTGGAGAAGTGTGCTCTTCACGGATGAATCAACGGTTTCAACTGTACCGGTCAGATGGCAGACAGCGTGTGTGGTGTCGTGTGGGTGAGCGGTTTGCGGTTATGGTATAGGCATGCATAAGGTACGGACAAAGAACACAATTGCATTTTATTGATAGTGACGAGATCCTGAGGCCAATTTTCATGCCATTTATCCGCCGCCATCACCTCATGTTTCAGCATGATAATGCACGGCCCCATGTCACAAGGATCTGTACACAATTCCTGGAAGCTGAACATGTCCCAGTTCTTCCATGGCCTGTATACTCACTCAGACATGTCACCCACTGAGCATGTTCTGGATGCTCTTGATCTATGCGTACCACAGCGTGTTCCAGTGGGACAACATTCCACAGGCCACAATCAACAGCCTGATCAACTCTATGCGAAGGAAATGTGTCGTGCTGCATGAAGCAAATGGTGGTCCCACCAGATACAGACTGGTTTTCTGATCCACGCCCCTACCTTTTATCTGTGACCAACAGATGCATATCTGTATTCCCAGTCATGTGAAATCCATAGATTAAGGCCTAATGACTTTATTTCAATTGACTGATATCCTTATATGACCTTTAACTCAGTAAAATCTTTGAAATTGTTGCATGTTGCGTTAATATTTTTGTTCAGTATATAAACCCTGGATGACTGACGGGCCACTATATTAAAGCCATTGCGAAGCCATTTTGGTACTCCTCGTCCATTGTAAAAGATTTTGGAAGCTATAGAATTTTTTAATGGCTACATATGTTTTTACCACATTTATTATATTACAGACATCATGATGCGTACTTTTAAAGTATATTATCTGAGCTAAACTTTCAAATAACAAAAACATTACAAAAACATTTTCCTTATTGAAGTACTTATTTTTTTTGTTGACAATACTAATCTTACTGTCCTCACTACAAAAAAAAATATTAAATACATGTAATTTTGTCCTTGAAACATTTAATTGAAATACTGTAGAATTCCATTCATTCCTATGGAGGACTGCTCCTTAAATATGGCTGACAGGTATCTTCAAAGCCTCTCAATGGCCAATACATAGCATCCGCAATACATAGCATCCGCAATCCAAGGTTTATACACATCCTTGATCTACATGGATTATTTTCCATTGCAATAATCCGCTACCCTTGACCGCTGATCCTAACCCAGCCACCAACTAAAGATTCCACTCTTCCCTGCTTCATCACATCATCAGTGAATAGCAGAATTAAGGCCAGACAAATCCTTTAACAAAGGGTTCTTTAATCCTGGTCCTGAAAAACCACAGGGTGTCCAGGCTTTTGCTTTAACCCAGCACTAACACACCTAATTCCGCTAATCAAAGGCTTGAAGATATGACAATGATTTAATTGAATCAGGTGTGTGAGTACTAGGGTTGGGCGGTATCCAGATTTTCATACCTCATACCGTTTCTGTACCATACGGTATTACTGGAAGTGCACACAAGGGGCAGTATTTCAAAAAAAAAAAAAAATTAAACACACAACAGGAATCTTGTTCCAGGAGGGGATTGAATGTCTCTGTTGTAAGCAAGAAGCTTGATATCTAGCCACTTAGCTAGCAAGATATCGAACCAAATGCATAGCTGGAGCCCTGATCTGGATATAATATATTTGACACCTCTTAGATGTGTTATAGTTATACTTAACTTAGTTATAAGCAGTGGCATAGCACTCACCCCTGCGAGGCGGGAGTGCCCACAACCCCATTGGTACTGAAAACACACCATTGGTATTTTGAAATACCCTGGTATATGGTATAAACGGTATATCGCCCAAGCCTAGTGAGTACTGAGATGGAACTGAGGCCTACAAACAATGTAGGTCCCCCAGGATTGAAGAACGCTACTTGAGACAAAGCCAAGAGATGTCAATCAGTTTATTATCTTAATTAAATCTCTTTGATTAATTGGGTAATACTGTAAAAGGTGGTTGAACTAATACTCACCATCCTATCAGTGAGAAGGTGCCTGTGGCTCGCTTCACTGTGAGAATCACCACCTGTGGAGGGGAACACAACATTTGATATGGCTTTATTTACCATCCTGTTTCAGGTGGCATTTTTTTAACCTGGTATTTACTACAATTAGCCTATGTGTTAATAGGATGTCGAAAAACTAAGACAAATTAGTGGGTGCAGTTCCTCTTTAACAGAAAATCACATTCTGGTGTAAAAACCATGAAAATTAAAAACAAAAAACAATGTTTTAAGTGAGAAGTAGGCATTGGTCTGAAGCCGAAAAAGAAAGCAAATTCACACGAGCACCACAATGCCTATTCCACCAATGCTCTACCAAGAATTTCCAGCACACAGCTTTGACCTACCACAATAGCTATGTTGGTATTTTACTTCAAACTATCTGTAGGCAGGTTGCTTAGCATTCAAAACCTTTTCAAACAGCCTAATTCATACTCTTCGGAGGGATAATGGACTTCTATTAAAAATATGTATATCATTTGGCTGTATTATTTTTAGATATTGTATATGCCTATTGTATATGTGTATTATAGTCGCGTCACCATCTTTAGAGCAAAAAGAAGTACAAGTACAAACATAACTTTAAAAGATACACTATGCATACATCGCTCCGCCTTTTCCTGGTTGCTAAAATTGAAATAGTTTGCCAAATTTCAGTTTATGTGACAAACAATTAAGTATAGTGTAGAGCAGTGGTTCCCAAACTGTATAGTCCCATACCCCTTCAAACATTCAACCTCCAACTGCGTACCCCCTCTAGCACCAGGGTCAGCGCACTCTAAATTGTTGTTTTTTGACATCATTGTAAGCCTGCCACACACACACACACACACACACTATACAATACATTTATTAAACATAAGAATGAGTGTGAGTTATTGTCACAACCCGGCTCGTGGGAAGTGACAAAGAGCTCTTATAGGACTAGGGCACAAATAATAATATAACAATAAATCAACAATTTTGCTCTTTATTTAGCCATATTACGTGTAAAACTTTATTTGTTCATAAAAAATTGTGAATAACTCACCACAGGTTAATGAGAAAGATGTACTTGAAAGGATACATATAACTCTGCAATGTTGGGGGTTATTGGAGAGAGTCTCAGTCTTAAATCATTTTCCACACACAGACTGTGCCTGTATTTAGTTTTCATGCTAGTGAGGGCCGAGAATCCACACTCACATAGGTACGTGGTTGCAAAAGGCATCAGTGTCTTAACAGCGCAATTTGCCAAGACAGAATACTCTGAGCGTAGCCCTATCCAGAAATCTGGCAGTGGCTTATGATTAAATTCCATTTTCACAGAACCGCTTGTTGCAATTTCAATGAGGCTCTCTTGTTCAGATATCGGTAAGTGGATTGGAGGCAGGTCATGAAAGGGATAACGAATCCAGTTGTTTGTGTCATCCGTTTTGGGAAAGTACCTGCGTAATTGCGCACAACTCACTCAGGAGCTTTGCTATATCACACTTGACATTGTCCGTAAGCTTGTGTTCATTTGCACACAAAAAATCATACAATGATGGAAAGACCTGTGTGTTGTCCTTGTTAATACAGACAGAAAAGAGCTCCAACTTCTTATCCATAGCCTCAATTTTGTCCCGCACATTGAATATAGTTGCGGCGAGTCCCTGTAATCCTAGACTCAGATCATTCATGCGAGAAAAAACATCACCCAGTTAGGCCAGAAACTCGTCATCATGCAAGCAGTCAGACAAGTGAAAATGATGGTCAGTAAAGAAAACTTTAAGCTAATCTCTCAATTTAAAAAAACATGTCAATACTTTGCCCCTTGATAACCAGCGCACTTCTGATTGTTGTAAAAGCATTACATGGTTGCTGCCCATATCATCGCATAGTGCAGAAAATACACGAGAGTTCAGGGGCCTTGCTTTAACAAAGTTAACCATTTTCACTGTAATGTCCAAAACGTCTTTCAAGCTGTCAGGCATTCCCTTGGCAGCAAGAGCCTCTCGGTGGATGCTGCAGTGTACACAAGTGGCATCGGGAACAACTGCTTGCACGTGCGTTACCACTCCACTATGTCTTCCTGTCATGGCTTTTGCACCATCAGTACAGATACCAACACGTCCATTTGATGTCACAAAGCTGTCCAGTACTTTAAAAATATCCTCTCCTGTTGTCCTGGTTTCCAGTGGTTTGCAGAAGAGGATGTCTTCCTTAATTGACCCCCCATAAATGTAACGGACAGATACCAGGAGCTGTGCCAGGCCCGCCACGTGTGTTGACTCATCCAGCTGTAACGCATATAATTCATTGCCTTGTATGCGAAGCAGTAATTGTTTCAAAACATCTCCTGCCATGTCACTGATGCGTCGTGAAACAGTAGGGTTTGATGATGGCATTATCTGTTCGTTTTTTGGCCCTTTTCCTCCAGCATTGTCCCAGCCATATCCACGGCAGCAGGAAGAATTAAGTCATCCACAATGGTATGGGGCTTGCCTGTCCTAGCCACTCGGTAGCTCAACATATAAGACGCTTCTAGACCCTGTTGATTTTATACATGTCTTACTACTCGAAAGTCGTCTTAATTCTCGCTCAAAAAACTCCCGTGCTTTCCCGGGTAAGGAGGCAGTAGCTCTTCGGGTGCATCAGATTCACAACTGTTCGTGTCCATGCTAGCTGGGCTAACAACAAACGTAGAATTACTGATGCTAGCACTGGATGTGCTCGTGGAAGCAGAACAACTTGTGTCGTCGACAGGTGCAGGTGTAGTACTGCTGGTAGTAGCAGTACTACCAGTAGAACTGGTATGTGTCTCGATGGACGCAGGCCTTACTTTTTTTAACCATTTATCAATTTTCGAGCAAACAGAATGAGCAGCAGCTACGTTTGGCTGCAGACGGACCGTTAATGGAATTCCTGCGAGAGATTAACGGTTACTGTGATTGGATGTTAATTATTTGACATTGTGTTGTTATTTCGCTGAACACTAGATGGTTTAATTACATTTTTGGCAGTGAAACGAGGCTACTCAGGCGAGAAAAAAACTCACCCAACTGTATAGCCCCGTTGGAAAATACAAAATTGGACTGTTTGAAAATGTGAAGAAAAAGAATTACAAATAAATATATACAGTGGGGAGAACAAGTACTTGATACACTGCCGATTTTGCAGGTTTTCCTACTTACAAAGCATGTAGAGGTCTGTAATTTTTATCATAGGTACACTTCAACTGTGAGAGACGGAATCTAAAACAAAAATCCAGAAAATCACATTGTATGATTTTTAAGTAATTAATTTGCTTTTTATTGCATGACATAAGTATTTGATACATCAGAAAAGCAGAACTTAATATTTGGTACAGAAACCTTTGTTTGCAATTACAGAGATCATACGTTTCCTGTAGTTCTTGACCAGGTTTGCACACACTGCAGCAGGGATTTTGGCCCACTCCTCCATACAGACCTTCTCCAGATCCTTCAGGTTTCGGGGCTGTCGCTGGGCAATACGGACTTTCAGCTCCCTCCAAAGATTTTCTATTGGGTTCAGGTCTGGAGACTGGCTAGGCCACTCAGGACCTTGAGATGCTTCTTACGGAGCCACTCCTTAGTTGCCCTGGCTGTGGTGGTCGTTGTCATGCTGGAAGACCCAGCCACGACCCATCTTCATGCTCTTACTGAGGGAAGGAGGTTGTTGCCAAGATCTCGCGATACATGGCCCCATCCATCCTCCCCTCAATACGGTGTAGTCGTCCTGTCCCCTTTGCAGAAAAGCATCCCCAAAGAATGATGTTTCCACCTCCATGCTTCACGGTTGGGATGGTGTTCTTGGGGTTGTACCTCATCCTTCTTCTTCCTCCAAACACGGTGAGTGGAGTTTAGACCAAAAAGCTCTATTTTTGTCTCATCAGACCACATGACCTTCTCCCATTCCTCCTCTGGATCATTAGATGGTCATTGGCAACTTCAGACGGGCCTGGACATGCGCTGGCTTGAGCAAGGGGACCTTGCGTACGCTGCAGGATTCTAATCCATGACGGTGTAGTGTGTTACTAATGGTTTTCTTTGAGACTGTGGTCCCAGCTCTTTCAGGTCATTGACCAGGTCCTGCCGTGTAGTTCTGGGGTGATCCCTCACCTTCCTCATGATCATTGATGCCCACAAGGTGAGATCTTGCATGGAGCCCCAGACCGAGGCTGATTGACAATCATCTTGAACTTCTTCCATTTTCTAATAATTGCGCCAACAATTGTTGCCTTCTCACCAAGCTGCTTGCCTATTGTCCTGTAGCCCATCCCAGCCTTGTGCAGGTCTACAATTCTATCCCTGTGTCCTTACACAGCTCTCTGTCTTGGCCATTGTGGAGAGGTTGGAGTCTGTTTGATTGAGTGTGTGGACAGGTGTCTTTTATACAGGTAACGAGTTCAAACAGGTGCAGTTAATACAGGTAATGAGTGGAGAACAGGAGGGCTTCTTAAAGAAAAACTAACAGGTCTGTGAGAGCCGGAATTCTTACTGGTTGGTAGGTGATCAAATACTTATGTCATGTAATAAAATGCAAATGAATTACTTAAAAATCATACAATGTGATTTTCTGGATATTTGTTTTAGATTCCGTCTCTCGCAGTTGAAGTGTACCTATGATAAAAAATTACAGACCTCTACATGCTTTGTAAGTAGGAAAACCTGCAAAATCGGCAGTGTATCATGCAATAGCCGGAATTCTCCCCACTGTAGATTATTTTTCAATGTGAATCACATTTTTATTTAGCGTACCCTCGACGGCATTGCCATATGCATACCTTAGTTTGGGAATACCTGGTGTAGAGAATAATCTAAACCACTGTGAAATATATTTTCCATAATCAAAAATATTGTATTTTCAGCTGTTTGAAGCTGGTGTACAAAAACTAAAAGTAAAAGACACAAAAAATGAAACTTAAGGGAAGCATAGAAATAGCCGACATAGAACAGATCTACTGCTTCTTAAGACTTGCTTTCAATGAGATTGACTGATCTATAACACACATGTGAATTTGGTCAGGACGCCCAGAAAGTGACATATGGCAACTTTAAGATACATTTTGTTTTGACAGAGGTAATTTTAACTGTCCATTGATCAGCACAGCAATTGATAAAACAGGACCATGTTCGAAACACAAGTGGTTCTGAGCTTATGTCAATATTACACAGGTAAGCTAACAGTTACAGAAATCAGGAATGAAGACAGGCTCTATCTATCTAAGCTACTGTGTCCTGTTGTTTTGCTGGGTACCTACTGACCAAAAAAGAATTATTATGATTATTATTTTTCAATTACATGTATTGCTAAAATAAAGGTTTAAGGAAATACATGCATGCACCACATTACTACAAGACAAAACAACTCAACCAAGCCTGATGGACTTGTAAGTATAAAAGCAAAGCTTGCTTTCATGACATTTTTGACAAAGCATGAAAAGGTTGACAAAGCATGAAAAGGTTGCGTAATGGGATAATGTCTTACTGTGGTGTGTGAAGAATCCAATAATTTACCTTGTATACGGTACAAATCACATTATTTTGGAAGCACCTCCTCTAAGGGCATGAATTAGGCTGTTTGAAAATGTTTTGAATACTAAGCAACCTGCCTACACATAGTTTGAAGTACAATACCAACATAGCTATTATAGTAGGTCAAAGCTGTGTGCTGGAAATTCTTGGTGGAGTGTTGGTGGAATAGGCATTGTGGAGCTCATGTGAATTTCCTTTATTTTTAATATCAACTGAAATATTGCATTTACATAAGTATTCAGACCCTTTACTCAGTACTTTGTTGAAGCACCTTTGGCAGCGATTACAGCCTCAAGTCTTCTTGGGTATGATGCTACAAGCTTGGCACACGCGTATTTGTGGAGTTTCTCCCATTCTTCTCTGCAGATCCTCTCAAGCTCTGTCAGGTTGGATGGGGAGCGTCGCTGCACAGCTATTTTCAGGTCTCTCCAGAGATGTTTGATTGCATTCAATTCTGGGCTCTAGCTGGGCCACTCAAGGACATTCGGAGACTTGCCCCGAAGCCACTCCTGCGTTGCCTTGGCTGTGTGCTTAGGGTCGTTCCCCTGTTGGAAGGTCAACCTTCGCCCCAGTCGGAGGTCCTGATCGCTCTGGAGCAGGTTTTCCTCAAGGATCCGTCTGTACTGTTGCTCCATTTATCTTTCCCTCGATCCTGACTAGTCTCACGGTCCCAGGATTCACAAGATTCTCTGGTCTGATGAAACCAAAGATTGAGCTCTTTGGCCATAATGCCAAACGCCACGTCTGGCGGAAACCTGGCACCATCCCTACGGTGAAGCATGGTGGTGGCAGCATCATGTTTTTCAGCGGCATCCTTTAGGTGCCTTTTGGCAAACTCCAAGCGGGTTGTCAAGTCCACAGAGGAACTCTGGAGCTCTGTTTGGGTGACCATCGGGTTCTTGGTCACCTCCCTGACCAAGACCCTTCTCCCCCGATTGCTCAGTTTGGCAGGGCGGCCAGCTCTAGGAAGAGTCTTGGTGGTTCCAAACTTCTTCAATTTAAGAATGATGGAGGCCACTGTGTTCTTGGGGACCATCAATGCTGCATAAATATTTTGGTTCCCTTCCCCAGACCTGTGCCTTGACACAATCCGGTCTCGGAGCCCTATGGATAATTCCGTAGACCTCATTGCTTGGTTTTTGCTCTGACATGCACTGTCAACTGTGAGACCTTATATAGACAGGTGTGTGCCTTTCCAAATCATGTCCAATCAATTGAATTTACCACAGGTGGACTCCAATCAAGTTGTAGAAACATCTCAAGTATGATCAATGGAAACAGGATGCACCTGAGCTCAATTTGAGACTCATAGCAAAGGGTCTGAATAATTATGTAAATAAGGTCTGTTTTTTATTTTAAACACATTTGCAAAAATTTCTAAAAAACAGTTTTTGCTTTGTGATTATGGGGTATTGTGTGTAGATGGATGAAATATACCATTTCATAAATTTTAGAAAAAGTCTGCAATGTAACAAAATGTGGAAAAGGGGAAGGGGTCTGAATACTTTCCAAATGCACTGTATATCCATAAAATTTATGCCAGCTGACTCATGATTTCGACTGGCTGAGAATAGCTGCCTGCCTGTCTGTCTCGTCCTGATACGACACATTCATTACTATGGGACAGCTGGAGGTCCAATTTGAGCTCCTAAAATCACACTTTAAAAAATTATAAATAAAAAATGGATGTTCTTAGTCCACATTAATGCTTAAACCACATCAGGAGACCACTTTGAGGTCTGGGAATAATCTAAGAAATGTCTATTTTTGGGTGTAGTTATTCTTTACAGTAATTCAAGTGTGCACCTGCCAAAGACCATTGTATGGTTAGCAATATTTATGTAGCGCTCATGTGATTGCAGAGTTTGCAAAACAAATGGCTACTGAATAGACACATAATCATGAGGCATAGGGGAAAGCTTTTCCATCTCTACCAGAAGGTTAGGATTAGAATCATTGCTAAGGGCTAAAGTGTAGACATACGCACACAAACAACAGAGAGATAAGGATCAACCTAGAGGAAACCTGTTTTACATTAGGATGCATGTACCTGTCACTCTGTGGGAGCCCTTTTTTCAACGGCATGCATGGTTTTATAACCTAGGGGCTTTGTAGGACTATGTACTTTGGCTTGCATCCAAACTATAAACATGAGAGAGAAAGAGAAAGGAGAGAGAGAGAAAGAGAGAGCGAGAGAGACAGACAGACAGACACATGCACACAAACAGAGAAGGGGACAAACAGAGACAGAGAGAGCGGGAAAGAGAGACAGATACAAAGAAAGAGTTGAGAATGTGAAGCATGCATAACAGCTAAATAGCACCCTCGAGCGTCTTGAGGGGCCCTCCATTCGGGGCTGAGAGAATCATAGAATAAACACCACAAAGACACACACACACGCACGCACTGCAGTCGGCAGAACAGGGCTGCTGCGAGTGACCTTCCACAGTGACAGTGTTGCCCATGGGAGAGATAGGCACAGGGAACTCAACCTGATTAATAATAAAGACCAGGGCCTGGATTCCCAAAAGCATTTTAAGCCTAAATTCACCGTTATATCCCAGAGCTGTCTCCAAAAACAATCGTTACTAAAGTTGCACTTAAAGACCCTTGTTATTTACCTCAGACCAATCGTAGAACAGCTAAGTTAGATGCTTTTTGCGTTACTTTATACACAGATCTCCACTAAACAAAGAATCAAGAAGTTGATCTGTCTCCCTGTGACCGCCGAGAACTCCAGAACCAAGTTGACTTCAAATACAAAGTAACCAATGTCTTTGCAATTGTTACAAACCCAGGATAAAAAAATGCTTCAAATGAAAATTGAGATGACTGCATTAAAAGGAAAATACAGTATAGGCTACATCCCTTTATACATGCATACTACATGACCAAAAGTATCTGGACAACTGCTCGTCAAACATCTCATTCCAAAATTATGGGCATTTATATGGAGTTGGTCCCCCCTTTGCTGCTAAAACAGCATCCACTCTTCTGGGAAGGCTTCCACTAGATGTTGGAACATTGCTGCTGGGATTTGCTTCCATTCAGCCACAAGAGCATTTGGGATGTCGGGCACTGATGTTGGGCGATTAGACCTGGCTCGCAGTCGGCGTTCCAATTCATCCCAAAGGTGTTCGATGGGGTTGAGGTCAGGGCTCTGTGCAGGCCAGTCAAGTTCTTCCACACCGATCTTGACAACCCATTTCTGTATGGACCTCGTTTAGTGCACAGTCATTGTCATGCTGAAACAGGGTAGGGCCTTCCACAAACTGATGCCACAAAGTTGGAAGCACAGAATAGTCTAGAATGTCATTGTGTGCTGTAGCGTTAACATTTCCCTTCATTGGAACTAAGGAGACTAGCCCAAACAATGAAAAACAGCCACTGAGACCATTCTTTCTCCTCCAACAAACTCTACAGTTGGCACTATGCATTGGGGAAGGTAGCGTTCTCCTGGTATCCGCCAAACCCAGATTCATCAGTCGGACTGACAGATGGTGAAGCGTGATTCATCACTTCCACTGCTTCAGAGTCCAATGGCAGCGAGCTTTACACCACTCCAGCCGACGCTTGGCATTGTGCATAGGGATCTTAGGCTTGTGTGCGACAGCTCGGCCCCGAAAACCCATTTCATTTAACTCCCGACTAACAGTTCTTGTACTAACGTTGCTTCCAGAGGCAGTTTGGAACTTGGCGGGGGGGTGTTGCAACCGAGGACAGACGATTTTTACACAACACGCTCTTCAAGCCCTCGGTGGTCCCGTTCGGTGAGCTTGTGTGGCCTACCACTTTGCGGCTGAGCCGTTGTTCCCCCTAGACGTTTCCACTTCACAATAACAGCACTTACAGTTGACCGGGGCAACTCTAGCAGGGCAGACATTTGACAAACTGATTTGTTGGAAAGGTGGCATCCAAGGACACTGCCACATTGAAAGTTACTGCGCTCTTCAGTAAGGCAATTCTACGGCCAATGTTTGTCTATGGAGATTGCATGGCTTGGTGCTCGATAAATTACACCTGTCAGCAACGGTGTGGCTGAAATAGCCAAATCCACAAATTTCAAGGGGTGTCCACATACTTTTGTATATATAGTATTTCAATCACATTGAAATAAATTTCATGATAATTAAATTTAGTTATATTTTAGTAATTGTAGGCTACTGTCTGAAAACGTTGCCTCAATATATTTCATGATGTGTAACAACAAGTGCGCAATGATGTGCCAAATCTTGATTGAGTGCATTTGTATAGGTTAATTAGAGGGCAATGCTTATAACTATTAGAATAAGCTGCCTCGATATTTGCAGCCATAGGAGATAATATCTCTCTAGAAGCTGATCCGTCGTCAGTATTGTGGAATAATTTGAATGTTAAGGTAAGATTTTATGGGAGAAAGCTGATCTGAGAGCAGCGTTGCTTTTCTTTCGATCCTATCAGTATCGACACGTCGTGACGCTCTTAGCAAATGTTCTCCCAGCTTAGTGTTTTGTGAAAGGCATGTTACATCTTCGGCCGTTGTTGAAACGATGCATCATTAAAACACTCGTAAGCCTAAATTCCATCGCTATCAGGAACTGGGACGCTAGATTTCAATCACACCCACCACTGCAATGTTTACACTGTGTCTTTGTTTACAAACTAGTAACCACACACACACACTTCTTATCCTACCAAGACTGTAGTTTTTTCAGTTTCACAAGATTTTGTTTGACCATGGGATAAAGGCCTACTGTAAAAACTAACACGGGATCAATTAATTTGCGCACCTAATGGCCATATTTACATAATACAGTGCCTTGCAAAAGTATTCATCTCCCTTGGCGTTTTTCCTATTTTGTTGCATTACAACCCGTAATTTAAATTGATTTTTATTTGGATTTCAAGTAATGGACAAACACAAAATAGTCCAAATTGGTGAAATGAAAAAACTTGTTTCAGGAATTTTGGGTGGGGGGGAAAGTGGTGCGTGCATATGTATTCACCCCCTTTGCTATGAAGCCCCTAAATAAGCCCCTAAACAACCAATTACCTTCAGAAGTCACATAATTAGTTAAAGTCCACCTGTGTGCAATCTAAGTGTCACATGACCTGTCACATGATCTCAGTATACAGTTGAAGTTTACATACACCTTAGCCAAATACATTTAAATTCAGTTTCTTAGGTTCCCTGTCTTAGGTCAGTTAGGATCGCCACTTTATTTTAAGAATGTGAAATGTCAGAATAATAGTTGGGAGACTATTATTTCAGCTTTTATTTCTTTGATCACATTCCCAGTGGGTCAGAAGTTTATATACACTCAATAAGTATTTGTAGCATTGCCTTTCAATTGTTTAACTTGGGTCAAACGTTTCAGGTAGCCTTCCACAAGCTTCCCACAATAAGTTGTGTGAATT
The DNA here is from genome assembly GCF_002910315.2 of Salvelinus sp. IW2-2015. Taxonomy (NCBI): domain Eukaryota; kingdom Metazoa; phylum Chordata; class Actinopteri; order Salmoniformes; family Salmonidae; genus Salvelinus; species Salvelinus sp. IW2-2015. The sequence goes on from NC_036875.1 coordinate 20,948,842, forward strand.
TTGGCCTATTGCTCCTGACAGAGTTGCTGTAACTGAGTCAGGTTTGTAGGCTTGTGTCCCTGCTCGCACACGCTTTTTCAGTATTGCCCACAGAATTTCTATGGGATTGAGTTCAGGACTTTGTGATGGCCACTCCAATACCTTGACTTTGTTGTCCTTAAGCCATTTTGCCACAACTTTGGAAGTATGCTTGGTGTCATTGTCCATTTGGAAGACTCATTTGCGACCAAGCTTTAACTTCCTGACTGATGTCTTGAGATGTTGCTTCAATATATCCACATAATTTTCCTGCCTCATGATGCCATCTATTTTGTGAAGTGCACCAGTCCCTCCTGCAGCAAAGCACCCCCACAACATGATGCTGCCACCCCCGTGCTTCACGATTGGGATGGGGTTCTTCGGCTTGCAAGCCTCCCCCTTTTTCCTCCAAACATAATGATGGTCATTATGGCCAAACAGTTATATTTTTGTTTCATCAGGCCAGTGGACATTTCTTCAAAAAGTACAATCTTTGTCCCCATGTGCAGTTGCAAACCAGTCTGGCTTTTTTATGGCGGTTTTGGAGCAGTGGCTTTTTCCTTGCTGAGCGGCCTTTCAGGTTATGTCAATATAGGACTCGTTTCACTGTGGATATAGATACTTTTGTACCCGTTTCCTCCAGCATCTTCACAAGGTCCTTTGCTGTTGTGCTGGGATTGAATTGCACTTTTCGCACCAAAGTACGTTCATCTCTAGGAGACAGAATGCGTCTCCTTCCTGAGCGGTATGACGGCTGTGTGGTCTCATAGTGTTTATACTTGCGTACTATTGTTTGTACAGATGAACGTGGTACCTTCAGGCGTTTGGAAATTGCTCCAAAGGGTGAACCAGACTTGTGGAGGTCTACGGTTTCTTTTCTGAGGTCTTGGCTAATTTCTTTTGACTTTCCCATGATGTCAAACAAAGAGGCACTGAGTTTGAAGATAGGCCTTGAAATACATCCATAGGTACACTTCCAATTGACTCAAATGATGTCAATTAGCCTATCAGAAGCTTCTAAAGCCATTTCTTAATTTTCTGGAATTTTCCAAGCTGTTTAAAGGCAAAGTCAACTTAGTGTATGTAAACTTCTGACCCACTGGAATTGTGATACAGTGAATTATAAGTGAAATAATATGTCTGTAAACAATTGTTGGGAAAATTACTTGTGTCATGCACAAAGTAGATGTCCTAACAAACTTGCCAAAACTATAGTTTGTTAACAAGAAATGTGTGGAGTGGTTGAAAAATGTGTTTTAATGACTCCAACCTAAGTGTATGTGAACTTCCGACTTCAACTGTATATATACACACCTGTTCTGAAAGGCCCCAGAGTCTGCAACACCACAAAGCAAGGGGCACCACCAAGCAAACGGCACCATGAAGACCAAGGAGCTAGCCAAACAGGTCAGGGACAAAGTTGTGGAGAAGTACAGATCAGGGTTGGGTTATCAAAAATATCAGAAACTTTGAATATCCCACAGAGCACCACTAAATCCATTATTCAAAAATGGAAAGAATATGGCACCACAACAAACCTTCCAAGAGAGGGCCGCCCACTAAAACTCACAGACCAGGCAAGGAGGGCATTAATCAGAGGCAACAAAGAGACCAAAGATAACCCTGAAGGAGCTGCAAAGCTCCACAGCGGCGATTGGAGTATCTGTCCATAGGACCACTTTAAGCCGTATACTCCACAGAGCTGGGCTTTATGGAAGAGTGGCCAGAAAAAAAGCCATTGCTTAAAGAAGAAAATAAGCAAACATGTTTGGTGTTCGCCAAAAGGCATGTGGGAGACTCCCCAAACATATGGAAGAAGGTACTCTGGTCAGATGAGACTAAAATTGAGCTTTTTGGCCATCAAGGAAAACGTTATGTCTGGCGCAAACCCAACACCTCGCATCCCCACAGTGAAGCATGGTGGTGGCAGGATCATGCTGTGGGAATGTCTTTCATCGGTAGGGACTGAGAAACTGGTCTGAATTGAAGGAATGATGGATGGCGCTACATACAGGGAAATTCTTGAGGGAAACCTGTTTCAGTCTTCCAGAGATTTGAGACTGGGATGGAGGTTCACCTTCCAGCAGGACAATGACCCTAAGCATACTGCTCAAGCAACACTCGAGTGGTTCAAGGGGAAACATTTACATGTCTTGGAATGGCCTAGTCAAAGCCGAGAACTCAATCCAATTGAGAATCTGTGGTATGACTTAAAGACTGCTGTACACCAGCGGAACCCATCCAACTTGAAGGAGCTGGAGCAGTTTTGCCTTGAAGAATGGGAGAAAATCTCAGAGGCTAGACATACCCCAAGAGACTTGCAGCTGTAATTGTTGCAAAAGGTGGCTCTACAAAGTATTGACTTTGGGGGGTGAATAGTTATACACGCTCAAGTTTTGTTTTTTTGTCGTATTTCTTGTTTGTTTTACAATAAAAAATATTTTGCATCTTCAAAGTGGTAGGCATGTTGTGTAAATCAAATTATACAAACCCCCCAAAAAGTATATTTTAATTCCAGGTTGTAAGGCCCCAAATAGGAAAAATGCCAAGGGGGTGAATACTTTCACAAGCCACTGTATGTTTGCATCTGTGCAAAATGTGTATCAGGGTTGGGGTTGATTCTATTTTGATTCAGTAAATTCAGGAAGTGATTCGAAATTCAAATTCAATAATCGAAAAATCAAATGCCCTATATATGGGTTAGCCTATTAGGCCTACTTTTCATCTGACAAAAGATCTGTTCATTCTGTGACAGATGTAGGTCTAGGCCTATTTGGTAACTGGGCATCTTTAACAAGGTTGGCTGATTAGGAAGACAGCTTCTGGTGTGAGATGGGAGCGATTGCATGTCTGCCAAACAGTGGTTTATTTGGGCTCATGGCTGGACAACATTACTGCAGCATTCCTGTGTAAAGTAGGCCACTGCACTGTCTGTCTGTCTACACCTGATGACAACTTGGAGCCGAGCCGGGTGGTTCATATGAGATACCGTTTAGATACAGACAATAAGAAGATGGACACACAGACAGACCATAGAAACACACGCACAAATCATAAAACATTGGATCAGATTGCAAAGCCATTACTCAATCGTTCATGTGTAAATTAGGTGATTGCTTTTTCTGTCTATATACACCCAATGACAACTTTGAGCAAGGTGTTTTGTGTGATATGCTGTTTCAATAGCCTACATACAAAGACAGACATTAAGACACACCTACAATTTTGGATCTGATTGCAATGCTTTCCAGCACTGCCCATACACATACACACTTGCAATTGCCCTGAGAATAGTGTGCCCAGTGTGTGTAGCATCAGTGCTCTGATACTGAGGAAGGTGACCACTGCTGATGTCATTCTGTACCATCAGAACACCATTATAAGAGAGACAGTGAGCACGGTCACACACAATAATTAAATTATTGTGGATAGTCAGGTTAATATAATAGTTCGTTTAAAAAGTTCACATGGTTTGCAAGAAGGATTTCCCTAATTATCCTGTTTACATGGATATATCTGAAATCAAACTACTGATGGAACTTTTGATAAACGTGAAAACTAATTATAAGATGCATACTTCACTCCCGGGTAAAAGGCGTTGCATGGTCAATCTGTCATCTGCATTAGCCATGCAGCATTTACAGTGATGTGGTCTCTACAGAAGTCAGGGTATTCATACTTCTTGCGCTTTGTGGAAGCAGCGCATAACTGTTGTGCAGGAAGTTGTCAAGGAAGTGAGTTTGTGTTTATACAGAAACTTATGCCAACCAGTCATGTCAATGTGGAGCTTTACGGAGCCCTCCTTATTGTTACAAAATTTGAGCATTACGGAGGTCATTTTGGCCCCTGCATGACTCCGGAGGCTCTGCAATTGCGTCACACCATCCATATGGCGTCTCCGACATTTTCGGATCAAGCATAAAATGGCTTTAAGAGGGAAGTTTGCGCTAACGTTACCCGGTGCTGGCACATGCGCAGATCAAATACACCACTGGAACGCGGAATAAGATGTCCATATAATTCAAAAGATTGCTCAGAAAACCAGGTGTTTTAATCGGCGTATTCTTACTTCGATTATGACCTTATGCCGATTAAGATAAGCAGAGTAAGGTGTTTACATGACTAATGTCATAATCAGTTTAATATCAAATTATTAGTGTGCATGTAAATGTACTTAGTAAGATACCAAACAAACACACACACACAGCACAGGGACGCTGAAACCAGTGAACACCAGCTATCACATATAAATCAGCTATAATAATGTTATGATGAGGAATTATGGTTGCCCAACATTTTCAGCTGTCAAAAGAAAAAACAAAGCTTGCTACTCACTTGTCATAACTCAGTCAGTCAAAGGAACTGACAACACCAATGCCACACTTGGCCAGCATACACAAATTGTTAGCCAGCATGATATTAGCTAACCAACCAACTAACGTTACCTACAGTATGGCACCCATTTTAATACCAGTCGGTCACTAACTAGCCGACTTTCCAGATAAGTAACAAATTAATTACTTAAAGCTGCCAGCACTAGTCACGTGTATTATTGGTAAACACAGACAGTTAGAATAAACGATGGATCTGTCAACAAAAATGCAACAGTTAGCATGCTAGCTAGCTAGATAACTGGTTATCTCTCCATGCCCATTGTATATTGTTGTTAGCTAGGTACTGTACGAAGCTACTTACACATCGATAGTCGTCAGAATCTGTTTTAAAGAAAATACAGCGTCTACTGTCGTTATTTAATGGAATAATATTTTTACTATCCATTTCTTTTTACAATTTGCTAGCAATGTTTTGATGTTTGGACGTCGCTACACATCATGTGAAATTTGATGACATCAACTTCCTAGCTAGCTACAGTGCACGGATAAGGACAAACAGAATGGACGCTGCAAACGCAGAGTGATCTTCTTCTTTGGTATTATGTCGTTCGAACATTTTGTTTGTCCATGCCGCCACCTACTGTGCGGTAGTGTGTGGTCGACACGTCACATTTGGAAATTTTTGTGATACAAAAATAAAAGGAAGGGAGAAAAGGAAACAATTGTACCACTAAACCTACACCTATATACCACTATTTCATAAAAACGTAAATTCACCACCCCATTCCACTACCTTGACCCTAACTGATTAACCAACAGTGCAGTTCAAGAAGAGTTAAGAAAATATTTACCAAATAAACTAAAGTAAAAAGTAATAAAAAATAACACAATAAAATAACAATAACGAGGCAGTATACAGGGGGTACCGGTACCGAGTCAGTGTGCGGGGGTACATGTTATTTGAGGTAATTTGTAAATGGAGGTAGGGGTGAAGTGACTATGCATAGATAATAAATAATGAGTAGCAGCAGTGTACAAAACAAATGGCGAGGGATCAATGTAAATAGTCTGGTGGCCATTTGATTAATTGTTCAGCAGTCTTATGGCTTGGGGATAGAAGCTGTTAAGGAGCCTTTTGGTCCTAGACTTAGCACTCCGGTACCGCTCGCTGTGCGATAGCAGAGAAAACAGTCTATGACTTGGGTGACTGGAGTCTCTGACAATTTTATGGGCTTTCCTCTGACACCGCCTATTATATAGGTCCTGGATGGCAGGATGCTTGGCCCCCAGTGATGTACTGGGCCGTACGCACTACCCTCTGTAGCGCCTTACGCTCAGATCCCGAGCAGTTGCCATTCCAGGCAGTGAATCAACCAGTCAGGATGCTCTCAATGGTGCAGCTGTAGAACTTTTTGAGGATCTGGGGACCCATGCCAAATCTTTTCAGTCTCCCGAGGGGGAGACCCTCTTTGTCGTGCCCTCTTTATGACTATCTTGGTGTGTTTGGACCATGATAGTTCGTTGGTGATGTGGACACCAAGGAACTTGAAACTCTCAACCCGCTCCACTATAGACCCGTCGATGTTAATGGGGGCCTGTTCGGCCCGCTTTTTCCTGTAGTCCACGATCAGCTCCTTTGTCTTGCTCACGTTGAGGGAGAGGTTGTTGTCCTGGCACCACACTGCCAGTTCTAAAGACCTCCTCCCGATAGGCTGTCTCATCATTGTCAGTGATCAGGCCTACCACTGTTGTGTCACAAGCAAACTTAATGGCAACCATGGCAATGAGTGCTAAGAACTTAAACACATGTAATTTTATCTTTGAAACATTTAATTGAAATACTGTACAATTCCATTCATTCCTATGGATGACTACTCCTACTGAGGAGTGCCAATATGACTGACAGGTAGCTTCAAAGCCTCTCAATGACCAATACATAGCATCAGCAATCCAGGGTTTATACATAGTACTTTATTGGTATTGACCCTTGATATGAGGTTCTCTCTTCTGATGCAGACTGTAGCTAATCCTTTCACATTCAATTATACTTGTCAGTAAGATGTATGTCTATCTTCGTGCATGTGCAAGAGGTAAAGGCTGGTGGCCAGCCAGGCATATGGCAAAATCAAGAGTCACCCTCATTTGTTGTAAATATTGAGGTTGTAAATCTTGAATCAACTTATCTGGTTTTCTTATGCAAACTTCCTCCACACTTTCTCATTTTAGAATACAGTAAAACTGTATACTTTTCTTAAATGTACCATGCTATTCACCTAACTGGTTATTACCATGTAATTAACCTTGAAATGATTTCCTTGAAATGAATTCCTTCCTTGTCCCTTGAAATGCAAAACACCCTTCAGAGGGATAGGTGACAGAGAAGTGACCAAATGATGAGGAATCCAGAGGAAAGCAAAACCCACATGTTGCAACACTAATTAGAGAGATAGTAGGAGGAAGAATACTGTGGGGGTGTGACTGCTGTAAAGGCACAGCATGTCTTCAGGTATTTGCCAATGGGTAAGAGGTGTTGCTCTCGGTATCTAGACTTAAACTGGTTCTGTTCTGTTCAATGCTATTGTGCTTCACCACAATGGAATCTGCTGTAGGGGTGAGACTCGGAAACAGAGTTGGTGCTGACCTCATGCCAAAGACATTTTCAGAAACCTGTAATGAAGATTCAGTCTTTCGATATGCAGCAGTCCTGTGTGTTTTTGTATGTGAGTATGTATGTATGTGGGTATGTGGTAAGTACAAGGTAATATTGTCCGTTTATGATTGATTTAGTTTTGTTATTTGTGTAATAAGGTCTGTGTTTGTGATAGGTGTCCCTTTGTATGTGTGTGTGTGTGTGTGTGTGTGTGTTGTGTGTTGTGTGGTGGTGTGTGTGTGTGTGTGTGTGTGTGTGTGCGTGTGTGGTGTGTGTGTGTGTGTGTGTGTGTGTGTGTGTGTTGTGCCGTGGCGTGCCGCGTGCCTGTGCGCGTGCGTGCGTGTGTGTGTGTGTGTGAAATATGTGTAGAGAGGCCCATTGTTGCCACTAAGCCCCAGCTGCACCCATCACCAATGGTGGCTTCAGAGCTTCAGAGACTGTCACACCCTGGGAACGATGAGGCAACACTGACATGCCTCTGTCTCAGTTCCCTAGAGATGAGGTTACAATGGGACAAAACAGAAGAAATACACACACTACACAGACAGCACGCACACACACCTACATTCCTCCTCGCCTCTCACTCAGTGACGCCTGCTCCCTAACACATTTGTAGCACACAATATTGAATATCCTATGACTGTAATGCTGCGTTATAACGTGAAGTGTATTTGCAATTTGCAATAAAAGCATGTTAGGTGTGGGACAATAAACGTAATGATCAAATTGATCAGTACGCTCGGAAAGTATTCAGACCCCTTGACTTTTTCCACATTTTGTTACGTTACAGCCTTATTCTAAAATGGATTAAATTATATTTATTCCTCATCAATCTACACACAATACCCCATAATGAGTAAGCGAAAACAGGTTTGTAGAAATTGCAGTGCATGTCAAAGCAAAAGCCTAAGCCATGAGGTCGAAGGAATTGTCTGTAGAGCCCCGAGACAGGATTGTGTTTAGCCACAGATCTGGGGAAGGGTACCAAAACATGTCTGCAGCATTGAAGGTCCCCAAGAACACAGTGGCCTCCATCATTCTTAAATGGAAGACGTTTGGAACCACCAAGACTCTTCCTAGAGCTGGCCGTCCGGCCAAATTGAGCAATCGGGGGAGAAGGGCCTTGGTCATGGAGGTGACCAAGAACCCGATAGTCACTCTGACAGAACTCTAGAGTTCCTCTGTGGATATTGGAGAAAATTCCAAAAGGACAACCATCTCTGCAGCACTCCACCAATCAGGCCTTTACTGTAGAGTGTCCAGATGGAAGCCACTCCTCAGTAATAGGCACACGACAGCCAGCACCTAAAGACTCTCAGACTATAAGAAACAATATTCTCTGGTCTGATGAAACCAATATTTAACTCTTTGGCCTGAATCCCAAGCGTCATGTCTGGAGGAAACCAGGCGCACCATCCCTGCGGTGAAGCATGGTGGTGTGAGCATCATGATGTGGAGATGTTTTTCAGCGGCAGGGATGGGAGACTAGTCAGGATTAAGGATTGAGGGTAGGAGCCCGGACTTGAACCCGATCAAACATCTCTGGAGAGACCTGAAAATAGCTGTCCAGATCATCCGGCGACAGTACCCAGTCCAGAGCGTCTGGCGACAGTACCCAGTCCAGAGCGTCCGGCGACAGTACCCAGTCCAGAGCTTCCGGCGACAGTTCACAAACCAGAACCTCCAACGACGGGCCACAGTCCGGAACCTCCAACGACGGGCCACAGTCCGGAACCTCCAACGACGGGCCACAGTCCGGAACCTCCAACGACGGGCCACAGTCCGAAACCTCCAATTGACGGGCCATAGTCCGGAACGCTCCAACGACGGGCCACAGTCCGAAACCTCCAATGACGGGCCACAGTCCGGCACCTCAACGGCGGGCACAGTCCGGAGCTTCCAGAGACGATCCCCAGTCCGGCCCTCCAGCGACGATCTCCAGTCCGGGAGCCTCCACGCGACGATCCCCAGTCCGGCCTCCAGCGCCGATCCCCAGTCCGGAGCCTCCAGCGACGATCCCAGTCCGGAGCCCCCAGCGACGATCCCAGTCCGGCGCCTCCCGCGACGATCCTCTAGTCCGGGGCCTCCAGCGACGGTCCCCAGCCCGGGGTCTCCAGCGACGGTCTCCAGTCCAGAACATCCGGCGATGATCCACGGCAGCGAGGGTCCCAGCCCGGGGCCTACGGCGAGGATCCGCAGTCCAGAGCCTCCGACGATGATCCACGGGTCTGTGCTACAGAGGCGGATTCAGTGTAAAGAAGGGGGAACCAGAGCCGCCACCAAGGTTAGATGCCCACCCAGACCCTCCCATATAGGTTTAGGTTTGCGGCCGGAAGTCAGCACCTTTGGGGGGGGGGGGTACTGTCACGCCCTGACCTTAGTTTGATGTTTCTTTATTATTTTGGTTAGGTCAGGGTGTGACGAGGGTGGTATGTGTGTTTTTTATCTTGTCTAGGGGTTTTTGTATATCTATGGGGTTTTGGTATTGTCTAGGTAAATGTAGGTCTATGGTGGACTGAATTGGTTCCCAATCAGAGACAGCTGTTTATCGTTGTCTCTGATTGGGGATCCTATTTAGGTTGCCATTTTTCCATTTTGGTTTTGTGGGTTATTGTCTATATGTAGTTGCATGTCAGCACTTGTTAATATATAGCTTCACGTTCATTTTGTTATTTTGTTAGTTTGTTTAGTGTTTATTTCGTTAATTAAAAAAGTATGTATTCATATCACGCTGCGCCTTGGTCTCCTCACTACGACAAACGTGACAACTGGACCGTTTCTTTTATACTGTTTTTATATTAGAAAAACGTATTAGAAAGTCTTGTTGTGTTTTTGTGAGCCTGAAGTGTTTCCCTGTCAGCATTACTGTTCTCAGTTAATCCAGTACATTTACCAGCTGCAGGTTGTGACAGATCTTCCTATGGAAAATTGAATAGCATATCCAAGCAAATTATATCCATGTTGAAACACTATCATTTCAGATAAGTGGACATGTATGTCGAAGGATAATAACATGAGTTTTGGATACATACAAAGCCATGCCATGAACCCAGAGTCATATACAGTTTACTGCACACATATCTCTCTGCATGATGCGCTCTCCAATCAATGTACCTCTATATGTCTTTTACCACCACAACACCACCAGCTATCTCACCCATGACAACCTGAGTTATAGTTCATAATACTTCCATTGATAAATAACTTACAACTGTCAAGTTTTCAAAGTCCAAGTGCTTTCGTGATAAAGTAAAGGTGCTTTCAGTAATAAGAAACTGGATTGTTGTCTAGTAACATTCCCCAGCTTCCAACGTTACCAACGTAATCAGAGCAATACAAATAAATGTTTTGTCATACCCGTGGTATACGGTCTGATATCCCACGGTTTTTGGCCAATCAGCACTCAGGGCTTGAACCACCCAGTTTATAAATGTACTTGGGTGGTTCGAGCCCTGAATGCTGATTGGCTGACATCTGTGGTATATCATACCGTATATAATCACATTTATGACAAAACGTTTATTTTTTACTGCTCTAATTACGTTGGTAACCAGTTTATAATAGCAATAAGGCATCTCAGCGGTTTGTGGTATACAGCCAATATACCACGGCTAAAGGCTGTATACAGGCACTCCGATTTGCGTTGTACACAAGAACAGCTCTTAGCTGTGGAATATTGGCCATATACCACACCCCCTCGTGCCTTAGTGCTTATGTATCTACTTCAATTACCTCTTACCACTGAACATAGACTCTATACTGGTACCTTGTGTATATAGCCAAGTTATCATTACTCATTGTGTATTTATTATTACATCTTATTAATTTTCTATTATTTATCTATTTTCTTTCTCTCTGCATTGTTGGGAAGGGTCCGTAAGTAAGCATTTCCCTGTTAGTCTACACTTGTTGTTTACGAAGCATGTAAAAAATAAAATTTGATTTGATGTGTGTACTAAACATCTCACTATCTCAAAAGCAAAGAGCAACTACCTTCAGGCTATGCTCAAACCCTACACACCAACCTGAGCACTCCGTCCTGCCACCTCTGGTCTCTTGGTCGTCCCAAACCTACGGGGGTCAGCTCCCGCTCAGCCCAGTCAAAGCTCTTGTCTGTTCTGGCACCCCAATGGTGGAACGAGCTTCCCCCTGAAGCTAAGACAGCTGAGTCCTTGCCCTTCTTCCAAAAACGTCTGACTGAAATCCTATCTCCTCATTAGAGTATCTTAAATAAAACATCTCAGTCTTATTCCCTTAACCCCCCCCCCCCCCCCCCCCCCCATATAAAACATTTTTACTTTTCTTTTCCTACTAGCACTGACTTTGCTGATAACTTCTTTACTCTGGAAAAATGTACTTCCTACAGCTGTGATATGTAGTTGTCTCACCTAGCTATCTTAAGATGAATGCACTAACTGTACGCCACTCTAGATAAGAGTGTCTGCTAAATTACTAAAATGTCAAAAGAGATATAAAAATGTACTCTTGGGAGTTGTATTTGCATGGTCATAATAGTCAGTGAATGTTTCATGATCTTGCATACAGAATAGAGGGGTCTATTTCAATGCCCAGCAAATACCTTGAATCTGAGCTGGATGGATGCAGTGTATGCAGTTACAGTAGCTGAGAACAGATTCACACTTTCATGATTTCTTCTTACTTGATTACTTGTACTTCAATATGAGCAATTTTAATGCATGTTTCCCAAAATATGTTTGTTTTGTATCTTTAGTGTAACCTATGAGTTTCTGTGTGCTTTAAGTTGAATTATGTTTGACACGTGGATATATGTTACAGGTTCACTCTGTCTTTGTATGCCTTTAAGTATTTGTATAGGGTGAATAGGGTTTGTAAAGAAACATAAGATGGAGTGATCCCTGGACGAACATTAAATGGTAGGGAAATGTCAAACACTGGTTGAAATGTATTGGGGTCAATTGGAGGATAGTAGCTGTTTGAAATATAATCCTGTTCCACAACATTCTAGGTGAAGTGTTGCTATAGGCAAAGAACTTGCATAACAAATTCATTTCATTTATAAAAAAGTTTAATTCTCAGTACAAATACAGAATCTTTCATACAAAAACATAATATAGTACATACAAAAACAATGGCTTATGGAGTTTCACCTCTCCATAAATACCATGGCAACAGCAACATATTAACATGACCTCTTGGAATCCTTCATTATTCTCTATGCAGAAGAACCATCAGTTGATTTCAGTTCATTGGTCATATAGGACAGCAATGGGATCATAGGCAAGACTCTCTCAAGCCTCCTCCATTTAGCTAAGCACATAATAAAGAAACATAACAATAAGCAAAAATACAAGACCTGTACAGACTATTTGACACACTGGCAATAGTAGACATGCGCATTTCCCCTTACTGGGAAGTTAAAAAATATAGCCAAATGTCTCTGAGGTCATGCACTTCTTCAACCTTGAAATATACAGCTCTCAAACATACAGTGCGAGGTAACAAGTTAAATACATCAATATTAAATAAATGTATACATGTGTATTATCTGTGTCACTTGAGCTGAAGGCATGTGGCGCCATTGAACACCGTGCATAAAACATAGACATGGTGGTAAAAAATCTGAGTGCAAACAGGTGTAGTGGAACCCGGATATACCACATAGCAGGTCAACCACAACATTACTATGGATCAACACAATATACCACAAAGGTAAAATAATACCACATATAGAGAGCAGAAATGTTTATTTCTGTCTCTCTTATTTTCTTTCTCTCTCCGTCCATTCAAAGGAATTTCATCAGTTATAGACTATTCAGTTCAGTTCACCTCATTCCCGCAAAATAATACACAATCGATCATCAGGGAATGAGAATCGATCATCGGGGATCATCGTTGCGCTGCATTTTAGTAGCATCCAATGCCGATCTCCTGCTTGTAGCGGTTGGTCAGGGTATTGGCCTGTTGCGTCAGCTTGGACAGCACCCCGTGGAGCCCCGTCATGTGGAACTGGAACTGCTTCTGCAGGTTATCCTCGTCTTCCTCTGACGACACCTCAGAATCTTCCTCCGCTGAATCCAACCGAGAGATGGAAGCCCGGCTCTTCTTTCGCTTCTTGGCTTCCTCGGCGCGCATCACTCCCCACTCGATGTCGCAACGGATAGACTTGAGCAGCTGGTAGTAGCTGTACATGTCGCCGTCCTCGATGTCGCTGTTTCCCGAGCTTTTCAGGGCGGCCATCTCCCTCTCCTCTTCAAGGGGGACGTCCCGCAGCAGGCTGGGCACCATCACCGTCTGGTCCATGTTGTTGACGGCACCGATGAAGCGGTTCATGGAGTTGAACAGGGAGTTCTTCTGCAGGTGGGATTCTGAGAGCTGCATCATCTTGGCGACTGTTGTTGATTCTTGAACTTCTTTAACAAAATGAAATGTATAACTGTCAACCAGAGCTGGATAGTTCGCTTCTTCTACTTTCTAATCGGCTTTGGAAAGCGGCTTGTCCTTTTGTATTAAATTATTAAACGGAGCTATGAAGAGAGTTTGGCAGTTGTTCTTGTTTCTTCTTTTGCCTATTCCTTCTTCTTTTCGTTTCTGTTCTGACTCTTACTGGTCCCCGGTCGGATCTTTATAGAGCAGGTGGATTCGTGTCCAAGGGCGTGCCCAGAACCTGTTTGTCAGGATTATTCTTCCTCTACAGTAACCGGACTCCAATGAGCTAGTACACAGACAGAAAAAACATGTTGGCATAGTTTGCATGAAGGGGATTGGCCTCCCAGTAGCGATAGGCCTACTATCCGGCCCCTGCCCAGTAAGAAAGCAATGAATGCATCTTCTGCAAACCAAATGATAGCAGGCTCTATGTCCGCGCAATTGTCAGCCTGTGTTGCGCATCAGCCACTCAAACACAACACAATAGTGAGCTTTCTTTTTATAGTGAGCTTTCTCAAAACATTCACACACCAAGCACACTAAAAACGAATTATAGTTTACATTGCAATCGAATTCAAACTTCATTCACATTGGCCTATATTTTGCTCTCATGTATTCCAATGCAAAAATGACTGATGCTACATCAAAGCCCGCAACCTCACCGGACAAACCATTCAGGGCGAGGTCTGACCTAGCAGAACGCCATGTTATGAATATTCATGAAGAAAGCTATCAGCCCACAACCGTACCTCCAATTGAAACCAATCATATGTTCGGCTGTCTGTCTCGGCACCGGGACTAGCTCTCTATTGACCAATCGGTGGGTGAAGGAGGGAAGCGAAGCGCTGATGCCAATGGGGAAAGCAGAGGATTAACCCTATACATTCCACTTTTTTCTTGTTGGAGACGAGTCCGCAAGGTCTGTAATGTTAGGACATAGGCCAACACTAATAGGAGGTTGTCAGAGTAAAGTTATTAATCCATCTCCTGGATCAGCGATTTTTCCAAACTAGGCTGAACTATATTTTAAATGTAACCTTTATTTAACTAGGCAAGTCAGTTAAGAACAAATTATTTACAATGAAGCCTATTGAGATGCAGTGCCGTAGAAAAAATAAAGTTATTCTATTCTATTATATTCATAACAATGTTATCATCCCATTCATATACAGTATCTATCAGCTGCTTTGCCTTTGACAGTAATTATTACAGTTAGAGCCAAACTAATACCCCTATTGCCCTTACCATGAAAGACTGATGAGAACAGCTGAAACTACCCCCACCCCCCTGTAGGTCAATAGTTTACCATCAACAGGGGAAATCAACAGAGACCGGTTGCCCCACATAGAGAGAACTCACTGACATGGTAAGCAAAACACCACAACAAGCGGGCGGAAATGATTCAGCCCAGCCAGTCTGAATTCTAATCATAAGTTAACACTTACAGTTAACCACCAGCACAATCAACACATGACAGAAATAGCAAACAACATGCTTTCAGTCACCACAAAATTATTATTTCTTGCAACCAGGGTGCTGAATCATTGTGACCACAGCCTGGTCCATCTACATGATGTAGAACAGCACTCACCAAATATATTTATTTGGCCTATGGTAATCCTTGAAATAGCTACATTTATGAGGACTTTGCACCTCACTCTTAGATGAATTAGAAGAAGAAATCAATCAAGAAGAACAATCTGTCAGTACTGCCCAAGCAGTCACATCAAGCAATGATTCATTCCAGGTAGTACCATTTAGCAGTAATGATTGGGCCTGATAAAAGTAGAAATAGAAATATGAGTTTGCACTCGTGTGTCACACACATACACTCACAAATACACAAATGCACATGCGCACACACACACATAAAGATGCAGGTCGGAGATAATGGGTGTAGAGAGAGTGTTCTGGAATGTCTGGAGAGAAACTATACAGATTGAATCAGTGTTCTAAACACTGAACTGCTCAGCAAGAATGGGAGGAATGTCAACATACAGTACATGACAAAACCTGCTTAGTCAGTCGATCTCTCTCGGTCTCACCCTCCCTCCCTTCCTTCCATTCCGATAATTATACTTCTCAATTTTGCCTCTGCTCCTCTTAAAGCCGTCATCTGAAACAGTTCGTAACAGTTTGTGCATATATTATGGCGACATTTTGTGACGTTTTTCTTTTTTTTGGTCTTCGGCAAGGTTTTTTTGGGGCTGTTCTGAAGACTACTCCCCTTCGTTGGTGATTGGTCAACAGTAGGGATTCTTCAATTAAATGTTTGTCGGTGATTGGTCAACAGTAGAGATTCTTCAATGAAGTGTTTGTTGTCATACTACGAGTTGTGTAAGAAGGGATTCAATCGACCACGCCCACAATTTGGGGAAAACAAACATTCTTTCCTATTGAACCCCATTCTAAAAGAGCCAACTTTGTCCTCCAGTTTTTGTCACACAGAAATAACAAAACATGCTGAAAAACTGCTGTGTCATTCAATGTACATATAACCTGGTAAAAAATCTCGACCTACAGTTTGCAATGCTCCCACCAAAATAGAACCTGCAAGAAGAGTCCTGTGGCTTCAGGCTATTCGGTGTGAAAGAGTGGGAAATTGTGGGGACCCGGTGTCCAAGTAGACTTCACATAGCCAGTGCATGTTAACTAGCTAGCTAAATATCGCCCGGTGGGCCAGCTACAGTTATTAGGCACCTTGTTGGCTAGTTAGCTAAAGTTGTCTATCTATCTCACAAAGGACTTGTGGGATCAATGTTTTCCCCATACAAAACACAAACAGTTTATTCCATGAGTGCATCTGTTGTACATGACTAATCAAATGACCTGTGAAGTCTGTTATACATGTCTACAGTAGGCTAGTACTTTTTAGACTGGGCTAGTAGACAATGTGTAGTGTGTAGTCGGTGGCTAGCTAAGACAGAGAAAGGGGACGGAAGAAGTTGAACACTTTATTTAATTCATTTCCATATAGCACATGGGTTCATCATGGATTCGGCACAGATCTCTGATCGTGCTGGTGAATGGTAGTTGACCGTGTCGGCTAGAGATGATGTGCAGGAGCTTCCTGCAGGAATTTGTAGTATTCCTGAGGTCTTCTCTGTTGCTTATTAGCATTTAAATAAATACAAATTGCACGGTTTTGTTTTTCAAGAGAAGGTCTTTTAAGGGAGGATGTGATTGGGTTGGTTTTCAAATTCTTTGTGGAGCTGTGTAATCTGAGGGAAATATGTCTAATATGGTCATACATTTGGCACGAGGTTAGGAAGTGCAGCTCGGTTTCCACCTCATTTTGTGGGCAGTGTGCCTGTCTTCTCTTGAGAGCCAGGTCTGTCTACAGCGGCCTTTCTCAATAGCAAGGCTATGCTCATTGAGTCTGTACATAGTCAAAGCTTTCCTTAAGTTTGGGTCAGTCACAGTGGTCAGGTATTCTGCCACTGTGTAGTCTCTGTTTAGGGCCAAATAGCATTCAACTTTGCTCTGTTTTTTTGTTAATTATTTCCAATGTGTCAAGTAATTTTCTTTTTGTTTTCTCATGATTTGGTTGGGTCTAATTGTTTGCTGTCCTGGGGCCATGTGGGGACTGTTTGTGTATGTGAACAGAGCCCCAGAATCGCTTCCTTTTAGGAGGATGTAGAATTAACGGCCCTTTTCTGGATTTTGATAATTAGCGGGTATCGGCCTAATTCTGCTCTGCATTATTTAGTGTTTTACGTTGTACAAAGAGGATATTTTTGCAGAATTCTGCATGCAGTGTCTCAATTTGGTGTTGGGCCCATTTTGTAAATTTTTGGTTGGTGAGCGGACCCCAGACCTCACAGCCATAAAGGGCAATGGTTTGTATAACTGATTCAGGTATTTTTAGCCAGATCCTAATTGGCATTTCCTTTTGATGGCATAGAAGGCCCTTCTTGCCTTATCTCTCAGCTCGTTCACAGCTTTGTGGAAGTTACCTGTGGCGCTGATGTTTAGACCGAGGTATGTATAGTTTAGGGCAGGGTTCCCAAAGTCGGTCCTGGGGCCCACCCTGGGAGCATGTTTTGTTTTTGCCCTTGTTCTACACAGCTTGTTTAAAAGATCTAAGCCTGATAATGAACTGGTTACTTGAATCAGCTGTGTGGTGCAAACCCAAAACGTGCACCCTGGGCCCAGGGCTCGAGTTTGGGAAACCCTGCTGGTGTCTAGATGGAATGTTATTTGTGATCCTGGCATCTGGACCTTTTTTGGAACACCATTATTTTTGTCTTACTGAGATGTACTGTCAGGGCCCAGGTCTGACATAATCTGTGCAGAAGATCTAGGTGCTGCAGTAGAACCTCCTTGGTTGGGGACCGAAGCACCAGATCATCAGCAAATAGTAGACATTTGACTTCAGATTCTAGTAGGGTGAGGCTGGGTGCTGCAGACTGTTCTAGTGCCTTCGCCAATTCGTTGATATATATGTTGAAGAGGGTGGGGCTTAAGCTGCATCCCTGTCTCACCCCACGGCCCTGTGGAAAGAAATGTGTGTGTATTTCGCCAATTTTAAACGCACACTTGCTGTTTGTGTACATGGATTTTATAATGTCGTATGTTTTTCCCCCAACACCACTTTCCATCAATTAGTATAGCAGACCCTCATGCCAAATTGAGTCAAAAGCTTTTTTCTCTGTCTCTCTCACATTCTCTCTCTCTCTCTCCTCTCTCTCCTCTCTCTCCTCTCTCTCTCTCTAATGTAATGAATGTCACATATCATCTGCATTTTTTGGGTGTTGTCGCTTCCGGTTTACAAACCCTCACACCATTTTGAGCACAGTTTCAACAAATTATTATTAAGTAACTGGTTACACAGCCTTTTTCACTTTACTCAAGTGTTACCTGAACTTAAAATGTAGTGTCATGTTTATTCAACTAGAAATTATTATTTGGGCATCTTCACTAAAATGGCTGTGGAACTAGTTACACACACACGGTGCTTTTGTCATAGAATCATTTCAATGTACATATTTGACACACGATGACATACATGATTTCATTGTGCATGTTAATTTATACAGTAATTATTATTTAGCATGTCCTAACCTGGGATTTGAACTCACAGCATTCCAATCTTCATGCTATGCCACCATATCTGTGTCAGTTATCAGTTCATCTGACTATTCTCTCATCATTGATTTGATTGACTTATTTCAGCAATATTAAAGTTTTCTGTCTAGTTGTCTAATGTTGCTGGGGTATATTACTCTGTTTTAATGTTTCTCCTGAATCACTATGATAAATACAATTGATTTGCTTCATTGTTCATTTAACAGAGCTCAGATTTACTTTCGATTGCAAAGTATAGCAATACAGGTAAAATCATGCACACAGACATTGTGGCTTGGCAAGAAGATCAGTATTCTGTGAACCAAGAAGTTGTGTGTTCAAATTCCAGGTGAGGACAATAATAATTACTGTATAAAATAACATGCACAATGTATGAACATTTGAGCAAACACATTATTTTACGTTGACTGAATTTTTGTCTAAATTTCAAAAGTTGGAGCTAAGTTTGGGGCAACTAAAAATGTTAAGTTCAGGTAACACTTTGATTGAAAAGTTGAGTAAACTCAAA
The DNA here is from genome assembly GCF_002910315.2 of Salvelinus sp. IW2-2015. Taxonomy (NCBI): domain Eukaryota; kingdom Metazoa; phylum Chordata; class Actinopteri; order Salmoniformes; family Salmonidae; genus Salvelinus; species Salvelinus sp. IW2-2015. Next base: position 20,967,848 of record NC_036875.1, read on the forward strand.
ATGGCTGTGTAACTAGTTACTTAATAATACTAATTAGATGAAACAACTACAATTTTTTTTACAGTGCAGCTTGGCTGATCCTAGATCAGATAAGGAAAGATAAAGGTCAGCACCACCCAGGATGGTGCGGCCGTGACCGCAGGGTTGGACTGATTTCAAGTCAGAAAGGTGGATTTAATTTTTTTCTTCAAAGATGTCAATAAACTTAAGGTGAAAAAGCCTTTGAGTGACATCCATTTGTTAAGGGTAGCCTACATACACACATACTATGTACACGTGTAGAATAAGAAGAAGAAGAAGAAGAAGAAGAATAAAAAGTACACACACAGACACACACTGTTTGGCTTGATATGACCCAAGTCCTCGACATCTGAACGTTTCTGGATTCCGCTTGGTAATCTATTAATGTCTGGAAAACATTCTCTTATAATGTTCATTCACAGTCACAACCAGGAACTAGATTAAAATGTCCCCTTCCTTTATATTCTGGGAAAGCTTTGTATTAGCTGGCACACATGAGGGGTGTCAATGAATGTAGATTACAGGAGACATTCCTCAATTGCATGTGAGGGATTCGACTCCCACTGATTACAGCTGGTGTCATCATCCCACAGGCTGAGAGAGATGGGGAGAGAGATAGATGGACAGCATAGAGATAGGAGAGAACAAGAGAGCTAGAGAGAGAGAAAGAGAGGGAGGGAGCATCATAAGAGAGAAAATGGGAGAGAGAGGGATGAGTCTATCATAATCAACAGGTCATTTACAGTTTATGCTCAGATAAACTGTGTGTGTGTGCAATGTGTAATGGTGCATTCCATGTTCACGAATCATAGAACACGTAATTCCCCCCATCCCATTAAGTCACGCAGAGCGGGGGAGGAGAAGGGAGAAGGGGGTTGGCATGGTGCCGGGAGATGGCACGGTGCCGGGAGATGACGGCACGTGCCCTCTATTAGGGGACGCACTGACATGCTGATATGCCGGTAATTTGCGTAACGAGATGAGAATTTCTCGTTTAGCTGTCTCCCTGGGTAACGGCCACTCACGCCCTCATCATTTCCCGTCCCCAACTCCACACCTCCACACCACAGACAGACACACAGATGTCACGGCTGGAGAGCCTCACAGTGTTCAGCTGCGTCCATACGGCTGACCCGAAGCCGAAGCTCAAGGTTGACCCAAAGCCTATATAGCCTATAAAACAATGGTTTTATTGGTGTTTTCAATTAAGGTGTTTGATGTAGGAGGATGGAATGGGTTATGATAGGTCCAGAACATACTTACAGCATACATTTGACTAAACAGTATGATCTTAATAGACTAGTAGAGTAGCCTATTCAGTCACTATGATTAGAATCAATCGTGCTTCTGAAAGCGCCATTCGGAAATCCACTATCTGCCATCGATTGAATCTCAGACATAGGCTACTTTGATCTGACAAGGAGTTGCTGATGCCATGCCTTACTATCTGAACATCTGACAGGTTGTTTACACAGTCCTGTCACATGATCTTGTCATATAGCCTACATACTGTATCTGACATGACGTGATTAAAGGTCCAATGCAGATGTTTTTATCTCTTCTCTTCTCAAAGAGCAATTTCTCAAGCAAGAGAAAGTCAAGGTATTGGAGTGGCCATCACAATGCCCTGACCTCAATCCTATAGAAAATGTGTGGTCATAGCTGAAAAAGCGTGCGCGAGCAAGGAGGCCTACAAACCTGACTCAGTTACACCAGCTCTGTCAGGAGGAATGGGCCAAAATTCACCCAACTTTTTGTGGGAAGCTTGTGGAAGGCTACCGAAACGTTTGACCCAAGTTAAACATTTTAAAGGCAATGTTACCAAATACTAATTGAGTGTATGTAAACTTCTGACCCACTGGGAATGTGATGAAAGAAATAAAAGTGAAATAAATAAATCTCTACTATTATTCTGACATTTCACATTCTTAAAATAAGGTGGTGATCCTAACTGACCTAAGACAGGGAATTTTTACTAGGATTAAATGTCAGGAATTGTTACAAACTGAGTTTAAATGTATTTGGCTAAGGTGTATGTAAACTTCCGACTTCAACTGTAAAAGAAAGCAATTCCCAAACCTTCCATAACAACGCAATCACCTACAGAGAGATTAACTTGGAGAAGAGTCCCCTAAGCAATCTGGTCCTGGGGCTCTGTTCACGAACACAAACAGACCCCACAGAGCCCCAGGACAGCAACACAATTAGACCCAACCAAATCATGAGAAAACAAAAAGAAAATTACTTGACACATTGGAAATAATTAACAAAAAAACAGAGCAAAGTAGAATACTATTTGGCCCTAAACAGAGACTACACAGTGGCAGAATACCTGACCACTGTGACTGACCCAAACTTAAGAAAAGCTTTGACTATGTACAGACTCAATGAGCATAGCCTTGCTATTGAGAAAGGCCGCTGTAGACAGACCTGGCTCTCAAGAGAAGACAGGCACACTGCCCACAAAATTAGGTGGAAATTGAGCTGCACTTCCTAACCTCGTGCCAAATGTATGACCATATTAGACATATTTCCCTCAGATTACACAGCTCCACAAAGAATTTGAAAACAAACCCAATTTTGATCAACTCCCATACAGTATCTTCTCGGTAAAATACCAGTGTGCCGTCACAGCAGCAGTATTTGTGACCTGTTGCCACAAGGGCAACAAGAGAATAACAAACACCATTGTAAATTCAACCCATATTTATGTTTATGTATTTTCCCTTTTGTACTTTAACTATTTGCACATTGTTACAGCACTGTATATAGACATAATATGACATTTGAAAAGTCTTTATTCTTTTGGAACTTCTGTGAGTGTAATGTTTACTGTAAATTTGTATTGTTTATTTCCCTTTTGTTTATTATCTACTTCATTTGCTTTGGCAATGTTATGTTTCCCATGCCAATAAAGCCCTTGAATTGAATTGAATTGAATTTAATTTAATTTAATTTAATTGAGAGAGAGAGAGAGAGAGAGAGAGAGAGAGAGAGAGAGAGAGAGAGCAGTGGCCCGGGTCATTCCAGTACAAGTAGCAGAAGATCTACACAGCTCAGTCAACCAACAAAGCGACTTGGTATCAGTTGTTACGGTTTGTACTGATACCTAAGCGCCATCCTGTGGTTAGTCAAAAAATCCTTGACTTTTTTGCAGTCTCACCTCATAGATTTGACTTAAATTTTTGATGTTGAAAAAATAATAATTGCAAAAGTCAGAGCCCTCTGTGGTCTACGAGCTCAAAGATACTTCACTTCAAATAAAGTAGATTTGCTTCAATGTGGACACAAATATGAAAATGTGTTTATCTTGTCTGACCCCCCCATCTCGCTCTTGCTCTCTCTCTCTCTCTCTCTCTCTCTCTCTCTCTCTCTCTCTCTGTGTGTAACCACTCCACTGTAGTGCAGCGGGGGGCTTGGTAACCACAGGAGAGTATGTAATGACAGTAATTTTCTGTCTGATCCCCACCAGCAAACACACTCCTGCTGAGTTGGGGGAAAGAATAGAGCTCACACACAGATGCATGCACACACACACACACATACACACACACACACACACACACACACACAACGGAGAAAGAATATAGCCCACACACAGATGCATGCATATATACACACACACACACACACACAGATGCACACATACACACACAAATGCACACACACAGGACTGGTTCCATGACCTCCAGGGAGCCCCCATTGATTTTGTTAGTCATTCTCACTCCGATATCATATTAATATAGCATAAGTCATTACAAAATGTGTAGAATTGCAGCAAATGAGCTTTAAAATTGCACACATTTATCTCTACAACCTTGCAAAATGGGTAGAATTAAAAAACATGAATTTCAGACCATTGTATTAGTGTAAATCTAGGCCCTCAAAATAAGGCCTTATAAATACTTGATATATGTGCTTAAATATTTTTATTTTTATTGATGACATATTCACTTATGATCTGACTTGAAGATCACAGGACTGAAAATGTATGAATGCAACAACCCTTACCCTGTCAATAACAAATACAGTCATGGGTGGTAACTCTACAATTCACTCGAAAGGCAAGGCACTCAGGGAAATATGCAAATAATGCTTTACACTAAGCAGTGTGTTAATTTAACAATGAAAAGTGTGGCCCATGTATAGACACTGGACCAGTGTTAAATTTAACACTGTCAGTGTTGATTTAACACTGGAGAATTTGCTGTGAAATTGCAAAGTTCCCTCTCTGCCCCATGACAAAATGTGTAGAATTGCAGAAAACTTGCTTTAAAACTGCTAACCTTTTCTCTACGCCCCATGGCAACATGTGTAAAATTGCAGGAAATTAACTTTAAAACTTAACATTTTCTCTCCATTGTCAAGAGGGGGGCCACTAAAATGTTTTGCTGCGAGGTGGGGAGCCCCCCAACCAAATCTTGCTAAAGGCCCCCAAAAGGCTAGAGACAGCCCTGCACACACAAAGCAAGTGACACTGAATATTTTTTAATGGTCAGTCTGAAGAGTCAAGTAATGTAGTTCATGTGATTTATGCTATTTTTGTAGTTTGAAAAACAACACATTTAAAATTGAATAAAAATACATAAGCATTCTTGGGGACAAATCAGTTAATTGGATTGAAGTGAAACTTAACATTCATCATTATTGTACACTATATTTGTCAGTAGGCTCTCTTTGGTCTTCCTAGCCACTTTGTGAAAATGAAAAGTAAGACATGTAGAATAGAAAATTGTGTCAGCTCTATTCATTCCATTTCTATCTGGAACATTGAAGACTTTTTCACATTCCGAGTAGCTCTCAAGAGGAGTTTTGGCCATCCCTTGTATAGATTTACTGAAGAGGAGTTTTGACCATCCCTTGTATAGATACTGAAGAGGAGTTTTGGCCATCCCTTGTATAGATTTACTCAAGAGGAGTTTTGGCCATCCCTTGTATAGGTTTACTCAAGAGGAGTTTTGGCCATCCCTTGTATAGATTTACTCAAGAGGAGTTTTGCCACCCTTGTATAGATTTACTCAAGAGGAGTTTTGGTCATCCCTTGTATAGATTAATTCAAGAGGAGTTTTGGCCATCCCTTGTATAGATTAATCAAGAGGAGTTTTGGCCATCCCTTGTATAGATTACTGAAGAGGAGTTTTGACCATCCTTGTATAGATTTACTGAAGAGGAGTTTGACCATCCCTTGTATAGATTTACTGAAGAGGAGTTTGGCCATCCCTTGTATAGATTTACTCAAGAGGAGTTTTGGCCATCCCTTGTATAGATTTACTGAAGAGGAGTTTTGGCATCCTTGTATAGATTTACTCAAGAGGTGTTTTGGCCATCCCTTGTATAGATTCATTCAAGAGGAGTTTGGCATCCCTTGTATAGATTTACTGAAGAGGAGTTTTGGCCATCCCTTGTATAGATTCATTCAAGAGGAGTTTTGGCCATCCCTTGTATAGATTTACTGAAGAGGAGTTTTTGGCCATCCCTTGTATAGATTTACTCAAGAGGAGTTTTGGCCATCCCTTGGATAGATTTACTGAAGAGGAGTTTTGGCCATCCCTTGTATAGATTTACTGAAGAGGAGTTTTGTCCATCCCTTGTATAGATTTACTCAAGAGGAGTTTTGGCCATCCCTTGTATAGATTTACTCAAGAGGAGTTTTGGCCATCCCTTGTATAGATTTACTGAAGAGGAGTTTTGGCCATCCCTTGTATAGATTTACTCAAGAGGAGTTTTGGCCATCCCTTGTATAGATTCGTTCAAGAGGAGTTTTGGCCATCCCTTGTATAGATTCATTCAAGAGGGGTGTTTTAGCCATCCATGTATAGATTCATTCAAGAGGAGTTTTGGCCATCCTTGTATAGATCATTCAAGAGGAGTTTTGGCCATCCCTTGTATATGATCATTCAAGAGGGTTTTGGCCACCTTGTATAGATTCATTCAAGAGGAGTTTTGGCCATCCCTTGTATAGATTCATTCAAGAGAGTTTTGCCATCCCTTGTATAGATTCATTCAAGAGGAGTTTTAGCCATCCCTTGTATAGATTTACTTCAAGAGGAGTTTTGCCATCCCTTGTATAGATTACTCAAGAGGAGTTTGGCCATCCCTTGTATAGATTTATTCAAGAGGAGTTTTACCATCCTTGTATAGATTCATTCAAGAGGAGTTTTAGCCATCCCTTGTATAGATTCATTCAAGAGGAGTTTTAGCCATCCCTTGTATAGATTCATTCAAGAGGAGTTTTAGCCATCCCTTGTATAGATTCATTCAAGAGGAGTTTAGCCATCCTTGTATAGATTCATTCAAGAGGAGTTTTAGCCATCCCTTGTATAGATTTACTCAAGAGGAGTTTTGGCCATCCCTTGTATAGATTCATTCAAGAGGAGTTTTAGCCATCCCTTGTATAGATTCATTCAAGAGGAGTTTTGGCCATCCCTTGTATAGATTCATTCAAGAGGAGTTTTAGCCATCCCTTGTATAGATTCATTCAAGATGAGTTCTGGCCATCCCTTGTATAGATTCATTCAAGAGGAGTTTTGGCCATCCCTTGTATAGATTCATTCAAGAGGAGTTTTGGCCATCCCTTGTATAGATTCATTCAAGAGGAGTTTTGGCCATCCCTTGTATAGATTCATTCAAGAGGAGTTTTGGCCATCCCTTGTATAGATTCATTCAAGAGGAGTTTTGGCCATCCCTGTTATGCTGGTGAATGAGGACCCAAAAGCGACGTAATAGTAACAGAGTCTTTATTCCAGTATTAAACAAATAATGATTCTCCTGGATATAATCAATGGTAAATCCAAAACAGGAAACTGAAATCCTCTCGTCAATAGAGAGGAACGACTGGAGACGCGACCACAGACTGCAGGTCGCTTCGGGAAGGCACTGGCCGTAGCTGACATAGACACCTGCTCACACGCAGCATCTGAAGAAGGCAAAGAACACGACAGGGCGGAACAAGGACACAGGAACAGCAAACATCAAACAAGAATCCGACAAGGACAGAAGCGGAAAACAGAGGGAGAAATAGGGACTCTAATCAGAGGGCAAAATAGGGGACAGGTGTGAAGAGTAAATGAGGTCGTTAGGAGAATGAGAAACAGCTGGGAGCAGGAACGGAACGATAGAGGAGAGAGAGAGCGGAGAGGGAGAGAGGAGGAGGAGAGAGAGAGAGAAGAGAAAGAACCTAATAAGACCAGCAGAGGGAAGCACAGGGACAAGACATGATAATCAATGACAAAACATGACAGTACCCCCACTCACGAGCGCCTCCTGGCGCACTCGAGGAGGAACCCTGGCGGCAACGAAGAAATCATCAATCAACGAACGGTCCAGCACGTCCCGAGATGGAAACCAACTCCTCTCCTCAGGACCGTAACCCTCCCAATCCACTAAGTACTGGTGACCACGTCCCCGAGAACGCATGTCCATGATTTTCCGTACCTTGTAAATAGGAGCGCCCTCGACAAGGACGGGGGGGGGGAGGGAGAAACGAACGGGGGCGCGAAGAAAAGGCTTGAACACAGAGGACATGGAAGACAGGGTGACGCGACGAAGATGTCGCGGAAGAAGCAGTCGCACAGCGACAGGATTGACGACCTGAGAGACACGGAACGGACCAATGAACGCGGAGTCAACTTGCGAGAAGCTGTCGTAAGGGAAGGTTACGAGTGGAAAGCCACACTCTCTGACCGCGACAATACCTAGGACTCTTAATCCTACGTTTATTGGCGGCTCTCACAGTCTGCGCCCTGTAACGGCAAAGTGCAGACCTGACCCTCCTCCAGGTGCGCTCACAACGTTGGACAAAAGCCTGAGCGGAGGGAACGCTGGACTCGGCGAGCTGGGACGAAAACAGAGGAGGCTGGTAGCCAAGACTACTCTGAAACGGGGATAGCCCGGTAGCAGACGAAGGAAGCGAGTTGTGAGCGTACTCAGCCCAGGGGAGCTGTTCTGCCCAAGACGCAGGGTTTCGAAACGAAAGGCTGCGTAATATGCGACCAATCGACTGATTCGCCTTTCTGCTTGACCGTTAGACTGGGGATGAACCCGGAAGAGAGACTGACGGAAGCACCAATCAAACGACAGAACTCCCTCCAAAACTGTGACGTGAATTGCGGACCTCTGTCTGAACGGCGTCTAACGGGAGGCCATGAATTCTGAACACATTCTCAATGATGATTTGTGCCGTCTCCTTAGCGGAAGGAAGCTTAGCGAGGGGAATGAAATGTGCCGCCTTAGAGAACTATCGATAACCGTAAGAATCACAGTCTTCCCCGCAGACGAAGGCAGACCGGTAATAAAGTCTAAGGCGATGTGAGACCATGGTCGAGAAGGAATGGGAAGCGGTCTGAGACGACCGGCAGGAGGAGAGTTACCTGACTTAGTCTGCGCGCAGTCCGAACAAGCAGCCACGAAACGGCGCGTGTCCCGCTCCTGAGTAGCCACCAAAACCGCTGGCGAAGAAAGCAAGCGTACCCCGAACCGCGGGGTGCCAGCTAACTTGGCAGAGTGAGCCCACTGAAGACAGCCAGACGAGTAGAGACAGGAACGAACAGAAGGTTACTAGGACAAGCGCGCGGCGACGCATGTGAGTGAGTGCTTGCTTTACCTGTCTCTCAATTCCCCAGACAGTCAACCGACAACACGCTTAGGAGAATCCCCTCGGGGTCGGTAGAAGCCACAGAGAAACTAAAGAGACGGGATAAGGCATCAGCTTGGTGTTCTTATTTCCCGGACGATAGGAAATCACGAACTCGAAACGAGCGAAAAACAACGCCCAACGAGCTTGACGTGCATTAAGTCGTTTGGCCGAACGGATGTACTCAAGGTTCTTATGGTCAGTCCAAACGACAAAAGGACGGTCGCCCCCTCCAACCACTGTCGCCATTCGCCTATGGCTAAGCGGATGGTGAGCGTTCGCGGTTACCCACATCATAGTTGCGTTCCGATGGCGACAGGCGATGAGAAAAGTAAGCGCAAGGATGGACCTTATCGTCAGACTGGAAGCGCTGAGACAGAATGGCTCCCACGCCCACCTCTGAAGCGTCAACCTCGACAATGAATTGTTTAGTGACGTCAGGAGTAACAAGGATAGGGGCGGATGTAAAACGCTTCTTGAGGAGATCAAAAGCTCCCTGGGCGGAACCGGACCACTTAAAGCAAGTCTTGACAGAAGTCAGAGCTGTGAGAGGGGCAGCCACTTGACCGAAATTACGAATGAAACGCCGATAGAAATTAGCGAAACCGAGAAAGCGCTGCAACTCGACACGTGACTTAGGAACGGCCAATCGCTGACAGCCTGACTTAGCGGGATCCATCTGAATGCCTTCAGCGGAAATACAGAACCGAGAAATGTGACAGAGGAGACATGAAAGGCGCACTTCTCAGCCTTCACGTAGAGACAATTCTCTAAAAGGCGCTGGAGTACACGTCGAACGTGCTGAACATGAATCTCGAGTGACGGTGAAAAAATCAGGATATCTCAAGGTAAACGAAAACAAAATGTTCAGCATGTCTCTCAGTACATCATTAACTAATGCCTGAAAGACAGCTGGAGCATAGCGAGACCGAACGGCAGAACCGGTATTCAAAATGCCCTAACGAGTGTTAAACGCCGTCTTCCACTCGTCCCCCTCTCTGATGCGTACGAGATGGTAAGCGTTACGAAGGTCCAACTTAGTAAAGAACCTGGCTCCCTGCAAAATCTCGAAGGCTGACGACATAAGGGGAGCGGATAACGATTCTTAACCGTTATGTCATTCAGCCCTCGATAATCCACCCAGGGGCGCAGAGTACCGTCCTTTCTCTTAACAAAGAAAAAATCCCGCTCCGGCGGAGGGAAGAAGGCACCACGTACCGGCGTCGAGAGAAACAGACAGATAATCCTCGAGAGCCTTACTTCGGGAGCCGACAGAGAGTATAGTCTACCCCGAGGGGGAGTGGTCCCCGGAAGGAGATCAATACAACAATCATACGACCGTGAGAAGGAAGGGAGCTGGCTCTGGACCGACTGAAGACCGTGCGCAGATCATGATATTCCTCCGGCACTCCTGTCAAATCACCAGGTTTCCTCCTGAGTAGAGGGGACAGAAGACACAGGAGGGATAGCAGACATTAAACACTTCACATGACAAGAAACGTTCCAGGATAGAATAGAATTACTAGACCAATTAATAGAAGGATTATGACATACTAGCCAGGATGACCCAAAAACACAGGTGTAAAAGGTGAACGAAAAATCAAAAAGGAAATGGTCTCACTGTGGTTACCAGATAACAGTGAGGGTTAAAGGTAGTGTCTCACATCTGATACTGGGGAGAAGACTACCATCTAAGGCGAACATGGGCGTGGGCTTCCCTAACTGTCTGAGAGGAATGTCATGTTTCCGAGCCCATGCTTCGTCCATAAAACAACCCTCAGCCCCTGAGTCTATCAAGGCACTGCAGGAAGCAGCCGAACCGTCCAGCGTAGATGGACCGACAAGGTAGTACAGGATCTTGATGGAGAGACCTGAGTAGTAGCGCTCACCAGTAGCCCTCCGCTTACTGATGAGCTCTGGCTTTTTACTGGACATGACATGACAAAATGTCCAGCAGAACCGCAATAGAGGCAAAGGCGGTTGGTGATTCTCCGTTCCCTCTCCTTAGTCGAGATGCGAATACCTCCCAGCTGCATGGGCTCAGTCTCTGAGCCGGTGGAGGAGATGGTTGAGATGCGGAGAGGGGAAACACCGTTAACGCGAGCTCTCTTCCACGAGCTCGGTGACGAAGATCTACCCGTCGTTCTATGCGGATGGCGAGAGCAATCAAAGAGTCCACGCTGGAAGGAACCTCCGGGAGAGAATCTCATCCTTAACCTCAGCGTGGAGTCCCTCCAGAAAACGAGCGAGCAACGCCGGCTCGTTCCAGTCACTGGATGCAGCAGAGATGCGAAACTCTATAGAGTAATCCGTTATGGATCGATCACCTTGACATAGGGAAGCCAGGACCCTGGAAGCCTCCTTCCAAAAACTGAACGATCAAAAACCCGTATCATCTCCTCTTTAAAGTTCTGATAAACGTTAGAACACTCAGCCCTTGCCTCCCAGATAGCTGTGCCCCACTCCCGAGCCCGACCAGTAAGGAGTGATATGACGTAAGCGATCCGAGCTCTTCTCTCTGAGTATGTGTTGGGCTGGAGAGAGAACACAATATCACACTGGGTGAGAAAGGAGCGACACTCAGTGGCTGCCCAGAGTAACATGGTGGGTTATTAACCCTAGGTTCCGGAGACTCGGAAGACCAGGAAGTAGCTGGTGGCACGAGACGAAGACTCTGAAACTGTCCTGAGAGATCGGAGACCTGAGCGGACAGGGTCTCAACGGCATGGCGAGCAGCAGACAATTCCTGCTCGTGTCTGCCGAGCATTGCTCCCTGGATCTCGACGGCAGTGTTGCGAGAATCCGTAGTCGCTGGGTGCATTCTTGGTCGGATTCTTCTGTTATGCTGGTGAATGAGGACCCAAAAGCGACGTAATAGTAACAGAGTCTTTATTCCAGTATTAAACAAATAATGATTTCTCCTGGATATAATCAATGGTAAATCCAAAACAGGAAACTGAAATCCTCTCGTCAATAGAGAGGAACGACTGGAGACCGACCACAGACTGCAGGTCGCTTCGGAAGGCACTGGCCGTAGCTGACATAGACACCTGCTCACACGCAGCATCTGAAGAAGGCAAAGAACACGACAGGGCGGAACAAGACACAGGAACAGCAAACATCAAACAAGAATCCGACAAGGACAGAAGCGGAAAACAGAGGGAGAAATAGGGACTCTAATCAGAGGGCAAAATAGGGGACAGGTGTGAAAGAGTAAATGAGGTCGTTAGGAGAATGAGAAACAGCTGGGAGCAGGAACGGAACGATAGAGAGAGAGAGAGAGCGGGAGAGGGAGAGAGGGAGGAGGAGAGAGAGAGAGAAAGAGAAAGAACCTAATAAGACCAGCAGAGGGAAGCACAGGGACAAGACATGATAATCAATGACAAAACATGACAATCCCTTGTATAGATTTACTCAAGAGGAGTTTTGGCCATCCCTTGTATAGATTCATTCAAGAGGTGTTTTAGCCATCCCTTGTATAGATTCATTCAAGAGGAGTTTTAGCCATCCCTTGTATAGATTCATTCAAGAGTTTTAGCCATCCCTTGTATAGATTCATTCAAGAGTTTTAGCCATCCCTTGTATAGGCTTAGCAGTCCAGAAAGGACTTGTTTTGTTGTGTAGCAATAACTCCACCCAGGGTTTCAGATCTGTGAGAAAACCAGGGCATAAGGAAGGAGGTGAAATGCATTTGTGTGTTTGTGTTTGGCATTGAACAATGACGTCCTAGTGAGCAATGACGTCCTGTCTTGTTTAGTATTCAATTCTCCTGCTTTTACTTCCTACTAACACGCTACAGAGGGTAGTGCATACAGCCCTGGGGCCAAGCTTCCTGCCATCCAGGACCTATATAATAGGCGTTGTCAGAGGAAAGCCCATAAAATTGTTAGAGACACTAGTCACCCGCACGGCAAGCTCCGGTACCAGAGCACCAAGTCTAGGACCAAAAGGCTCCTTAACAGCTTCTACCCCAAGCCATAAGACTGCTGAACAATTAATCCACCGGACTATTTACATTGACCCCCTCTTCCATTTGTTTTGTACACTGCCGCTACTCGCTGTTTATTATCTATGCATAGTCATTTCACCCCTACCTACATGTACAAATTACCTCAACTAACCTATACCCCCGCACACTGACTCGGTACCGGTACCCCCTGTATATAGCCTCATTATTGTGTTACTTTAAAAAAATGTTTACTTTAGTTTATTCGGTAAATATTTTCTTAACTCTTCTTGAACTGCGCTGTTGGTTAAGTAAGTATTTCACGGTAAGGTCTACACTTGTTGTATTCGGCGCATGTGACAAATAAAGCTTGATTTGATATGATTCATGGCAGAGTTCTTTAACACAGAGAAAGAGAGGTAGGAAGAAGGTTAGAGATAGGGAGGAAGAGGGAAAAGGTGGGAAGAGGGAGAGCTACAGGGGGATAATGGAGGTGAAAAGTAAGAGGGGAAGGATAGAATAAGAGGGCAGAAGGAGTAAGAGAGAGAAAGAGAGTGTAGAGAATACACCTCCCATCACTCCAAACACAAAAAGAACGAGACACAGCGATTCAGCAGTAAAGTTATGATGATCATTTATTAATACAGTGATCACTGATGGTTACAATATCAACAACTGAACACACTGTATTGGCATGCAGCTGTCTCTTATACACATCTAGATGTGTATAAGAGACAGGATCACTGATGGTTACAATATCAACAACTGAACACACTGTATTGGCATGCAGGGGTGTCATGCACCCCAAAAATCTGAGTGGGCACAAATTACATAAGGATGATTGGGGGGGGGGGGGGTCTGGAGTGATGGGAAGATGGATAATTTTGCATTTTTCAACCACCTGAAAACAGCTTTTTCCTGCAATCTAGAGCCATAATCATTATGTCAAAAAATATTTGTATTTTTCTGCATATCTAAGCATACCTCTTGAGCTGTCTGTATAATCCTGACTGGTGTCTTTTTTTTTAAAGAACTAATTTTCTTCTCTGATCTCTGCAAAAATCTGAGTAAAAGATTGAAAGGAATGTGAGTCTTATTCAGTACATTTAGTAATTGCTTGCTTTTCTAAAATCTACCAGCCTTTTCAGCAGGCATGCCAGCTAAGATAGTTAGACAAGCTAGCTACTCTAACTTGATTGATAGCCTGAAACGACTTATTGGTAGCTAGTTATGAGGTTGGGAGATTGGGAACTTATCTGGGCTAGGTAAAGCCAACAACAACAACAAAATGTTTTACCAAAAAATGTATACATCTTTTTTTAACAGGATATGCATGATGCCTCTGTTGGCATGCTATAATTGCTGGTGCTGAGTTATTTAAAAAGGTTGGCTACAAAACAGTGTTTTAGCTTTTCGTTAACGCTGCAACTTTGGATTGCAATATTTATTGACTGGTCACGTTTGTTTTGTTAGTTTGGTACGATTTAGTGATCTACTTAATAACAGTAAACTGGCTTTCTACTCTGCTGGAGGTGGGGAAACTGGGGACCCAACCTGTTCACGGGATTTCACATAATCCATCCATTATAGGGAAGGAAATTAATTTCAATACACTGGCAGTTCTTGGTAGCATTTTATTTAAAGGTTCAGCTACCGGTTGTTTACCTGGTATATGGAATGGTGCTCCAATTTAGTATCAATGAAACAAATAAATGATCCATAGGTTATTATTGTGTAATTACCGTTTTACCATGCAATTTCTATGTACATACCAGTAATCCCTTCTATAAAAGAATTTCATGCAAAATAGTTGAGATTTGAATAACCCAGTATTGTAAATCTGAGTCATTAGTGAAAACAGCATACATGGAAGAGACCCAGAACCAGGGCTGAGATCCCTTGTATAGACGGGTTGGTTGTTTAGCAACAAAACCGAACCATGTACAACTAACGGGGCAAAACATACGGGGTTGGCTTGGATTGTTGACAGGTCAACTATATTTAGTCTCCAATGTTTACTGAAAACATAAATAAAGTTGCACAATGAGCACTCAAATGCATTGTTACAGTTGTTGGTTAGCAAGTTAGCTCGCAAATTTTTGCCATAATAGCATAGACGTGACGTGGCATAAATCGAAACACCTCAAAACAAGACAAGTACAAGAGCAAACGAGCGACTTACGATTCCCCACATGTCAGTGTTACTAGCTATCTGGCCATCCAGAACCATAACAACACACAGCTTCTGCCCCAATGAAGCACACGCATTGTTTTCATGACGTTGTCAGCGAACCCGTCTATAGCACAGAGGTCCCAGCTGCCTCTGTCATGACTCTAAGACATGGACATACATACATACACAACACCATAAGAGGCCCCAGTCGGAGCGTTGAAATCATATCATTGACCTGAGCCTTACATCTATATGAGCATTGGCTGTATCTCAAATGATACCCTATTCCCGGTTGTACACTCATGTCGGGATTCCACCGCAACTCTTTCTCACTCACACACACGTGCACAAACATGCACAATCATAAGTGTGCACACAGAAAGGCAGACATTCAAAAAATGAAATGTCAACAATACATAAATTAAGCAAAAAGTAAACATAGGCCTATATATCTCAACATGTGGCACAAAAACACATAACATCAATAAAATCAATAAATAATGCTATTTATCAGAATCAGACAAAACTAAACATTCAAATATTACAAGAACATACAAATAAATCCAAACAGCACAGTGTTCCAGACCAAAGTCGGCACACACAAATCATGATGTGTTAATATAATAAATGATAAATAATCTAGGAGCGCGTAAGACAGAGGAGGTAAGTGGAAGGAGCTATAGGAATGGAATAAATGGAACGGTATCAAACGTATGAAAACCACGTTTGACTCCATTCCAGCCATTACAATGAGCCAGTCCTCCTATAGCTCCTCCCACCAGCCAGAGTAAGCCACATTTACACATCCACAGGCCAAATCAATTGCACAGTTCATTGTTATCTAATGTCATAGATATGGACACAATAGTCAGATATCATCCATGTAGCAGCGAAAAAGCAAAGATGCAAATGAAAGGCTAAAGTTAGCTCTAAATGCTCTCTCAACGTTATATCAACATATCTTCTCTAAATGTCTGAAGTTTAGGTATTTACGGTGATCATGAACATCATGACAATACAGTGTATGTCGGCTACTGTATATATTTTTATGTGGGTTAATAATGTAATGTCTATTCAAATATGTGCATCGCTTTGGAGATGCTAGGGCCTATATGGAGCATGCCAGACCACAAGGGGGAACTATGAGAGGACAGGGAGACACAGGGGTCAAAGACTGCTAAGGAGAAGGATGAAGTTGCCCCTTAGCACTAATGCAGGGTCAGATATTCATTCATTATCCTAATGGTTAAAGTTAGCATCAAGGGTGGGGTGAGCTGATCCTAGACCTGTGCCTCAGGGAAACTTCTCCACAGTGTCAGAGACTGCTAAGCTCATATGGAGTAGGAGGACGTTGCCCCTAGATGCTGGTCCAAGGTCAATCTTGTGTTGGGGAGGGTAAGCTGATCCTAGATCAGTGCTTACTTGCAACTTTTACCAGCAGTCATTCAGTGAAGGAGTTTAAGGTACTGAGAGAAGCTCATGGCACAGTAGCATTAAGGAATGGTGCTTATTTACAATAAGTTTCAATAATGAGAGAGAGAGAGAGGGAGTGAGAGGGGGGAGAGAGGGAGAGGGGAGAGAGGGAGAGAGAGTTTTAGTGATGCAATGTGCTAGTGTTGTGGGGATCTTCTGTCCCAGTCTACCAAGATGTTGTTCGCCCTCTCCTCTTCATCTCCCTAAAAACAAACAACCACATAGGCTCTTAGATGTGTTTATAGTGTGTGTGTATAGTGTGTGTATAGTGTGTGTATGTGTGCGTGCGTGTGTGTGTGTGTGTGTGTGTGTGTGTGTGTGTGTGTGTGTGTGTGAGAGAATAGTCACTAACCTGCTCTCCCAGCTACACCATCTCATACTGATTAGCTGTAATGATCCTGGACAGACAACATGCCAGCAACATGCCAATCAACTGAGAAGGAGAGAGAGAGCGATAACTAGATCAGTGTTTTTCAACTCCAGTCACTGAATACCCCCAGCAGTACACATTTGTATTGTCCGGGGCTACAATAAAATGTGTACTGTTGGGGTACTGGAGGATTGGAGTTGGGAAGAACAGCTTCAGATTACAGTAGACCTTAAAAACAGCACTCATATCAACACACATGTGCATTCTCTCTATCTCACCTGTGAGAAGGCGATGCCAAAAGTCACTCCTGCAATGATGGCCATGTTGATCTCGAGGAAGGAGGTGACCAGTTCATAACAGCCCTGAAACACAGGGGACGGGTTAGTGTGTAACACAGTGGATGGGTTACAGACAGACACATACACACACACAAACCACACACACCACACAACACACACACACACACACACACACACACACACACACACACACACACACACACACACACACACACACACGCACGCCCGCACACACACACCTGCTGGTTGATCTTGGTGTGGTTTATGGTGGTGTTGCGGAGGTCCTGTGGGCTGCAGTCAGAGGAGTTGGAGCAGCAGCTCAGGGGAAAGCCGTTAGCAGGGTAGTACACACTGCCCAACCAGCTGGTGTAGTTGTACACCCCACAGCAATGCAGCTGGAGAGAGACACACAGACAGAGATGTGATTGAATTGTGTATTGTTGTTAGAATAGTAGTTTTGTTGTTGTTGTGACTCACGCTGCTTTGGACGTTGTCCACAACCAGGCTCTTTTCATCCTCAGCATCATAGTTCAACACCGCGTCAGTATACGTCCTCAAGAAGGTTCCCTTTATCTGTGGACACACACGCACAAACACGCAGGCACACACGTGATGTGACGTATTTCTATTGGAAGGTAAGCGGCTGAGATGGGGCCAGATGAATTGTGGGTAATGTATTACAAATAGAGAAACTGACCTCATGACGAAAAACAAAGCCAGAGATCCCAGCCACCAACTCAGCTAGGAACACCAGGGACAAGAACATTGCATACTGTAGAGATAGAGAAAGAGAGATGGGTAGAGAGTGGGGAGAAAAAAATTCTATAAAAATAATCCACACACACAGTTTGGGTGTGGTGGGGACACAGTTTGGGTGTGGTGGGGTACACTACCACCAGCGGTAGTGTACATAACACACTCTATGTGTTATGTACACTACCACTGAAAGGTTTGGGGTCACTTAGAAATGTCCTTGTTTTTTAAAGAAAATAAAACATTTTGTCCATTAAAATAACATAAAATTGGTCAGAAACACAGTGTAGACATTGTTAATGTTGTAAATGACTATTGTAGCTGGAAACAACAACCATCACTCCTGTATTCCAATAGCACGTTGTGTTAGCTAATCCAAGTTTATCATTTTAAATGGCTAATTGATCATTAGAAAACCATTTTGCAATTATGTTAGCACAGCAGAAAACTGTTGTCCTGATTAAAAAAGCAATAAAACTGGCCTTCTTTAGATTATCTGGAGCATCAGCATTTGTGGGTTCGATTACAGGCTCAAAATGGCCATAAACAAAGAACTTTCTTCTAAAACTCGTCAGTCTATTCTTGTTCTGAGAAATGAAGGCTATTCCATGCGAGTAATTGCAAAGAAACTGAAGACCTCGTACAACGCTGTGTACTACTCCCTTCACATAACAGCGCAAACTGGCTCTAACCAGAATAGAAAGAGGAGTGGAAGGCCCCGGTGCACAACTGAGCAAGAGGACAAGTACATTAGAGTGTCTAGTTTGAGAAACAGACGCCTAACAAGTCCTCAACTGGCAGTTTCATTAAATAGTACCCGCAAAACACCAGTCTCAACATCAACAGTGAAGAGGCGACTCCGGGATGCTGGCCTTCTAGACAGAGTTGCAAAGAAAAACCCATAACTCAGACTGGCCAATAAAAATAAAAGATTAAGACAAAAGAACACAGACACTGGACAGAGGAACTCTGCTTAGAAAGCCAGCATCCCGGAGTCACCTCTTCACTGTTGACGTTGAGACTGGTGTTTTGCGGGTACTATTTAATGAAGCTGCCAGTTGAGGACTCCAGATACTCAACTACTCTAAAGAAGGACAGTATTATTGCTTCTTTAATCAGAACAACAGTTTTCAGCTGTGCTAACAATTGCAAAAGGGTTTTCTAATGATCAATTAGCCTTTTAAAATGATAAACTTGGATTAGCTAACAACATGCCATTAGAACACAGGTTGGTTGCTGATAATGAGCCTCTGTACGCCTATGTAGATATTTCATAAAAAATCTGTCGTTTCCAGCTAAAATAGTAATTTACAACATTAACAATGTCTACACTGTATTTCTGATCAAATCTATGTTATTTTAATGGACAAAAAAAGTGCTTTTCTTTCAAAAACAAGGAGACCTTAAGTGACCCTTAACTTTTGAATGGTAGTGTAGATAATTATCATTGTGTTTCTCCAACTGCTCTGGGTTAATCAGCATCAAAACAATGCTTCACAACCCCAGCTGCAGATTCCCAGATCCAGTGTGTGTGTGTGTGTGTGCATGCTCCTCTCCTCCCTCTCCCCTCACCAGTTTGAGCATCCATGGGCTCCCCCTGCAGGTGGCGAAGCATCCGAACAGGCCGAAGACGATGATGACAGTCCCAGTGCCGATGAGGACGTATGGAGCATTGGTGGTGTTCTCAGCTATCAGAGAGATATAAGGGCCCAGCATAAACTTCCCCCATACTCCCACTGCCAAGAGGATCGCTCCTGTGATCTGAAGAACAGAAAGAAAGAGAGAAACAGAGCGGGAAAGGAGATGAGTGAAAGGGGAGAGGACAGAGAGAGGGTAGGTAGTAAAGGGGAAATATATGAGCAAAGAGTGATGACGATGGGTGGAAAGAGGTGAGAGAGCAGATGGAGGAGACAGAGGAGGAGAGGGGAGAAGATGCCAGACAGATGTTGATATCCAGAGGTACACTATTCAGCCAGCAGAGTGCAGTGCTGCTACTGATGGTGCTACTGATGGTGCTTAGACCAAAGACTAGAGAACACCCCCATGGCTCAACAATGCATAGCCACCCACCCTCTGCCTCTCCACAGTATGGGACAATGAAGTTTCCCCTGGACACAGATCTAAGATCATTGTTTTGAGTGTAATTGATAGCAGGTTTAAATGTCGTTATAAACTGGCTGGTTTGAGCCCTGAGTGCTGATTGGCTGACAGCCATGGTATATCAGACCATGTGTATGACAAAACATTTATTTTTACTGCTCTAATTATGTTGGTAACCAGTTTATAATAGCAATAAGGCACCTCTGGGGTTTGTGGTATATGGCCAATATACCATGACTAAGGGTGCGTTGCATCGTGCCTAAGAACAGCCCTTATCTGTGGTGTGTTGGCCATATACCACAAGCCTTCGGGTCTTATTGCTTAATTATACCATGGAATACTCCTTTCTGATTGGTTTGAAAGCCATTCTAAAGCGTGCATTATTTCCCTATAACACACAGTACTTTTACACGGTAGAATTCAATGGCTATGATTATTTTTTACGTTTTGTTTGAGCTGCTTTTGAAAGCAAAAGTCAAATTGAAAACAGTATTGGTATTGTTGAATTCGATTTTCATAATAGCAAGCTAGGACTCATGGTTTGGTTAGCTAAACTAGCAAGTCTGTTTGGTTACCACGGCAACTACTGTAGCTATCTAGTAAACTTCCCTCCTACTGGCAAATGAACACATTTCTAGTTGCAAATGTGTTAAATTATAGCCATGGTATAAAAGGGATAATCAACTCGGGGCTCTAAGCGTTCCCTGGAAAATAATACAACTCAGTGGAAGGTCTGTTCCACTCTGCTAATGCGTTGTGGAAAACACCTTCCACACGTCGTTCATTATTTTCCACAGAACGCATAGCCCCTTGTTATTTATCCCTTACATAAGTGATAACTAGAGCAATCTTTCAGCTTGTCCTCTCTGACCAAGGAGCAAATAGCAGTTGTTTCTAGGTGTCATAACAGAGAGGGGAGTGCAGAGAAAGAGACAGAGAGAGGGAAGGAATGGGGGAGAGGTTTAAGGCGAAGGGATATGTTGATCGTTTTTCTGTGGAACACACATACACACACACACACACACACACACACACACACACACACACACACACACACACACACACACACACACACACACACAAAGAGGGAGCGAATCAAAAGAACCCTTTGATCCAGAGCGAGCCGCTTCCTCCTGTGGCACTGCTCTTAGCATTTCTAATGAAGGCCACTCATAAAGGAGTGTGTTGTGTGGGCCAGCTAAATGCCCGTGTCCCAGCTGGGGGTCCGCTGCTTTTTGGGACGGGGTACAGAAGGGGTGCCGATCTGTTAATGCCACCCCACTAGCAAAGCCTGTTGCCAACTCATCATCAGCCCCCTACCCCCCACCATGAGGTCCCTCTCTCCTGCCGGCTGTCATACTGCCACATAGCAGGCCTGCACACACATCCACATAAGCAGAACCACACAGGCACACAAACAATGTGACATAGTTTTACTGGCAGGTGTACAGGCCCAATTGTGGTCTAAATGTATTTTCATTACCTGAATGAGGTACAGTGCTGGACTGTAGCAAACGTCTGCACATCATAAGACTAGTTATCAAGGCCTTGATTAGTTGCATCAGGTTTGTTAGTGCTGGGCTGGGACAAACATGTGCACCCGTTTGGGATGGAAGAACACTAGGAGAGGTGTCAAGGACAGGGACCGTTTGACTGGCAGGGCCAGAGTTAAACTGTATCCATGGTAACAAACATCCATCTCTGAGGTGCTGCAGTATCCAAGCAGAACTCAGCCAAAACATACAAAAAAGCTCTCCTCCTCTCTTTGTCATTCTAACCTTGTATGAACAGCAGGTGGCAAACCCCCCCTCTCCATAAGTCTAAATGTACTAACTGCCCTCGAAACCTGGACTGTTCTTCACAAATTAAAAGACTGAGGCACTACAATCCCTTAAAAACCACAAAATGATAACACTTTTTATCAAAGCACCACCACAGACCTAAATCAATAAAATGTCCCTATTATCTCTGAATATGTTTATTTCTCAACCATTCATAAGTAATGACACCAACACAGACCAAAGGGCTCGGTTTAGTAATGAGTGGTAACACAAACACTGCATAATCTGTACTGTATAGCTGGTACTACATAATGTACAAAGTATAATAACAATGCTCATACATTTATCACTGTTGGAAGTCTTGCGGTTTTAATGTGCGTAGGGAACTTAGCAGAGAATCAATTAGGCTCCACCTCGTGGCCTGTGTGTGGGCTTGTACTGAATGATCTGGCATCATTATAAGAATACTGCCTTGATAATGGTTTATTCTATTGTTCTAGTATTGCTGATATTCATCTTCTATCTTATTTAACAAGAATCGCTTGCTTGTTTCTATAAACAAAAAACAAAAAGTAGTTATCAGGTAGGCTAACTATCATGTAAATACGATTTTACCAAGGGATTCAAGAAAATGTGTATTTTTTTCAGAATCTTTTGGGACTTTGTGAGAAATTATAATATCTTAATCATAAGTTATAAGTGGGGGCACACACATAAGATAAGTGCACAAACCAATTTCACACACTAATAGTCATATGTTCATGCCAGCTGTTCTGCGGTGAGGTGACAACAGGGGGTCATATGTATGCCCTTGTCCAATGGCCCTGAGAGGTGAGTTCTGCATGTTAAGGAGTGTGTTGTTGCCATTTTGTTATGTTTTTTTTGTCATTGTACCAGTATACTTGCTCCTCTACTGATTGATCAATATCTATCAATCAATCTATCTGTCTCGTCTTTGTATTATAAAAATCCTTCCATCTATTTTTTAAATGTAACCTTTATTTAACTAGGCAAGTCAGTTAAGATCCAATTCTTATTTACAATGACTGCCTACACCGGCCAAACCTGGACAACGCTGGGCCAACTGTGTGCCGCCCTATGGGACTCCCAATCACAGCTGGTTGTGATACAGCCTGGATTCAAACCAGGGTGTCTGTAGTGACGCCTCTAGAACTGAGACGCAGTTCCTTAGACTGTTGCGCCACTCGGGAGCCCCTATTGCATTGATAGTCAGGCCAGATGATAGACTAGACAGTGTGTTTGTCTGCATGCAATATAGCTGATGTCATATGTTGAAAACAGAACCCAGGCTAGTGCTGCAGGAAGTGATGATGTTGTTGTTGTTGTGATGCAATCGACCATTGTAGAGGTTGCCTTTAGTCCTAGATCTAGGATCAGATGACTCTAACAATCTGAACCATTAGGGCTATGAAGAAAACATTGGACTCTGTACCACAGGTAACGAGGCAAAATCTAACTAATAAATTCCAATGCAATCTGGTAGATTACTCAGAAACCAGCAACCATGGCAACATGAATGACCCCTTTCCCCCCAGTCCCCAAAAGAGAAAATATGGCCCACTTGGTTAAAACTGGTTGAATCGACGTTGTTTCCATGGCATTTCAAAAACAACAAAAAATCAATGTGATGACCTTGAATCAACGTGGAAAACTGATTGGATTTGCAAAAACTCATCAACCTAAGGGAATTTCGTCTTTTTTTCACCCAACTTTTAATGTAATTCCAATGACATGGTGACATATTTTGTTGATTTCACGCATAATTCACGTTAGTCGAACACTTAACCAAATGTAAATCAAAACTAGACATTGAAATCAGAGGAGGTTGGTGGGAGGAGCTATAGGAGGACAGGCTCATTGTAATGGCTGGAATGGAACAAATGGAATGGTATCAAACCACCTGTTTGACTACGTTCCATTTATTCCCTTCCAGCCATTACAGTGAGCCTGTCCTCATATAGCTCCTCCCACCAGTCTCGTCGGGGAGTGGGGGAGGGCTATTTTTAACATTAAAACATGCCAGTGTCTCACATACCCCAAGTCTGCCACCTGCACTACTGGAGACCACACCGTGTGAACTAGAGTCTGAAGCACTCGCCGGATGACATTAGCTGTGGGGCGGCAGAGTAGCCTAGTGGTTAGAGCGTTGGTTGCAAGTTCGAATCCCCGAACTGACAAGGTACAAATCTGTTGTTCTGCCCCTGAACAAGGTAGTTAACCCACTGTTCCTAGGCCATCATTGGAAATACGAATTTGTTCTTAACTGACCTGCCTAGTAAAATAAAAAAAGCTGATGACAGTGAAACTCAGGAACCAAACTATCTGAAGAATTCCAAACCAACACCCACCCCTCTGACCTCAGCCCATTCCAAGATGTAGACACCCTGACCTCTGACCTCAGCCCATTCCAAGGTGTAGACACCCACCCCTCTGACCTCAGCCCAAGGTGTAGAAAGAGCATCTCTCAGGATAAGAGCTGCACATAAACACTGTGAGTTTTGTTTTGGTTTGACTGTAGAGGGATTATGTTTCTACTGACTACTGTTTCTCATGTAGCCTAATAGACACAGGAGTTGGCTCAAGAAATACATGCTATGGTATGACAATGATAGTCTCAGGAAACATATGACAAACGTATAAGAGTGAGTCAGTCAGACCATAGTATTAGGAATTAGAATACTAGAATGGACAACCCTTCTTATGACAGTATAAAAAAGGTCAGCCATTTTGGTAAGGGAGTTGGTCAACCCATAGAATTAGGAATTAGAGTACTAGAATGGACATGAACATTCTTAAAATGGGATAAAGGTCAGACATTTTGGTAAGGGAGTTGGTCAACCCATAGAATTVGGAATTAGAMTACTAGAATGGACATGAACCTTCTTAAAATGGGATAAAGGTCAGACATTTTGGTAAGGGAGTTGGTCAACCCATAGAATTAGGAATTAGAATACTAGAATGGACATGAACCTTCTTAAAATGGGATAAAGGTCAGACATTTTGGTCAGGGAGTTGGTCAACCATGGTTTGCCAGTGCTGTGATAAGAACAATATTATGTAAAATAATGAATTTCAATAATATATCTGCACTGTATGTTTGTTAGAGAGCTATCCAGCCAGTTTAGTGGAATGATTCCATTAGTTTTTCTTCAAATTAACTGCCAATATGCCAACATGCCATAAAAACAATGCTGTCAATCCACAGCCATACACTGACTAAAATCCACTGACTTAGACAGCTGACTTAGACAAGTTGTAAATGCAACAAGTACTGATATTGTATCATATAATAACACTCCCAGCTTTGGAAGATGTAAACATTTATGGTCTGTTAAGTTACATATATTTTAAATACTATTTATACATATTTTCTGTTTTATAAAACCAGTATAAACTGTATTTAGTATTATATGACAATATTTTGCAGTGACAGTACTTCTTTTACACCATGTTTTAATATCACATGAATTACTTTAATTTTCCAGCATAAGTAAAAGCAGGGAATGCATTACCTCAACTCTGGACCTCAATGCCAGTTCCACTGCATTTGTTTTATTGTTCCCCTCTAATCAGGGAATGATATAGACCTGGGACACTAGGTGGGTGCAATTAATTATCAGGTAGAAAAGAAAACCAGCATGCTCTGGACCTCATAGGGTAAGAGTTGAATACCCCTGACCTATGCCTATTCGGCCATTCTTTCCAATTAGACTGGTTTGGATTTATCCCTGACCAAAATGGCTGCCATTATCATATCATTCTGGATCTTTGAAGGTTTGTGACATAGAGATCCTATTAAATTAATAGAGGGGCTATGGTCAAAACAAACAACGTAACAGGATATAGACAAATCATTTCAAGTGGGCTGTAGGATATGTTTACAAAGTCAGGTGCACATCCATGGCGGGGCTGTTGATGCAGGCAAATCAGGCTATATAGTGCCACACATCCAGTATGGTTAGTCTAAATCAATGACAAAACATTGTATGCTGGTATAATGACCAATGACTAGAGCCTATGCATACTGTAGCCTTGGCATTGACGGGATGACTTCCATGTTGCTACGCACCAAATGATGGACCAGACAGAAACCGTTACATGAGTGGCTGCTGATTTGCCTGCATCAACAGCCTCGACTGATAACCTCTGCCTATCTCTGTCACTACAGAGAAGCTGCTGCGCTCTATATTCTACGCATATGCCATGCATATGTATTGCGGTCATACTGACAACTTCGAAATAGAGAGCAACATTTCGCGAGCTGGAGTCGGTGACAATGTGCGCAATAAGCCTACAGCTGGGCTGGACAGCTGAGGATGTCGCATTTCTCCAAGCGTGTGGTTGTAAACATTACCCGATAAGAAGTCATCATCATAAAAGGCACAGCTGAAACACATTTATAGCATTACATGCACGGTAGCAAGAAGTCCTATGAAGACAAAAGTCCACCCTCGAATTAACTGAATTAATCATCCATATAGAAAAATAAAGGTAGGCTACCCCTTTCGTCATAGAGGGCACGTTGGCATGCACTTATTTTCTATACGGGTACACCTCACATGTCTGCATCTACAACGACAACTATCTCCCCAAGGCTTACATTGGGGCATGGATAAACCGAGGGTAACGTTAACTTACCCAAAATACGAAGGAGTAAACGATGAGGAGGGTTTTGAGAAAGGTTATCACTGGTTTGGTCTCCATTATGCCCAATGCCATACCACAGTAAACTGAAAAGGAGGTTTCTGCAAACGTTGCGCTACCATGACTCTCCGCTGGAGGACATTCACAGCGCAGCCGCCAAAGTGCCCCATTAACCACTGATTCAGGGTCAGATATTCTTTCTCCGTAATAGTAGGTAAGATTCGCTTTGACAAGGGTTATCTGTTCCTAGATCTGATCTGTGGTTAGGAGCAAATACCTCGAGAAACAACACAGCTCCATTACACCCTCTGGCGTGCGTTTCCAAGGGCAGTATTAGCAGCCAGGGGTGCGTTCATTACGGTAGAACGGTGTTCAACGTTAAATAAAAAAAATTGCATACAAGCAGTTTAACTATGATTTATGCAGTGCATGGTCGAACTAATCAAGTGTCAGGCCCTGGGAAATAACATTTTAAAGGACCCCCTATTGGCGTCAGAAATAACATTTTAAAGGACCCCCTATCTGCGTCAGAAATAACATTTTAAAGGACCCCCTATCTGCGTCAGAAATAATATTTTAAAGCAAATGTTCTGCAATTCTAAGCATTTTGCCTTAGGGCAGAGATACCATTTAGCATTGTGCCTGAGGGCAGAGATACCATTTAGCATTGTGCCTGAGGGCAGAGATACCATTTAGCATTGTGCTCTAGTCAGAATACCATTTAGCATGGCCTGAGGCAGCACAGATACCATTAGCATTGTGCCTGAGGGCAGAGATACCATTTAGCATTATGCCTGAGGCAGAGATACCATTTAGCATGTGCCTGAGGGCAGAGATACCATTTAGCATGTGCCTGAGGGCAGATTATACCATTTAGCATTGTGCCTGAGGCAGAGATACCATTTAGCATTGTGCCTGAGGCAGAGATACCATTTAGCATTTGCCTGAGCGCGAGATACCATTTAGCATTGTGCCTGAGGCAGAGAATACCATTTAGCATGTGCTGAGGGCAGAGATACCATTTAGCATTGTGCCTGAGGCAGAGATACCATTTAGCATTTTTCAGGCTTAAATTACCATGCTTTTAAATTCAAAACAACATTTTCGGGAATAAAATAATAATTTAGTTATACCAATATCCCTGTGGATACCATATCCCTGTGACCCCCCCCCCCCACCCGGCCCATCTTGGCAGCTAAAGGGTATGAAACATACATTGTGGATGAATAATTACATTTTATTGCACCCTGTAAATATTTTCCATGGATCCCTTGTCCAAAATTCCTGTCATCTGTTGTTGCTACGATGCAATATTCATAAACATTCAGTTGTAAAAAATGGCTGCGGACCCCCTGCAGTACATCGGACACTTCTTTGGGAACCCCTGGCCTAGCCTACTCTGTCTAGTTGTAGATGAAGTAGTAGGGTACTGTGTCTCTCCTACATATCTGGGAGTCATATGCCACCCTGTGGTCGATGCAGTACACAAGCACGAGGAAACAAATATGCATCAATGCCTGGAATGCTACGGAACACCAGAAATCGTTAGTCATTCGTCTGGCTAAATCCTGTCAGCCGAAAATGTTGGCACTGGAATCACTACCACTCCACCGATGTGTATGACTCATTCATACCTGGCAGTGGAGACACGGTGATTAAGAGGGCGGGGCGCGGTTCAGCCATTGCACTCCGGCTGTGATGATCCCTGCACTGTTGAAATATCGATTGCAACATTTCTGGTAGCTCTGCCCTGATCTTGCTGTCTAAAAGTACTTGTATGTAATTAGTCTGTTGCTGGTGGTCCAAGTAGTGATTTGGTGATCTGTTGAGTTTCGTGTTGAGAAATAGATTTGTTAGCATTTACCTTTAGGCTACTTTAGCTTTGCTTCTTCATCGGATGAATGGTTTTAGAATTTAGCATCTACTGTATTTCAAAGCGAACTAGGTCCACTAACTTTTATTTGATATATTTCGAATACCCCGATTGTTGGCGAATATGTGCTGATAATTTATTGGCCTACTTTTGAATGGATTGTTTTGCTTCCTCAGACATAGTCGGTTTTATTTGCTAGATAATAAAGTATATAACAGTTTGTACTTCAAGACCACAATAAATAAAAGATTACTGCTCATTGTAACATAAATACATTACAGATTTGTGTGCTGCTATATGGTTAGTTCAATAAAAACATTATTGAATGACTTTCGGGGAATCACATTAACTTGAAAGTGTGCCTTGAAAAGTCCAGCATCTGACAATTCTATCACATCAAAATATATTGGTCGGTACACAGTTTAGCATATGTTATAGCTTGTGTTACTACCAGTGCAGCAAAAATGTCAAACAAGTACACAAATAATAATAAAAAACAAAAAACAAGAAATCACTCATGTCTGAATCCAATGAACAACCCAATAACACTATCATCTATGCGTACATACACGAACAATATATACTTTTTCGTGTATTTTTATGTACAGCAGTATATATATACAGCGGGCTATGTTGAGCCTCCAGTGCATAAATAAACAGTGTAACAAAATGCAATGTACAGGTCACTCAGGTGCTTCGCTATATCACATTTGACATTGTCAGTAAGCTTGAGTTCATTTGCACACAAAAAAATCATACAATGAGGGAAAGACCTGTGTGTTGTCCTTGTTAATACAGACAGAAAAGAGCCCCAACTTCTTAATCATAGCCTCAATTTTGTTCCGCACATTGAATATAGTTGCGGAGAGTCCCTGTAATTGTCACGCTCGTCTGAATGAATGGACCAAGGCGCAGCGTACTTAGAGTTCCACATGTTTAATTAATAAATATGAAACTCACCAAAAACAATACAGAAGAAAATGAAACGTGACGTTCTGAGCTGCTCACAGGCAGCTGCACAAAAACAAGATCCCACAAACAACAGGTGGGAAAAGGCTGCCTAAATATGGTCCCCAATCAGAGACAACGATAGACAGCTGCCTC
This sequence comes from Salvelinus sp. IW2-2015, assembly GCF_002910315.2. Lineage (NCBI taxonomy): Eukaryota > Metazoa > Chordata > Actinopteri > Salmoniformes > Salmonidae > Salvelinus > Salvelinus sp. IW2-2015. Next base: position 20,997,038 of record NC_036875.1, read on the forward strand.
TGATTGGGAACCATACCAGGCCAACAACGAAACCAAATATAGAATTAAAAGGATCTCTAAGGTCAGGGCGTGACAGTACCCACCCCCCCCCCCCCCAAAGGTGCAGACTCCCGGCCGCAAACCTGAAACTATAGGGGAGGGTCCGGGTGGTCATCTACCCTCAGTGGCGGCTCCGGTGCGGGACGCAGACCCCACTCTGCTCGTGGCTCCGCCAACTTCGGTGGCGACTCTGGTGCGGGGATCGTCACCGGAAGCTCCGGACCGTGGATCGTCGCCGAAGGCTCCGGACCGGGAACCCTCGCAGGAGGCTCCGGACCGGGAACCCTCGCTGGAGGCTCTGGACTGGGGATCGTCGCAGGAAGCCTGATGCGTGGGGCCGGTACAGGTTTCACCGGACTGGTGACATGATATTCAGGGCGAGTGCGAGGAGCAGGCACAGGACGTACTGGACTGGGGAGGCGCACTAGAGGCCTGATGCGTGGGGCCGGTACAGATGGCACCGGACTGGTGACACGCTCCTCCAAATGCCTGCGTTGCCGCATACTCCTCGCCAACTCCATTCTCTGGTATCCCTCCTCGCACTGTTCTATTGACTCCCAGGCGGGCTCTGGCACTCTCCCTGGGTCGATCGACCACCTCTCTACCTCCTCCCAGGTTGTCTCTTGTTCACACCTCGGCTCCGCCGACCACCCCGTGTGCCCCCCCAAAAACATTTTTCGGGCTGTCTTTTTGGGCTGTCTTTGTGGCCGCGAACCCCGGCGTCATCGCTGTTGCTCCTTCACTGCCTCCACCTGCATCCATGGCAGGCTTCTGTCTCCTGCCATGATTTCGTCCCACGTCCAGGATGTCCTCCACTCCTGGCTTTCCTCCCAGGTCCAGGATCCCTCCTGGGCACGCTGCTTGGTCCGTGGGATCTTCTTTCACGCTCGTCTGAATGAATGGACCAAGGCGCAGCGTACTTAGAGTTCCACATGTTTAATAAATATGAAACTCACCAAAAACAATACAGAAGAAAACGAAACGTGACGTTCTGGGCTGCTCACAGGCAGCTACACAAAAACAAGATCCCACAAACAACAGGTGGGAAAAGGCTGCCTAAATATGATCCCCTTAAGAAAACCTTGAGCTCGTCTCTCAATTCAAAAAAACATGTCAATACTTTGCCCCTTGATAACCAGTGCACTTCTGATTGTTGTAAAAGCGTTACATGGTTGCTGCCCATATGATCGCATAGTGCAGAAAATACAGGAGAGTTCAGGGGCCTTGCTTTAACAAAGTTAACCATTTTCACTGTAGTGTCCAAAACGTCTTTCAAGCTGTCAGGCATTCCTTTGGCAGCAAGAGCCTCTCGGTGGATGCTGTAGTGTACCCAAGTGAAGTCGGAAACAACTGCTTGCACCCGCGTTACCACTCTACTATGTTTCCCTGTCATGGCTTTTGCGCCATCAGTACAGATACCAACAAATCTTGACCACCAAAGTCCATTTGATGTCACAAAGCTGTCCAGTACTTCAAAAATATACTCTCATGTTGTCCTGGTTTGCAGAAGAGGATGTCATGGTTTCCATGTGTTTGATGCCATTCCATTCACTCCATTCCAGCCATTATTATGAGCCGTCCTCCCCTCAGCAGCCTCCACTGTTCTACTCCCAGGTTGTGCTCAGTTGGTGCGAATCAGGATAAAACATTTCATGCTGTATGATGAATTTTTATACACAAAAAATGTATTACGCAGTTGAGCATTTCTCATAATTCCAATCTTCCCTCCATGAGTTTTGGTGGGAATGTCACATTGTCTGGGAATGGATGGCATCACTGACACTGCCTGTGTGTCATTTCCTGTCACTGACCTTTACCAGAGATACTCTATATAATGATGAGATGGTCTTGTCTCCGGAACGGCAAGGAACGGTCTTGTCTCGGAACGGCAAGCTGTCAAGCTCCGCCTATTCCTCTTTTTGGAATGGTGGATACATACCTTTATTTCTGTCACGTTCCTGACCTTATTTCCCTTGTTTTGTATTTATTTAGTATGGTCAGGGCGTGAGTTGGGGTGGGTTGTCTATGTGTGTTTTTCTATGTTGGGATTTTGTGTTCGGCCTGGTATGATTCTCAATCAGAGGCAGCTGTCAATCGTTGTCCCTGATTGAGAATCATACTTAGGCAGCCAGGGTTTCACGTTTGGTTTGTGGGTGTTTGTTTCCTGTGTCAGTGTTTGTGCCACACGGGACTGTTACGGTTAGTTCGTTTGTTATTTTGTATCGTGTATTGTTTTCGTGTACATTAAATATCATGGAAACTTACCACTCTGCACATTGGTCCTCCGATCCTTCTCGCCTCTCCTCGTCCGATGAGGAGGACGAAATAGACTGCCGTTACAATTTCAATACTTTCTTTGGATATTAGATAAGGGGTGTTGAATATTCGATGAGGGGTGTTGTCAGCAACTACCTGAATTCTATGGGGAAGGTATTTCAAATTCATTGAGAAGTGAGAACCAACACCAACTTCTTGGAAAGGTAATTCAGTCATTAATTTAGCAGTCATTCAATAGCAAAGCCAGCTAAATTCATTTTTTTATGATGTAGCTATTGTCGCTTGGTAGCTAGCTGACTGTTATCAGAGAGCAGGAGTTGTTGAGGAAAGCTGACAGTGTTAGCTAGCTATGTACATTAAATTGTTGCTACGAAGTAGAAAAACACCTTGATAGCGGTGGCGCATGCTAGCACATGAGGAAATTTGGCTAGGATGGAACAAATTACACTGAACAAAAATATAAATGCAACATGTAAAGTGTTGGTCCCATATTTCATGAGCTGAAATAAAAGATCCCAGAAATGTTCCATATGCACAAAAAGCTTATTTCTCTCAAATTGTGTGCACACATTTGTTTACGTCCCTTTAAGCAAGCATTTCTTCTTTGCCAAGATAATCCATCCACTTGACAGTGGTTTTCAATGAAAGTTGAAAATAAGTACATTTATAGAAGTCTATGTTTGGACCAAACCAAGGCTGGTCCAGACCGGACAAAATCTGAACCAAACATAGACGTCTACCAAACACATTGCTATATATTGCTGACCAGCAGATGTCACTGTGTATTTTGAACAGATAGTGAAGCTCTGATTAATGAACTGTTTTTCGGCTCAATTTGGTGAAAGCGCCGAAGACTTCAGAAAGCCTCGATTTCCCATCACTACTTACTTGCTGGTCTTATTTCGCATGGACAGATTTTGTGCAGAGTAAACCCTCTCTCTTCATCTCTTCCTTTCTGCCTTTACTACCACCTATTGGAATGTCCTTTGATATTATATATACCCTATCAGCTCATCATGTCAATATGTGCCAACTTACCTCAATACTGGCTGTTTACCTCTGCCACTAGCCTGGCCTGCCCAGTCAGTCTGACCTGAGAGCGGGGAAGGGGGTTAGAGAGACAGATAAAGAAACGAGGAGATGTGAGACTGAAAGAAAAACAAGAGTTAATCAAATTTGAAAGATGAGAGAATGGGATAGGCAATTGAAAAAGGAATAAACAGAACAAGACAAGGAGAGAAGACAGGTAAGAGGCTGAAAGAGAGGGAGGGTAATTCATCATACTTATATCAGTCAGTGCAACCTCGTATGGAGTGTACCCAATCGATTATTGAGCAGCTCAGAGAAAAGCACTGGCCCATTTTAAAAGACTCACCTGGTGAACCATTGAATGAACATTAATAGCGCTTGGCTTTGAGCTGTATTGTTGGATATAGCCTATATGCAGGGGTGGGCATAAATTAAGAATTTGAAATACAACTTCAAAATACCCTAAAGACCAATGTATGAAAATCAAATATAAGATACTTTTGTAAAGTACTGTATTTAATTAAAGTACATGTATTTTGTATTTATGAATACAAATAAAATTGCAAGTAGCTGGCGGAACAGTAACATAATTCTCAGTAATGGTTACAGAAACGTTTTACTTGCTATAACTGTGGTAATGTATTTTGTTGTTTGTCTACCTTAGTTGAACGCACTGACACTCTGGATAAGAGTGTCTGCTAATGACCAAAATGTAAATGAATGTGAAAATGAACAACTGCAAAGTACATTGGGTATTGTCATTGGCCTTGTTTTGGGGCGGAGCTCATTTGAGTAATACTCAGCAAGCTTTGCAATTGTTCATTTTTACATATGCATTTACATTTTGTTCATTCAGCATCACACCATAGTGCTATCAGACTTTTGATACCAATGTAGGGTGAAAAGGGGCCACAAAATTGTGAACCGCTATAAAGAAATGGTATAGAATTTTGTTTTGTATTTTGAAAATACAAATGATAGCTTTCGAAAGCATATTGTTACAAAATACATTGTTGTGTAGTTCAGCCCAGTGTAATTAAAATACATATTTGAAATACTGCTCATCTCTGCCTATATGTTTATGCTGTGTGTCATCACTGTAGTATGGATGCTTATGTGACTGTTTGTACTGAATGTGTGTCAGCGTGTGTTTAGAAATGTGTTTGTGCATACAAATAAAAAAAGTTAGCACCAGTTCATTTTTCCCCTATTAATGTGACACACAATGATCAGGAGTAAAAAGAAAGATCTACAAACACACCTTTTCTCTGAGTCAACCTACCGCTGATGAAAGGGGAATGACGCAGAGCTGTCCAGTACCTTCATGGTGGTAGGAACTACACTGAAGAAAAATATAAACACAACATGTAAAGTTGTTGTCCCAGGTTTCTTTTTCCCAGACATGCACACAAAGCTTATGTCCCTCAAATTCTGTGCGCAAATTTGTTTACATCCCTGTTAGTGAGTGTCTCTCATTTGCCAAGATAATCCATCCTGACAGGTGTGGCATATCAAGAAGATGATTAAACAGCATGATCATTACACAGGTGCACCTTGTGCCGAGGACCATTTCTGTCTGTAATAAAGCCCTTTTGTGGGGAGAAACTCATTCTGATTGGCTGGGCCTGGCACCCCAGTGGGTGGGTCTATGCCCTTACAGGCCCACCCATGGCTGCTCCCCTGCCCAGCGATGTGAAATCCATAGCCTATATTAATTTATTTAAATTGACTGATTTCCTTATATGAACTGTAACTCAGTAAAATCTTTGAAATTGTTGCATGTTGCATTTATATATATATATATATTTAGTATAGTTACACCCACACAGTGCTTTTAACATAACAGTTTGTGCCAACAATTTTGTTGTAGTTCAGATAACACTTTTCAGGCTGACAATTGAGTAAACAAAAAAGCCTGTTGAAGTAGTTACTTAATAATTAGTTGAATCAAAAATATTTTTTTCAGTGTGTACTGAAAATACTAAATTTGGGTTATTTGGTAACCGAGCGCTGGTTTTACTCTCATGCTGAGTTGACCTAGCTAATGGGTCTTCTTTAATGTAATCCTTAGGTTATTTTCAAGAGGTGTGGCTTATTAGGGGCATGGCTTTCTTCATATTGTTTACATACTTCAAATGTGTTTTTTCCTTTCTTTTTTTGGACCAGACTCACCAGTCCACGGACCACTCCAGACCCCCCCTCCGATTTAGAGTGCTGTTGAGGCGAGCCTAAAAGGCACAGTATGGTCATTCCACCGTCTGCATTGGCTGTGCAGCATTTACGGTGGTACGGCCTCTGCAGAATTCAGGGCATTCATACTTCTTGTGCTTCGCGGAGCAGCGCAGTTGAGCAGAGCTGTTGTGAAGGATGTTGTCAAGGAAGTGAGTTTGTGTTTATACCGGACCTCCAGCTCCCATCTACTGTCAACAAATCATGTCAATACGGAGCTATACGGAGCCCTCTGCATTGTTCCAAAATTTGGGAGGTGCACGTCGAAGCGGTAAGGAGCTCAATTTGGCCTCTGCATGCCTCCGGGGGCTTTGCAAATGCGTCACAACCTCCATACGGAGCCTCCGACCACATTTTCGTATCAAGCATTAATTGGCTTTTACTCCCTCTACCCTTGGCCTGCAGCGCTCCTCCCCTCTGCCTTTATTTTTTCCCCATCTGCCCTCAGGCCACCACGACCAGACCAGGAATAGCTGACCGCCAACCATCCGGAGCAGACCAACAGAAGGAGAGCCGAGACCAGACACCTTCACCACCCGAAACAGAGGCATGGAGGAAGAAACAAAGCTGCCAACCTTCACCTGGAGCAAGCAGACCACAGGGGAGTGCCACAATTATCCTCTGGGTCACGGGCTTCCAGGTGTGTCTGCTCACTCTGAGGTTTGTCCTTCCTCCTCCTGCAAGACCGGAGCAGACCCAAAAACCACCATCCCTCACCTGAACAAGATGACCGGGATGAACCCAGAAGCCATGGGCCGCTACAATGTGGTGAGGCTGACGTTATTCTCCAACGAGGAGGGTGCCGAGGACAGAGCCGCCAGTCGCCGGGGAGCAACAGGAGCAGCAACAACAACCGCCAAACCAGAAACGATGAGCCGTCTGGAATTCAGCACGGCAGTTCTCCAGAGAGGTATGGGCTTTGTGCCGTCTGACCAGGAATCATTTGAAGCCAGTTTCAAGACCCCCCAGCTACTAGAACAGTTTTGGTTAAAATACAGAAATTGTGAAGATAAGGTCCCATTTAACAAGTTCCCTGTAATTCTGGGTGGACCACCCCCTGTATTTTGGTTAGGGCACCAGGTGGTGTTAAGTTAGTTAAGTGGGTAGGCAGGTTAGATAGGAGAGGGGGAACTTTGATATTTACTTTCTTTGCTTTGGTTCCGTCCAGCCCCTTTTCCCCATATTACCGTGTAGGAAATAAATCCTAGTAAACGGTAAATTCTGCTTTTGTCGTCCTTTCTCGCACCACCCAGGTCTTACCTAGTGTGCCTAGACAATGAATATACTACGGGTATATGTATGCCCGCGGGCCTCTTGCCTAAGCACTCCCTAGGTGCCTTCCCCTTCCCCCCTGGGAACAAATGAAACAGAATAATTATTAACAATTTCACAAACACAGGACATCAATGAGGCTCTGTCTGACTGAGCAACAAACTCACAGAATATACCAACCACTCCCAGCAACAACGAACACAGTATATTACTCCAAAGCCATCAGCCTCCTCTCTCAGCAAATATCTCTCTTTCAATCAAACTCTCTGCATTCCTCAGCCTTCAATGATCTCTCCCTGCCTATCCTCTCTCTCTAATAATTTCTCTCCAAAATATTCAATCTCCCTCTAATCTCTTCTCCAAAATATTCAATCTCCCTCTAATCTCTTCTCCAAAATATTCAATCTCCGCCACTTAATCTCTTCTCCAAAATATTCAATCTCCTCTCTAATCTCTTCTCCAAAATATTTCAATCTCCCTCTAATCTCTCTCCAAAATATTCAATCTCCCTCTAATCTCTTCTCCAAATATTCAATCTCCCTCTAATCTCTTTCCAAAATATTCAATCTCCCTCTAATCTCTCTCAAAATATTCAATCTCCCTCTAATTCTCTCTTCCCAAATATTCAATCTCCCTCTAATCTCTCTCCAAAATATTCAATCTCCCTCTAATCTCTCTCCAAAATATTCAATCTCCCTCTAATCTCTCTCCTCATCTCTCTCCTGAACAGAGAACAGAACACTGGCTTTTATATCTTCAGGTGGCAATGGTGATTAGAAACAGCTGTATCTTGACGAGGGGGCGGGGTCAGCTCTCCAATCATCAATTAGCCTGGGGTCGACCAATCAGCTGGTTGGGGAGTACTTCAGGAAGCCATCTCCTGAAACACACACTCAAATACAAACGCTACAACACAGAAACTGGGGAACGTAACAAGAATCAAAAGTAGTTACAGTCCAATTTCACAATGAAAGCATCTAAGAGCACAACATAGAAGTTTGGTTACCACGTTTTGCCACCTTCAAGTCAGTGGTTAGGAGGGTCCTGGATAAAGCCAAGGTCTGGACTAGGGGAACGGAAATGACTGGTTCACGCTGGGGAACAACAGGGACTCCGTCCACTATTACGGCATGCCCAGACATCATCACTATTACAGCCTGCACAGCCATCATCTGCAAGATCTGTAAAGACAACCATCCCACCACAGACTGTACCAACATACGCCCCTGTAACCTGTGCAGGAAAGGGGGCTACTTCAGAACCTGCCCCAGTTTCTACTGGCCAATGCCACCAACCCCACTAACCCAAATCCCAAAGCCACCAACCCCCCTCCACCAGACGACAAGAACAACGAAGACCCAGAACCAGGCCCAGACCTTAACACAGGCACCTCCCAACCCACCATCGAAGACGTCCCAGAAACAGCCCCCATCCCTGTCGGACCCTCCAACTCTGTCCCACACCAACAAATCCTTTCCTAGCCACCTCCACCCTCTCCAAACCCCTGGTCAAAGGGGAGCAACTCCAGTTCTTAGACAGCGACCCAAACTGGACAAAATTACCAAAAGGGAAAAAAACAGACAAACAACAGACCAACAAGAGACCAGAACAGAAGACCACCCGAGAACCCAAACCCCAACACCAGCAAGCATGACCCCTATCCCCTCCGAGAAACCATCTCCCCTCCTAGACCCCTCACCATACCACCCCCCTCCCAGTCCATTGCTTCCTCTGATCGCTACTCCCTGCATCTTATGGTCCCTGATCCCCCTCTCCCACCACCAACTGCCCTTGATCTACCTACCATACTCCCTACTGCCACTGACTCCTCCCCCTGCTCCTTAACAATCCAGATCCACCCCCTTAGACCTCCCTGCTCCTGATCCCACATAGCAGCAAACCAGCCAGCATTCACTCATCCCAGCATCCCGCATTCTATCACCATGTCTATCACCAAGTCAGTACAGGGTGCCACCAAGCATTCAGTGGGGAGGCATGTCAAGACCTGTGAACAGCCAAGAATCACCCAACAACACAAACTACCTGCTAAAGGCCCTCATCCAAATGTGCAATGAAATGATCAGACCTGGACCCCTCCAATAACCCATCATCATGACCCTGACAACACACTCCGAACAGAAGGACTTTACTCAGACAGCTGTTCACGGTTGCCTCCCCACTAGGGAATCCATCCATAGATGGCACAAGGTACGTACAGAGAACTTTCCACATGTAGGCAATCACATTGAACACACATATCAACTGTTGAGTGCTCTGAGGCCAGGCAGGCCCTGTTTGTTCCCTCTGTCCTCCAGCATCCAGCCTTCGCAGTACTCCTCCTTCAGCACCAGCCCATGGAGATCAACATATTTTCCACCACCCCCTTCCCCTCTCCAGCTCTTTCCCCCAACACCTATCCCTCTCACAGAACCCTACCATAACCAGGAACCATTCATCCCCACACCAGAAGCGGCACAGAGGAAGGACCAAAGATCTAGACCTAAACCCAGAGCGAGTAGGCCACAGTGTAGTACCATCAATGACCTCCTGGTCCTGGGCATCCAAGTGTGTTGGTTCGCTCCGCCAGGTTGTCCTTTCTCTCCTCTGCAGATCCAATCTCAGTTCCAGACCCAGTCACAGCACAGGAACACCAGAAGTGGAGCAGAGGAGGGACCAAACTGGAGGTCTTCATGGGTCCAAAAAGTTGGACCCGTTCCGAAATGGACCTGGGATATTCCCACCTGGATCCGATATGCATAAATTAATTGTTTAAATATAGATACCCATTCCGAATGGACCCGAAGACAACTAGATCAATTCCATATAGACCTGGTCAGATCCAGACCCGGTCCGATCCGAGTGAGGGAAGCAGCAGAAATTCTTTTTTTAAGCTACTTTATTAACCGGTGCTGATAAAGCGCGAGAGGAGGAAGAGAGGTGCCACTCTAGCAGTTCTGGGGAGGGGCCATACTGTGAAGGTGTGACACAGTGAGCAAGGAGGAGGGAGGGAGAGACGAGACAGCAACCAACCAAGCCGACTCATGCGATAGTAGACTAATAGCTGCCATAGCGACGTTACTTATCATCAAATATGATTACGTAGTACCTGTCTTGACTGCATCGAACCGGAAGAAGCTTGTTAAGCTAGCTAACATTAGCTCTTGGTCGTTGTAGCCTATCCTTCTCCTTTAACTTTTAATTCCGTCATTTTAATTCCATCTTCTATTGATTAGATATCTCCTAACTTTTGCCACACACGGAGCAAGGCTCTATGACTGTAGCCTATTGCCGCTTTGATGACTTATGATTATCCAACAACAAGCTACACAAACAACGCTCCACTCTCGTGAAAAAATAGAGCAGTAGCATAAATTATAAAATGTCTCTCTCTCTGACTACTGCCACAGTCGCTTTCGGATCTGTACGGGCTCTTCCGGACAAGTGAGTTAAAATTACACATATCGTTAGACCTGTGACAATCATATCACATCCGACCCAGACCTGTGACATTATTTTGAATTCTGGATCTGGACCCGCTCGGGTTCTGGACTGGGTCGGGTATTCGGGTACAGGTGGATCTGTGAAGACCTCTAGACCAAATATCGAACCTTCCTCCGGAGCGAGCGGACCACAGGGGAGTGCCACCATTGACTCCGGGTCTAGGGCTCCCTTGTGTGTCTGCTTGCTCCTCATGTTGTCCTTCCTCCCCTCTGCAGATCCAGCACCAGTCCCAACACCAATCCAGATCCCGGTTTCTAGCACCAGTCCTAGCACCAGGCCACCAGATGAGCGAGGAACCAAATCTTCACCCAGAGCGAGCAGGCCACAGGGGAGTACTACCATAGAATTTTGGGACTAGGGCTCCCTTGTGTCTCGGTTTGCTCCTCAGGTTGTCCTTCCTCCCCTACACAGATCACCTGCAGCAGCCCCAGTTTCCGGTTCCCCGTTCATGTTTTCCCGGTCCCCAGTCCCAGCAAAAGACCCAGCACCAACCCCTGGTCTCCAGTCCTGGGCCTAGATTCACAAAACCTTCTTAAAAAGAAGGATCGGACCCTTTTTTTCAATTTTCTAAAAAAATGACATACCCAAATCTAACTGCCTGTATCTCAGGACCTGAAGCAAAGATATGGATATTCTTGATACCATTTGAAAGGGAACACTTTGAAATTTGTGGAAATGTGAAATGAATTCAGGAAAATGAAACACATTAGATCTGGTAAAAGATAATACAAACAAATAAGCATGCACATTTATTTTAGCAGATTCACTAAATTGTTTGATAACAATTAGCAAGCTAGTTTGTTACCACATGTTCATATAAATCAGATTTGATCGTTCAGACACAAGTCTGGCCATGAATCAGATTTGTAACCGACTTCAAACCACCTATGAAGGTGATTTGAAATGTGGTTTGAAATATTCGATTCCATGTGCTTTTTGGCTGTAAAGACTTCAGAAAAAAGGACATACTTGAATCGGATATGCAAATAAACAGGATTTGAGTCACGTCAAACTGCCAATGTGAACATGGCTGTAATATTTTGTACATCGGTGTAAGGTGTAGCACCTTAATGCATCTCAACTACAGGTTTAACATAGGCTTTTAGTAAAGTCACATACTTCTGTAAGTCTCTTTAAAGCATAAAATATGTCAATGTTCAACTTTAACATGTGATAACTATGCAACACAACAGATGAACAGCAATTACATTTACACTCATGGGTGGCTAAAAAGACGAGAACTAGCTGAATGCCACGCACCTTCTAAACTACTCCTCCAGGACGTCAGGTAGCCTAGCGGTTAAGACTGTTGGGCCAGTAACCAAAAGGTCACTGGTTCAAATCACTGAGCTGACTAGGTGAACAATCTGCCGATGTGCCCTTGAGCAAGACACTTAACCCTAATGTCTCGTGTAAGTTGTCTGCTAAATGACTGGGTCATATCTCAATAACCCAACACCAATAATCCAGCATCAATAACACAACCAGACTAAGTGACCCAACACCAGCAGTTGAGTCAGCCAAATAACCCATATGCAGTGTGTGTGTGTGTGTGCAGATATGAGTTCCCCAGGGAGTGTTTAAATGCCCATGGCAGCATAAAGCAGAGACTATGAGTGGAGCGAGTGGGTGGAGGGTTTAAATATTTATACCAGGCTTACTGCTTAGTGTACAGTCAGCCTCACTGGGGCTCCATAGGGAACAGACTTCTAGGGGGCATCCAGGCTTGATACAAGGCCGATGTGTGTGTGCGTGCAAGCCTGTGTGACAAAGCAGGCATGAGTGTGTGTTTCTCAAATTCTCACATTGATATTCCATTCAGTCGGGCACAGTAGGTCACTCTGTTATTATTAGAGCTGGTAATAAAAGCTGAAGAGTTGTCGCCCTCCTTGGACCAATTCTGAGAACAGGGGTGATACATTCTTGTGAGATGTAGGAGTGAGAGTTCTGCAATGACGAGGGTAGATGGAGGGTTTGGTGTCACATAAAATATTGTTCAATGTGTTACGTGACGTCAATGTGACGACATTCCCAAACAATCTGACATTAGCCTGTGTGTTTGACTCCTGACGTCTTTATGTGTGTTTGTTAACATAGTACTGTAACGTCTCTTAGCACGAGGCAAGTAAATAGAAGTCTCTTTAAATACACTAAACAGTCTTGAGACCCCATATGTGAAACACATGCTACAGTGGCCCCAAGCATTGAGTACACACACACACAGATGCGCCCGCCTTGAAAACATATAGCTACGCTATCAGATAATCTCTGTCACTTCCTGTTGTTGTTGATCTAGGTCAAAGGGCAGTACACAAAGAGCAAGCACATCACTGGGCTGGATTATTTTCTCTGCTTTAATGACATAAATGTGCATTAAATACTTAGTTCATATAGAGTCATATTTTTCTTGAATAAAGAAATATAGTTACGGTTTATATGTTTAGGGACTTTTCTGACTATTTCTGTACTGGGGTCTTCTTTTACATACTCTGTGGAGAACCTGTAGAAGGGCCCAGAGTTGATCCTGGTCAGGTCACATTTTAAGAAAAAACGCCTGGCCCTAATCGTAGATCATACAGCCTATTAATAGTCTGTAGAACGAGGTGAGAGGTACTCAAATGTCTCAGCTCTTTCCACAGCCCTGTGTCTCCACAGTGTGAAGTCATTCCCTCTTGTGCGTAAGCAGGTGAGGAAGATATCATTCTGTTACAGTGCCTTCAGAAAGTATTTACACCTCTCCACATATTGTTGTGTTACAGCCGGAATTTGAAATTGATTAAATTATGATTTTGTGTCACTGACGTACACACAATATCCCATAATGTCAAAGTGGAATTATGATTTTAGAAATGTTTACAAATTAATAAAAAATTAAAAGCTAAAATGTCTTTGAGTCAATAAGTATTCAACCCCTTTGTTATGGCAAGCCTAAGTAAGTTCAGGAGTAAAAATGTGCTTACCAAGTTGCATAATAAGTACTCCCTCTGTGTGCAATAATAGTGTTATTCATTATTTTTGAATGCTTACCTCATCTCTGTACCCCACACATACAATTATCTGTAAGGTCCCTCAGTCGAGGAGTGAATTTCAAACACAGACTAAACCACAAAGACAAGGGAGGTTTTCCAATGCCTCACAAAGAAGGGAGCCTATTGGTGTATGGGTAAAAAAAAAGCAAAAAAAAAGCAAAAAAAAAGCATTTAATATTAAGTTGAGCATGGTGACGTTATTAATTATACTTTGGATGGTGTATCAATACATCCAGTCACTACATGTCACGCCCTGACCTTAGAGAGCCTTTTTATGTCTCTATTTGGTTTGGTCAGGGTGTGATTTGGGGTGGGCATTCTATGTTTTTGTTTTCTATGTTTTGACCGGGTATGGTTCTCAATCAGGGACAGCTGTCTATTGTTGTCTCTGATTGGGAACCATACTTAGGTAGCCCTTTTCCCTACTTTCTTTGTGGGAAGTTATCTTTGTTAGTGGCACTTTGCCCTTAAGCTTCACGGTCGTTTTTGTATTGTTTATTGTTTTTGTCGGTGTCATCCATAATAAAAAGGGAATATGTACGCTCACCACACTGCGCTTTGGTACAGTTCTTTCGACGGCCGTGACACTACAAAGATACTCAGTTGCCGGAGAGGAAGGAAACCACTCAGGGATTTCACGATGAGGCCAATGGTGACTTTAAAATAGTTATAGTTTCATGGTTCTGATAGGAGAAAACTGATGATGGATCAACAACATTGTAGTTACTCTACAATATAAACTCAAATGACAGAGTGAAAAGAAGGAAACCTATACAGAATAAATATATTTCAAAACATGATGCAAGTTTGCAATAACTGTTTGCAATAAGGCACTAAAATGAAATTGCAACAAAAAATGCAAATAGTTACGTAAAGGTATTTCTGTTTTACATTTTTAATACATTTGCAAACAGTTATAGAAACCTGTTTTCGCTTTGTCTTCATGGGGAATTGTGTGTAGCAGTCCTGAGCGTTTTCTTTTATAAATCCATGTTAGAATAAGGTTGTGACGTAACAAAATCTGGAAAAGTCAAGGGGTCTGAATACTTTCCAAAGGCACTGTAGCTAGCCAGTAACTAGTTAACACCAGACACAGATGAAAGGAGATTCAAATAAGTATCTTTGCCATAGACGAATAGTGTAAACATTTAATTGTATTTGCTGACAGCCTACATTCAAATTTTGGCACCAGTCGAGTAGCTACAATACCTAGCTATACAAACCATGGCCCTCCGCAAACACGCCTTCGCTGATTTTGGTTACAAGGTGGTACTTATTTAAATTAGATAAGAGAATATCATATAACCATTGGTGTATTAAAAGGAGAGTTAGGGTGATGTCAACCTATCCCCTTAATAATCTCGCCTCCTGAATCCAAGTGTTTGATATGGGGGAGTGGACCTTTAAGTTTATGATGAAACTGTCATGTTTTGTCATTTATTTTCATGTCTTGTCCCTGTGCTTCCCTCTGCTGGTCTTATTAGGTTCTTTCCCTCTTTCTCTCTCTCTCTCTCCTCCTCCCTCTCTCCCTCTCCCGCTCTCTCTCTCTATCGTTCCGTTCCTGCTCCCAGCTGTTTCTCATTCTCCTAACGACCTCATTTACTCTTTCACACCTGTCCCCTATTTTGCCCTCTGATTAGAGTCCCTATTTTCTCCCTCTTTTTCCGCTTCTGTCCTTGTCGGATTCTTGTTTGATGTTTGCTGTCCTGTGTCCTTGTTCCGCCCTGTCGTGTTTTGCCTGGAATAAAGACTCTGTTCTTTAAGTCGCTTTGGGTCCGCATTAATCAGCATAACAGAAGAATCCGACCAAGAATGGACCCAGCGACTACGGATTCTCGCAACACTGCCGTCGAGTTCCAGGAGCAATGCTCGGCAGACACGAGCAGGAATTGTTTGCTGCTCGTCATGCCGTTGAACCCTGGCCGCTCAGGTCTCCGATCTCTCTGGACAGTTTCAGAGTCTTTCGTCTCGTGCCACCAGATACTTCCTGGTCTTCCAAGTCTCCGGAACCTAGGGTTAATAACCCACCTTTTACTCTGGGCAGCCCACTGAGTGTCGCTCCTTTCTCACCCAGTGTGATATTGTGTTCTCTCTCCAGCCCAACACGTACTCAAGAGAGAAGACTCGGATCGCTTACGTCATATCCCTCCTTACTGGTCGGGCTCGGGAGTGGGGCACAGCCATCTGGGAGGCAAGGGCTGAGTGTTCTATCGATTATCTGAACTTTAAAGAGAGAATGATACGGGTTTTTGATCGTTCAGTTTTTGGGAAGGAGGCTTCCAGGTCCTGGCTTCCTATGTCAAGTGATCGACCATAACGGATTACTCTATAGAGTTTCGCACTCTTTGCTGCCACCAGTGACTGGAACGAGCCGGCGTTGCTCGCTTGTTTTCTGGAGGACTCCACGCTGAGGTTAAGGATGAGATTCTCTCCCGGAGGTTCCTTCCAGCGTGGACTCTTTGATTGCACTCGCCATCCGTATAGAACGACGGGTAGATCTTCGTCACCGAGCTCGTGGAGAGAGCTCGCGTTAACGGGTTTCCCCTCTCCGCATCTCAACCATCTCCTCCCCCGGCTCAGAGACTGAGCCCATGCAGCTGGGAGGTATTCGCATCTCGACTAAGGAGAGGGAACGGAGAATCACCAACCGCCTTTGCCTCTATTGCGTTTGTGCTGGACATTTTGTCATGTCATGTCCAGTAAAAGGCCAGAGCTCATCAGTAAGCGGAGGGCTACTGGTGAGCGCTACTACTCAAGTCTCTCCATCAAGATCCTGTACTACCTTGTCGGTCCATCTACGCTGGACCGTTCGGCTGCTTCCTGCAGTGCCTTGATAGACTCTGGGCTGAGGGTTGTTTTATGGACGAAGCATGGGCTCGGAAACATGACATTCCTCTCAGACAGTTAGAGAAATCCACGCCATGTTCGCCTTAGATGGTAGTCCTCTTCCCAGTATCAGATGTGAGACACTACCTTTAACCCTCACAGTATCTGGTAATCACAGTGAGACTATTTCATTTTTGATTTTTCGTTCACCTTTTACACCTGTTGTTTTGGGTCATCCCTGGCTAGTATGTCATAATCCTTCTATTAATTGGACTAGTAATTCTATCCTATCCTGGAACGTTTCTTGTCATGTGAAGTGTTTAATGTCTGCTATCCCTCCTGTTTCTTCTGTCCCCTCTACTCAGGAGGAACCTGGTGATTTGACAGGAACCGGAGGAATATCATGATCTGCGCACGGTCTTCAGTCGGTCCAGAGCCAACTCCCTTCCTCCTCACCGGTCGTATGATTGTTGTATTGATCTCCTTCCGGGACCACTCCCCCTCGGGGTAGACTATACTCTCTGTCGGCTCCCGAACGTAAGGCTCTCGAGGATTATCTGTCTGTTCTTCTCGACGCCGGTACCGTGGTGCCTTCTTCCTCTCCCGCCGGAGCGGGGTTTTTCTTGTTAAGAAGAAGGACGGTACTCTGCGCCCCTGCGTGGATTATCGAGCTGAATGACATAACGGTTAAGAATCGTTATCCGCTTCCCCTTATGTCGTCAGCCTTCGAGATTTTGCAGGAGGCCAGGTTCTTTACTAAGTTGGACCTTCGTAACGCTTACCATCTCGTACGCATCAGAGGGGGACGAGTGGAAGACAGCGTTTAACACTCCGTAGGGCATTTTGAATACCGGGTTTTGCCGTTCGGTCTCGCAAAAGCTCCAGCTGTCTTTCAGGCATTAGTTAATGATGTACTGAGAGACATGCTGAACATCTTGTTTTCGTTTACCTTGACGATATCCTGATTTTTTCACCGTCTCTCGAGATTCATGTTCAGCACGTTCGACGTGTACTCCAGCGCCTTTTAGAGAATTGTCTCTACGTGAAGGCTGAGAAGTGCGCCTTTCATGTCTCCTCTGTCACATTTCTCGGTTCTGTTATTTCCGCTGAAGGCATTCAGATGGATCCCGCTAAAGTCCAGGCTGTCAGCGATTGGCCCGTCCTAAGTCACGTGTCGAGTTGCAGCGCTTTCTCGGTTTCGCTAATTTCTATCGGCGTTTCATTCGTAATTTCGGTCAAGTGGCTGCCCCTCTCACAGCTCTGACTTCTGTCAAGTCTTGCTTTTAAGTGGTCCGGTTCCGCCCAGGGAGCTTTGATCTCCTCAAGAAGCGTTTTACATCCGCCCCTATCCTTGTTACTCCTGACGTCACTAAACAATTCATTGTCGAGGTTGACGCTTCAGAGGTGGGCGTGGGAGCCATTCTGTCCCAGCGCTTCCATTCTGACGATAAGGTCCATCCTTGCGCTTACTTTTCTCATCGCCTGTCGCCATCGGAACGCAACTATGATGTGGGTAACCGCGAACTGCTCGCCATCCGCTTAGCCATAGGCGAATGGCGACAGTGGTTGGAGGGGGCGACCGTCCCTTTTGTCGTTTGGACTGACCATAAGAACCTTGAGTACATCCGTTCGGCCAAACGACTTAATGCCACGTCAAGCTCGTTGGGCGTTGTTTTTCGCTCGTTTCGAGTTCGTGATTTCCTATCGCCCGGGAAATAAGAACACCAAGCCTGATGCCTTATCTCGTCTCTTTAGTTCTTCTGTGGCTTCTACCGACCCGAGGGATTCTCCCTGAAGGGCGTGTTGTCGGGTTGACTGTCTGGGGAATTGAGAGACAGGTAAAGCAAGCACTCACCCACACTGCGTCGCCGCGCGCTTGTCCTAGTAACCTTCTGTTCGTTCCTGTCTCTACTCGTCTGGCTGTTCTTCAGTGGGCTCACTCTGCCAAGTTAGCTGGCCACCCCGGCGTTCGGGGTACGCTTGCTTCTATTCGCCAGCGGTTTTTTTGTGCCTACTCAGGAGCGTGACACGCGCCGTTTCGTGGCTGCTTGTTCGGACTGCGCGCAGACTAAGTCAGGTAACTCTCCTCCTGCCGGTCGTCTCAGACCGCTTCCCATTCCTTCTCGACCATGGTCTCACATCGCCTTAGACTTTATTACCGGTCTGCCTTCGTCTGCGGGGAAGACTGTGATTCTTACGGTTATCGATAGGTTCTCTAAGGCGGCACATTTCATTCCCCTCGCTAAGCTTCCTTCCGCTAAGGAGACGGCACAGATCATCATGAGAATGTGTGTCAGAATTCATGGCCTCCCGTTAGACGCCGTTTCAGACAGAGTCCGCAATTCACGTCACAGTTTTGGAGGGAGTTCTGTCGTTTGATCGGTGCTTCCGTCAGTCTCTCTTCCGGGTTTCATCCCCAATCTAACGGTCAAGCAGAAAGGGCCAATCAGTCGATTGGTCGCATATTACGCAGCCTTTCGTTTCGAAACCCTGCGTCTTGGGCAGAACAGCTCCCCTGGGCTGAGTACGCTCACAACTCGCTTCCTTCGTCTGCTACCGGGCTATCTCCGTTTCAGAGTAGTCTTGGGTACCAGCCTCCTCTGTTCTCGTCCCAGCTCGCCGAGTCCAGCGTTCCTCCGCTCAGGCTTTTGTCCAACGTTGTGAGCGCACCTGGAGGAGGGTCAGGTCGGCACTTTGCGTTACAGGGCGCAGACTGTGAGAGCCGCCAATAAACGTAGGATTAAGAGTCCTAGGTATTTTCGCGGTCAGAGAGTGTGGCTTTCCACTCGTAACCTTCCCCTTACGACACTTCTCGCAAGTTGACTCCGCGGTTCATTGGTCCGTTCCGTGTCTCTCAGGTCGTCAATCCTGTCGCGTGCTGCGACTGCTTCTTCCGCGACATCTTCGTCGCGTCCACCCTGTCTTCCATGTCTCCTGTGTCAAGCCTTTTCTTCGCGCGCCCCCGTTCGTCTTCCTCCCCCCCCCCCCGTCCTGTCGAGGGCGCACCTATTTACAAGGTACGGAAGATCATGGATATGCGTTCTCGGGGACGTGGTCACCAGTACTTAGTGGATTGGGAGGGTTACGGTCCTGAGGAGAGGAGTTGGGTTCCATCTCGGGACGTGCTGGACCGTTCGTTGAATTTGATGATTTCCTCCGTTGCCGCCAGGGTTCCTCCTCGAGTGCGCCAGGAAGCGCTCGGTGAGTGGGGGGTACTGTCATGTTTTGTCATTTATTTTCATGTCTTGTCCCTGTGCTTCCCTCTGCTGGTCTTATTAGGTTCTTTCCCTTCTTCTCTCTCTTCCTCTCCTCCTCCCTCTCCTCCCTCTCCCGCTCTCTCTCTCTATCGTTCCGTTCCTGCTCCCAGACTGTTTCTATTCTCCGTAACGACCTCATTTACTCTTTCACACCTGTCCCCTATTTTGCCCTCTGATTAGAGTCCCTATTTCTCCCTCTGTTTTCCGCTTCTGTCCTTGTCGGATTCTTGTTTGATGTTTGCTGTCCTGTGTCCTTGTTCCGCCCTGTCGTGTTTTTGCCTGGAATAAAGACTCTGTTTCTTTAAGTCGCTTTTGGGTCCGCATTAATCAGCATAACAGAAACTTTATTAATCTAAAATCAACAGTCATTTTTCATTATTTGGTCATCATACTTTAATCTGGTTTCATCCAAATACCATCCAATTTCATGAAAAACATGATTTCACTGTTCATGACCTTTAATATATCAGAGTACAGCTATTAAAGGTGCAATATGCAGAAATCACTCCACCATATCCTGGTTGCAAAAATAAAAATAGTTAAACAAATTTCAGTTTATACAGTTGAAGTCGGAAGTATACATACACTTAGGTTGGAGTCATTAAAACTCAGTTTTCAACCACTCCACAAATTTCTTGTTCACAAACTATAGTTTTGGCAAGTCAGTTAGGACATGCAAGCAAGGAGGCCTACAAACCTGTCTCAGTTACACCAGCTCTGTCAGGAGGAATGGGCCAAAATTCACCCAACTTATTGTGGGATGCTTGTGGAAGGCTACCCGAAATGTTTGACCCAAGTTAAACAATTTAAAGGCAATGCTACCAAATACTAATTGAGTGTATGTAAACTTCTGACCCACTGGGAATGTGATGAAAGAAATAAAAGCTGAAATAAATCATTCTCTCTACTATTATTCTGACATTTCACATTCTTAAAATAAAATGATGATCCTAACTGACCTAAGACAGGGAATTTTTACTAGGATTCAATGTCAGAAATTGTGAAAAACTGAGTTTAAATGTACTTGGCTAAGGTGTATGTAAACCTCTGACTTCAACTGTATAAACCATTGTGCAGAGCAGGTATTCCCATACTGGGGCAATTCCGTCAGGGGTACGCCAAATAAAAATGTGATTCACATTTTCAAACAGTCCATTTATATTTTCCAACAGGGCTATACATTTGGGTGAGGTTTTTTTCTCGCCTGAGTAGCCTCATTTCACTGCCAATTTTTTTTCACCATCTAGTGTTCAGCAGAATTACAACACAATGTCAAATACAGGTAGCCTAGTCAAATAATTAATATCCAATCAGATTAACAGTTACTGTCTCGCGGTAATTCCACTAACGGTCCGTATGTAGCCAAACATAGCTGCTGCTCATTCTGTTTGCTTGAAAATTGCTAAATGGTTAAAAAAAAGTAGGGCCCTCGTCCATAGAGACACATACCAGCTCTACTGGTAGTGCTGCTACTACCAGCAGTACTACACCTGCACCTGTCGACGACACAAGTTGTTTTGCTTCCACGAGCACATCCAATGCAAGCATCAGTAATTCAACATTTGTTGTTAGCCCAGCTAGCATGGACACCGACAGTTGTGAAACAATCAAATCAATCAAATGTATTTATAAAGCCCTTCTTACATCAGCTGATGTCACAAAGTGCTGTACAGAAACCCAGCCTAAAACCCCAAACAACAAGTAATGCAGGTGTAGAAGCACGGTGGCTAGGAAAAACTCCCTAGAATCTGATGCCGCAGAAGAGGTACTGCCCCTTTACCCGGGAAAGCACCGAACAACAGACAGGGACATTGAACCATCGAAGAGGCGCAAATATGATGAACTACATTGATTTGGGGTTCACTTATATTGGGAGTAGTGCCTTTCCTCAGCCACAGTGTGTTATATTTTGTATTTGTATTTTTTATTTAACCTTTATTTAACCAGGTAGGCAAGTTGAGAACAAGTTCTCATTTACAATTGCGACCTGGCCAAGATAAAGAAAAGCAGTTCGACACATACAACAATACAGAGTTACACATGGAGTAAAACAAACATACAGTCAATAATACAGTAGAAAAATAAGTCTATATACAATGTGAGCAAATGAGGTGAGATAAGGGAGGTAAAGGCAAAAAAAGGCCATGGTGGCGAGGTAAATACAATATAGCAAGTTAAACACTGGAATGGTAGGTTTGCAGTGGAAGAATGTGCAAAGTAGAAATAGAAATAATGGGGTGCAAAGGAGCAAAATAAATAAATAAATAAATATGGTAGGGGAAGAGGTAGTTGTTTGGGCTAAATTATAGATGGGCTGCGTACAGGTGCAGTAATCTGTGAGCTGCTCTGACAGCTGGTGCTTAAAGCTAGTGAGGGAAATAAGTGTTTCCAGTTTCAGAGATTTTTGTAGTTCGTTCCAGTCATTGGCAGCAGAGAACTGAAAGGAGAGGCGGCCAAAGGAAGAATTGGTTTTGGGGGTGACCAGAGAGATATACCTGCTGGAGCGCATGCTACAGGTGGGTGCTGCTATGGTGACCAGCGTGCTGAGATAAGGAGGGTATTTCGCAACAGAAGCATCCTTCACTCATGCTGCCCAAACATACCCTCGTAAAACTGACCATCCTACCGATCCTGACTTCGGCGATGTTCATTTACAAAATAGCCTCCAATACCCTACTCAAAAAATTGGATGCAGTCTATCACAGTGCCATCCGGTTTTGTCACCAAAGCCCCATATACTACCCACAACTTGCGACTTGTACACTCTCGTTGGCTGGCCCTCCTTCATACTCGTCGCCAAACCCGCTGTCGTCCCAGGTCATCTACAAGACCCTGCTAGGTAAAG